>NC_073739.1:52587247-52950748 GCF_023634155.1 Falco peregrinus
AGCAAATGTGACAGAGGTTATCTGGTCTGTAATGACAGTGTAGGATTTGAAGAGGTGAATTAACTGGGATAGAAAATGTGCAATTTGAAGCACTTTTTTTTTAATTGATACTGATATTACAGCTTTCTTTTTGCCAGTTAGCTGGACAGACGAGGGAAATTGCCCATTCAAAGTTGTTTCTACTTTAAAACAAATTATCTCTGCAGGTCCATTGTACCAAACTTGCAAGACTCCCTTTCCATACTTAGTCTATTCACAGTTTTGCCAAACTCTCTAAACCTTTTAAGAAAATTGTTTCCAGGCTATATTTCTACCTTAGCAAGCTTGAAAGTCTGGCAAGTTTTTTCTTCTGTGTTTGTATTGTACAGTGTGTTGTGTAGCATCAGTGAAGGTAGAAATTCAGTTTCCCTCCACTTCCTTCCAGAATTGTTGTTGAATTTAAATCAGCCTTCTCAACATTTCTTCCACAATAATTTGAATTTTTTCTGATGCTAATATATTCAAATAGCTATTTTGCTGAGCACTGACACTGCTTTCATAAAGGTAACATAGTAAATGGCAGCATCATTTTTTTTTTTCTGTGCCTTTAAGAATAAACTGAAATTCAGTGAAATTGCTATGTACCTTAAACCTCCTTCACTACTGATAACTGTGCCCTAAGAGAGTAAAGTGGATCCTGGCCATCACGCCTAGAACCAAGGCAAAACCTACTGTAAAAACTGAAATGGCAAGTTGGGAGCCATCTTCCTTTCTTATTCCCTTTTGTTTCACCCAGCTAATAAAAAAAAAAACCAAAAAAACCCACAAAAAACAAAAAACATACAAATTTATAATTAAAAAAGTTGCAGATTTGAGAAAAGAATGAGTCTTAGGGATGGAAAACAAGGGAAGGAAATGGTTAAGACCATGATATGGAGCTCAAGACAAGAGAGCGCTATAAATACTGGATGTGTATGTATTTGATTGGCAAGAGTGGTGTCCTAATTTATGAATGTTTGAATGCAGCTGTAACACTCTTTAATAGTTTAGGTTTTCATACATAGTGATTGTACAGTGCACTGTTTCACTATAGCTTACTTCTTTGATTTTTTTCTCAATCATTAATATTCAGGGAACTTTATGCTCCTTTTCTACATTCCCCAAAGTAACTGATTCCTTGATATGGCAAACATCCTTTCTAATAGGAAATGCAATGCTATATACGTTGCACTGAAATTGTAAGTGGAGTTTTTTTATAATTAAACTTTTACTCTAGCATCAGACACAATGGACCCTATAATGGTGGTTTTAAGGTTAATCTATTTCAGCTTTTTTATAAAAACCAGTATATAAACTAAAAATTAGATAAAACCTAGTATTTATCAGTGAAATGATTTGCAGTGACTGATACTGCTGAATATATGTTACATGCTAAGTTTTAGAAGAAATTAGGATGGTTTTTATCACCAGCCTGTTTGAATAGTTCCTCCTTACATGTAAAAAACCCCCTCATATAATATCACCTAAAAACCAAATCCATAGGGTATGTATTTTTTCCCAAAAGAACTATTTGAGTAAGGGTACATGGGTTCCCCTAGAGAAAGCAGGTTTAAACCTGAGATTTTCCATACATGAGTGCAACATATTTTTCTAGTATTCTAAAAATATTCTAGAAACATTCAAAAGACTACGTCAGAGAGACATTAAAAGAGAGTATTGATGGGGTGTTTCAATCAAGAAGGGGATAAAGGGAACCTCTCACATATTAATTCACAGTAAAAAAGTTGCTTTTGATAGAGTTATTTTGTCAATAAGGTGTATATTCTGTATATATCCCTAATACGGCTTTTGTATACTAAAGAAAAATTAAGTATTTTGCTTCGGTTTAGTACAGATTAATTATTGATTAGGGCTAAAAAGATAATTGAATTAAGAAAATGATGAAAACATATAATTTGATGGTTTACGTTGGCATAGGATTCAGTTCAAACAAATACTTGCCACTGTTGTGGATTACAAGAGTATTAAGGATTTATGGCATCAGGAATACAAATTCAGCAACTAATTAAAAAATCTTCATAACTATGATAGTGCCATGAAATACTAAAGATGATTAGCAAAATATGAACTTACTCATTTTCTTTTTTGAGGCATTTGTCATTTGACCTTATGTTTCTGTATTACACATTTATTTCAGTACATTTACTGTCATAAAAAAATGCAGTCATATAAACATGCAGCTGCATAAAACACTCAAAAATGCATATCTAACAGAACGATTAAGTGTTCTGATATGTCCAAGGATATCTATGTGTGTTGGAAAGGAATGGAGATAAAAATGAAATTTGCAAATGTTGTGACCGTCTCCCTGTAAATCAGATAGTTACTTTCACAGCAAGCATGAGTAAATTCTGAGAAGGTAGAATCATTGGTGCCAGGAAACATTATGCATTCCTATGCATTCTCTTCCATGGCCATCTTTGCCTTGCAGTACATGTAAGGCCGTTATTTTTCAAGTGTCTTCTCTAGTGGTATTCAGGCCTTGCTTAAGGAAACCCTCTGGTCTACTTCTGTACCATTAAATCAATATATGATAATGAACTTTAACTATTTGGGTTCTCTATGTCTATACAGTAAAGCAAAGAATTTGTCAGTTATTTGAATCATGTAATTAGCTCATACAGATGGATGACTATGCATTCAGACATGTTACGTCCAGAAGCCATTCATTTCTAGGGTGATGGATGTTAGAAACTAAAATAAAACAAAAATTCCAATTTATTTAAGTCTAGAGGAGTCAGTGACACAGACTATTTTTATAACTCTGACTCTGTATGTACAGTATTTCATTAATATGATTCACAGAATAATTTCCACAGAAGAATAAGTTAATAAATTCCTTCCACCCCAAAAGAGAAAAGAGGTCTGCATTAGACTTGGAGATATCAAGGCAGCTTATTTGGAAGATCATTCCAGAGAAATTTCAAGGGTTTTTTATTTATTTCTTTTTCTAAACTCCTCTCACAGTTACTTCATTTGCACATTCCTTTTTCTTCAGGGTATGCTTTTTTGCACTTTTACTGGTTATCTCCAGTCCTGATCCCTTTCCCCCAGTTTACCTTCCAAGTCTGTGACCACCAAATCCAGTGAATCGCAGAGTGCTGTTCGTAATTCTTCTTGGCAAAGGGAAAACTGGTTTTACAGCAGAGTTTTTGAACAGGATACGTCTTTCTATGGCAGTGAGGTAGGTAATGAGGGAACACGGTGTGTTGAAAATGGGGAACTGAAGGACCAGATGAAATTCTGCAGTGCTGGTCTAGTCATCTTCACCAATGGGCAATGCAGTTATCCATGAAAATATTCATTGTAGTGAACGGACGTGTCATGAAAAACAATTGCTTTGCAGGCTTAATAACTCTTTCCGCAGCTTTTTGTCCATTTTTTCTCCATCTGTGGCTTCCTGTTTCCTCTAAGTGTTGCCCATCTCACTTCCCTGTGGAACTTAAAAAATGACACATCATGTTTTATGTATATCCACCTATTTCTTGATTTATTTTCCTTCCATGTACCAATATTTCATTTCAGTTCTTACATCATTCATGAGGGTGACATTCTCTGCAAATTCATTCCTAATTTACTCTGATTTTCTACTGAACAATTGAGTTTGTACCACCTTAAAGCCCCACACAGTTTTGTGCTTTAAAAAAACAACAACCAAAAACCTGTTTATCCTAGACTAAGAGATATTTCAAACTTGCATGCAATTTATATGTGTTTAAAAATGTAGCTGTGTTGTTTCATCATTTTCTCAACATAGTTCAGTGAACATACTGTCTGTTCTGTCATTAGGACTCACCACAATGTATGTGGCAAATAAGCTTCTCTACTAAGGAACAGGCCTTTTACAGACAACCCCTGTGAGTTTCAAGATATTAAATTGTACGTAAGGCAAAATCTGATTTAAATCTTAGTGTACATTCAATCACATCTCCCACTTGTGATACAATCTTAAGTGATAAATTTTTTAAAATGAAAAAAAAAAAAAGTGCTTGCCATAGTAGTTATTGAATTGCAAAGAATATCACATGTGGCAAAGTATCGTAAGTATTATTGGATTGCAAAACTCAATGAATTGTGTTGTAATTTTTGTTCACCATCATCCTGTTTTTATGCCAGGGATTTAATTTTTTGATCCTTTTAACAAGCTCCTTTCAAGAGAATTAATCTCTGTTTCCTTGTTATATATACACATTTTTTATGTATCTCTTGTCCTGTTTGTGATCTCAGGTTTCATAATTTTTAAAAGTTTGCCATTTGCTAATGCTTGTATATTTAAAATGAAAATTATATAAGGAATGAAAGAGTACAAGAGCTGAGGTGACTATTATCTGGGTAAATATTACAGAAAGAATCAGACAATGTACAGTTTTGGTTTTAAGATCAGGAGGATTTCTGTTTTCTTAAATATTTCCCTTTGCATCTCCTATCCTCATACTTAAGCATATCATAAGGATAGGCAATTAAATGGGAAATATTTAAGAAAATACAGAAATATGGTATGCTTAATCATGAGGATAGGAAATCCTCCAAATCCTAAGTAACATTTGGAAAAGTCTGAAGTCTGTTCCTAATGGCAACGTGAGAAAGAGGAGAGATTTAACAGCCTTCTGGAGACTGTATCTTCTGAAGTGTCTTACTAGCATTAATTCATTATTAACATCTTAATTTACCATTTGGGATTCTTTTATTTTTCATCAGGCATTACAGTTTCTTTGTTGTTAGGTTTGGGTTGGGATGAAGAAGGTATTGAAGAAAACTACAAAAAATACAGTCATGGTCCCATTATCCAGATTAAAACCAGATATAACAAAACTAACAGTAGTTAAGAAAAAGAAAAAAGTAACCATAAAATAGTCACTTTAATTGTTTAACATAGCCAACGGTTGGATGCTTGCCTTCACATCAGTTGCTCTGTATGCAAGTTATTTTGTGTGGTTTATTAGTTACTTAAAAGGAGACTTAATCTAATGTGTTATTAATTTGATTTAGTGTGATTTGGGGGAAGAAGAATGCTTGTGTTTGGTTTTTTATAAGACTGACGTCTTTCATCTGCAGTTTGCTACAGATGGGAGATTAATACATTAATCCCTACAATTCTCCCTTGTGACTTACAATAGTGCCTTTATTATCCAACCTCCACATCTATATGTCAAAAATCTTCAAGTATTTTCTTGTTGTTATTTATGAATTTCTTAGTCTCTGAACCTCTTTTCTGCATAAGAAACACCTCTGGAATTTTTTGTTAAAGAGACAGATCACCTACTTTGATAATACCTTTCTTTTGCCTTCTGGACTTGCTTATTAGCGGTTCCAGTATGGAGAATATTGAAGTAAATGAAGTTTTTATAACAATGGATGCTGTGAATCTTCAGTGTATATTTTGTTGTTACTTGTTTTTAAGTAATTGACAGTTGCAGGTTTAGGTTTGGTTTTGTTTTTTCCTCTGCCAGAAAAAAAACCAACCAACCCAACTTATCTACACAGAGTTCTTTTTTTATCTTAATTTCTCAGTTTTCCTGGTTTTATGCTTGTATCAGTGATTTTATCAAAGACTAAGGGAAGTTGACATGAAATACTTAACAGAAGGAATTATTTGTATCATATAATAAATGAAAAAATAGTCAGAAAAAAACCCTGATGCAAGAATGAGTTAAGATACTTTCTCTATATTTCTGTATTTTTTTTTTTCAGGTGTTGACCTAATGGATAACCAAATGTATTTCATAATACCTCAGAAGCTAAAAGCTACAAATTGTCTCAGGCAGGTCTATCTATAGAAACCTATGTGGATGGTTCAAGATGGGTTACACTACCACATTTTTAAAATCGTGTAACAGACTAAATTGGGAAGAATACAAAATGAGAAGTGCCATAAACTATGCTGCATAAAGAACTCTTTCTCACTGTGACAGTAACTTACAGGCAAAGAGGACCCTACAAGAGGGCCTTGCAAATTTTGTCAGATGGTGGGTTGTTTGGTTATTTTGTTTTGTTTTTTTTCTTTTTATTTTTCATCTGAGGCAATGTAGAATTATGCCAAAACAGGAGAGGAAATTAATGACAAAGTATGCGGGGAAAGGGAAAAATACTTTCTAATAAAATTGAAAATTAATGAGTATGAGCTGGAATTCTTCTGAATGAAAGGTGATGTAATTTGTCAAGTATTTCAAGGCATGGTGATAAAAGACTGAGGAGGGTAGTGAGAAGAGTTTTGCAATTACATAAATTTTAATTACCAGTTACAAGATCACACACTGCAAATGAAAAATTTAATGTCAATATTTTCAATTTTTACCTGTTGGCAAAATCTGCTAGAGGTAGGAAAATCTCCTCGTTGAAGATGTGGAAATACCTTCATTTGATTAATTTGATGTGACACACGATAAAATGCTTGGAAATAAAGTGTAGACAACTAATCTGTACTAGAAGGAGGCTGCAAGCATCTAATAAATCTTCCTGGTTTTATTCCGACCACAGAATAAAATGGTCACCATAGCAAAATACAGGCCCAAGACATTCAAACACCATTTTTGTTGATTAAGAAATTTAGTTCATTAATCATGTTAAGAGATTAAAACTTCATTATTTTTCTATCTGAATTTTCCTGAAATTGTCACTGTGGTTTTCATCTATTGCTGAACATATTTTTTACAATTTATGGGAGCTTGGTTTTCCTGTGACAGCTGCAGTCATTTTAATGCACAATGTCATGAAAGGACAGCACAATGAAAATAGAAAAAGCTTGTTGCATATGTATGGCTTGTGAGTAGCTGAAACTAAATTTTGTCATTTTGTGAAGTCTAAAATACAGTTGGGATTACATCAGATTTACCCTTCAACTATTGTAAAGGAAAGAGAAATACATGTTAAATGAAACACTCTTTAAGAAACTTCATCTCTCTACTCCCCCTTTAAAGCTATTTTTTCTGTGTCCTACTTTTTAGCTGCAGTTTACAGTAACAGAGCCACGGTGTTTAATTCCTATAAAATGTCACAATTGGTGTCACTTATTAACTTTGACAAAAAGTCTGGCATTGATTTGAACCAATGGATTTAATTTTATCCATGTGACTTTGGTAGGCTGAATCAGCATTGCTTTATTACATCCTCAAAAAAATTAAAATTTTGAAGATTTTTTTTTACTTTGTGAATATTTGCTAGCTATGTCTAAGCATAAAAACTTTGCTCAACGAAGAAAGCTTCTTCCTATATCAGAAAATTCCATTAAATCAAAATCAATTTCTGTTTTTTCTTTTGTTTTCTGATATTTGAATTTGCCAACAACTAAGCAGTATAATTTAGAATAAAAATGGATTTTTCAGGAAATGTATTTTATTCAAATGACATTATAATGCTTTATATATAAAATTATTTTGTGTACTTTATGTTAAAATAGTTGCATTAGCCTTAAATGTGAAAAGTCTTACAAATTATTATATTGCAATAGTTTGAAATAAGTAAAAACAATGAGAAAAGCAATACAAACAACAAAACCTGTTTGCTGGTTGTTATAGTTCAGTTACAAAGCAAAGAAAAGAAACAGAAAGAATTTTTTTTTTTTTTAAAAGATGGAAGGTAGCAGACAAAAATAACATAGGGGAATTATCTGCAACACTGAGAATATTGCTTTGTTAAATATCAGCGCCTAGAGCTCACATCCCACAGTAAGATCTGGACATATGTGCGTGTTTGTTATATATATATTGCTATCTAGCCCAAAGTTGATTTGGAAAGGGAGGCAGCAATTTCATGTATAGAAATAATAGAGAGCATCAGCATTCATTTACAAAAGGCTTTGGAACTTGCTCCAGTGATAATTATAATGGCTTGCAGTTTACAGCCAAAGTTTTTGGCTTCGTCCTTCATCCCTGACTATATCTTTTCCTCTGTGAATTAGTGACGGAATGGTGTAAAGGCAAAAAAGAGTTATCTTTGCAGACCTTTGCTCTCCCCCTCCACATAAGCCGGTGGTTCAGAGGAGTCCATATCTCTCTGGGAGCTGATCTTTTCATTCTTTCACCTGCACTGAACTGTAGCCATAAGGCGCAACAATGCCATTTCTAATCTCACAGGGCAGTGCTAAACTTTAGTATAACGGAAATAACTTTACCTAGCTGAAACTCTAAGTGAAGTAAGACATCCACAGGGCTCATTTAGTCCAAAAGGGGAACTTACCAGTGCCTTGCAAGTCAAATCCAGTTGGTTAGATCCCTAAATTACAATAGAAGGTAGGGACACCAGGATAACTAAAAAGGAAGACACTATCACAAACATATGCAAGGTGATTATGTGGCTGACAGAGCTAATCAGCTGGATCGGTCAGCCCCAGCTCAGAAGAGAAAAGAAATTGGTGTGTCTCCACATTTGCAAGTACTCCCTTACATATTCTTCCCTCTCCGAGGCCCTGCCTCCCATACTTAGTCTTTCTGTGTACGAAAGAGGACTTTGATGTTACTTGCCATCTGCTCTGAGTCTGTTAGTAGTGGAAGAGATATCATCACAATAAAATATTTGGTTTGACAGTTTGGGACATATTTTGGCTTACAGTATAAACTCAACAAATGTTCTACCATGTCTGACCCACCTCTGTATCTGACCAAGCTCTATGTCTGGCCAAGGCAAAAGACACACTCCTCAGATAATGCCTGATCAGTACCTGCAGTCCATACACTTTGTACTGCTGCAACAGCCACAGGATGCCATCAGAGCTGTTAGAGGGATATATCTGCCTATTCTGTTTAACATCTATTTGCAGACCTCTTGTCCATGATTTTCCTGTCTTTTTGAGCCTGCTGATATTATCTGCACACACAACTTCTGGCCACAGATTATAGAAGTTCACTGCCTGCATGTTCACTGCCTGCAGTGGCAGGACTGCTGTGCAGGTTGAAATGATTCAGCAACGATAAGTTTATCCATTGGTATTCCAGGTGAATTAAAGTAGTGAAAGCCTGAAGAAGAAATGTTTTCTGATGTTATAGTTGTATTACATCCTGCACCACTAGAGCATGGTAGCTGGAGCAGTGTGCATCTTTTAAATTTCAAATCACTGCCTCTATCAGGATTTCTTGGAGAACTACTTTTAATGAAATGTTCATTTGTGCCATCTGACAGCATTTGATCCTTTGAAACCTATAATATGATCTGTAGCAGTAAACTTCATATGCCAAGGCAAATACTGGCATGCCTGACTTTGTGTGAGAGAAACCATCGAGCTTGTCCAAAAGAAATTGCATGAAACCAAAATACAGCCTAGAGGGATTTTTCAAGGCATCTGCCAAATGTTTCTTCTCATCCACCTTCTCCACATCTTGAATGCCCAGGCACAAAACTTAATTAGTAAAGCTCCCCCAAAATGTTTCTATAAATCTATCTTCAATGAAATCTTGAAGAAATTAATGTTTTGTTTTCTTGTGGAACAGGGAGATTGTACTGACAAATCTGGGTGGATTTTAGGACACTGAATTCTTTTTTTAATTTCTAGGGTTCTATTGGCATGCAAGGTTTTGAAGTGTTAAGTATCTTAAGATAAGTTTTGAATTTTATGGAGAAAAAAAATGGTGTAAGGATCTTCACAAAAGCCTGGAAATGCAGAGGTATATTCTTCGAGATCTTACATAGCAGTTACTGGCATCACGTGTCCTGTTTATTTAAACACTTTTTACAGTACATATCTTTTTATCAGTGACAAGTAAAAACTCCTCCTTATTTAGAAAGACGCTCTAAAACATAGGAGTAAACCTATTTCATCAAGTTTTCTTTTTATGTTTTCGATGTTTTAAAGTAATGGTGAAATTACATGTAGCTGAAGCCATATAAACTTTGCTGTGAAGTATCTTCCAACAGTTTATGAACTTGACGTTAAGTTCTAAAATTACATACATCAGCATGCAATTGCTAGTCAACAGTGTCCAATAATTACTGGAATGGGAAGCTGACTACTTTTCCTAATTTGCCAGTGTTCTTTCTCCACTGAATTCTTGTCATTTCCTTTTTTCTTTTCTTTTCTCCCAAACTGGTAAAATTAAGCAGCATTGCCAACAGTTGCTGTGTTTACTCTTGGGAAAATTGCGTTTCTCTTTTTTTGGCTTTGTCATAATCCAGACATGTTTTTCCTACCTTGGTGTCTAAAGACATGTAACAGCTAAGGCAGTAAAAATGACAAGCAAAGATTTCTGTTGGAGAGTTTGTATAGAACAGTTGTAATATCTCACTTTCTACATTTAAATAAATAGCTTTTTTTTGACCTGAAAGAGATCATTACACATGTAGGCATAGCATTCATGTCAATGTATATCCTGATTGCCTTTGGGCAATTTTTTGCAGATTTTAGTTATCCTTTATATGTAAAATTTACAGTTTTGGCCTTCTGTCTGTCAAATCAATGACTCTGCACTGGCAGATTACAGGACCAGCTTTGCAGCATGTGGATGTTTCCATCTACATTTTTTTTGTATAGAACTTCACCTCTGAGAATGAACAACTTCAGGAGAAAGCTTTGGCATAAGGTGCTGTGCTCCCTTTAAGTCTGGACTTAGAAGTCCTTTATAGGACTCTTATTAAAATTTGCAGGTTGCGGTCTGCATTGATTTGTAGTTCTGAGAAGAACACTTAGGGCTGAAATTCCTTCTACAACTTCAGATGTAAACTAAATTATGCAGTTGTAAACTGCAGAGAAAACTTTCTAAATGTTATCTGTAAACAGTGATCACGATTTCTAGAACAGTTTATTTGTTTTCATTTCCCCCCTCCCTTTTTTTTTTACTATGTCATTACCAAATTTGTCATCAAATTTCTCTCAAGTTTGATCAATGTTTTCATTTGTGGTTTGTTTGTTTGTTTGTTTTAACCAAGACAGTGAAATAAAACAATATTGAATTCATATTGAACAGAAATGTAAGTCTGATCAGTGAACATCTTTACAAAATATAATCTGCTATTTAGCCAAAATAGCAAAGGTAAATTTCACAGAGATTAGTATGCACAGATAGAAGAATTCATGTTTGGAATGTAATTGTTAGCCTTTATTGCTATCCAGCTGTCAGATAAAAAAGCTACTCTCTGTTTTCTGAAGATACAGACATAGAAAAAGTGTATTTCAGCAGCTAGCTTTAAGAACAGGTCTGTTTTCTCTTGTTCTTGCTAAAATTATAGTACCTGTAATTTGAAACATTCTTTCTTCGTAATTGTATTATGCCAAGAGATAAGAAAGCTGTCATCAGCAATTAATCCTTTCAAATGTCACAAGAATAAAATATGTAAGCTTGGGGGGCGGGGTGGGGGGCGGGCAGGAATCACAGATTTTTTGCTGTTTGGTTGAAATTGGAATGGTGTGAAGGAGATGCTGAAAGGGTAAGAAGCAGACTCCCAAAGAAAACTGCCTATAAATAGAGGTTGGCCTAATTCTTACTTATGCTGTGGTTGGTTTCTACTGCTTCATAAAATCACAAAAAAAAAAAATAATCAGTCCCTATGTCATACATTAATCTAATAAGGATTTTTCTGCTAAAACTGAGGGGGTGATTCTGTCTGAAAGCACAGAAACCAGCTGGTCCCACTGGACTTCAGTTACAGTTTTTTAACTCCCCTTAAATTTTAATTTATTTGCTTGAAATTGAAGTTTTTCATTATGAAATGAAACCAACTTATGAAAAAGTAGGTTATTTTATGTTTATGTGAAAATATATGAATAGTATACGGTCAAAGTATATGATAGCTGTTACCCAGTGAATTTAAGATCAAACAATAGACTGTGTCTCATGTAAGTGAATTTCCTTGTTTAATTTTCATAATGTTGCACCAGATGGAAAGAAATCGTCCCAGCTGTGCTGCACTGTCTCCTACACTTAATAATAAAATAACAAAAAAACTAAATACACATATTGAAATTCATTTCATTCTCCTCAGAATTCTGTTTTGAAATACAACCTCAGGAATTGTATTTACCTCAATTGCAACTCACAACTTTAACTCAGCTATACACATTCAGAACTTAAAATACATCACATTGTTCCCATTCTGTCTTTAATGGTAATTTAATGCACTACCATTTATATCTATCTTTGAAAGGTAACTCAAACAATTATCTTTGTTTTAGATTAATATATTTGTCTTTCTATAGCCAGTACCATAACAAAAGGGGGGAAAGACTCATTTATCCAAGTAATCAAAGGTGAACCCATTACATTTAGTAATATTGATCTGAAAGAAAGTATAACTTTGTATTATTTGTATCAGATAACTGTAGTGATGACAGGAAGAAAAAATTTGTGGATGTGACGTGTTTCAACAATGAACTGGCTTATTTCATTATTCTTTGTAAACACCCTGTCTTCTGTTTGAGGTGTGAAATTAACTGTGTTCAAGGGGCAGTTGTCTCACATGTTTGGCAGTTGATTACCATAGCAGTACCTGTTTAAGTAGTTTAATAGCCATGTGTGACTTTATAGAGTAAGATGTATTTCACCTGAAGAACTATTACTTGGCTAGCTTTAAAGAGTTTCTCATCATTCATTGAGTCTTTTTTACCTAATTTTCTGAAGAAAGGAATCTTAGGTTTTCACTGTTTTCCCAATCTCCCTGCCCGCCAATAACTTTCAAGCTATGCCAATTTCAACAAATACAGTAGAAAGTCCCCCAGTATTAATTTACTACAGGTTCCTAGGGTGTTGTGGAGTGAGCGGGGGAGAGATTTATAATGCTAGTTCCTCCAGAAATTTCTGCAGTGGTCTCTTTGGTTCATGCAAGTAGAATGGTACATCTGGCAAGAAGAGCAATCTGGTACAGTCCTGGATGCTTCTTGCTCAGTCTCTCCATAGCCTCCTGCTACCCACCTCCCTCCTTGTATGATCTCAGAAATGTGACAGGAAGCCAAAGCTGTGACAGATGTTATAAGATTGGGTACCAGAAGATATTACAGCATGGTTCTTAGGTGGAGGTAGCAACAGATAATGTGCCTTTTGGGAAATAAACAGATATGAGGTCAAGTTTCATTAAATCCTCTATTCAGATAAATAATGCAAGTCTGGCCACTGGTGATCATTCTTTTGGTTTGGATCTTTTATAACAATTTACTGAAAATATTGATACTCTCTATTTGTTGCTCTTTATCCAAACTGATTGTTTCAAAATTTAATAGTGAAAAATTAGGACTCTACATTATCTGAGGAATGGGGATACCATTATCAGTAAGCTATGGACTCTCTTTCATAGTTGTGCGTTCAGGCATGCCCATGACTTGAGTAATAGCGTGAAAAGGGCTACTAGTTTCAAAGAAGGCTTCTTTACTAAATCATAATGCGTATCTGCAACTTTGACAATTTTTTTTCCTTTTTTTTTTTTTTTTTTTTAAATGACTGTGAGCTATTAACTGAAATATCGATGATAAAATAACCAGCCTGATAAATATTTTGTTATGGACAATATGTATTTCACTTGAGAAGAGTCAAAGCCTTTTTTTTTTTTTCTGAAACAAAGAAAATCAGGTTAGTAATTTATTTGTTATTGTTTCACTTTTCAGTATAACTGGTTTAAATTTTACCTGTTGCCTTCTCTGAGCATATATTAATACTGATTCTGTGTTTGTTTATTGATGCTAAGATCTTGCGTATGCAGGCATTACAAGGATTTATGGCTTCTGTTTATGATAATATTTCCAACAGCTTAACTGTCCTCTACATTAACTGTTGTATTTCACTGGTCACTTTATGAAATAACCCTGGGATGTGCTTTATTAAAGACAGAAAGTATAGCCTGCAAGCATAATCTTTTACAACCTGATACGAGTATATATTAGTGAGTGCTAGAATTTTCACTATTCTTTCCCACTGAGAAATCTGTGAACAATTCCACTGACTTGGTTTTGAGTACTTGCAGAAAATATTCTTGTTCCAGTCTACATGTATAGATTTGAACAGTGCCCTCGTTCAGACAACTATTAATGTACCAGGAGTTTTTGTATTGTTACAGTCCTTATTTTAGGCAAAATACTGGCAAAAATAGTTGTTTTGTTAGCTCATTTGGGACTGAAAATCTCTTCAGCATTTTTTATGACACAAGTTAACACATTTGAAACCTTGTCATCCAGTTGCACTACAACCAAGTGAGAACTAGCACAACTGAGCTAATTCATTTGGATAACAGTGCATATTTTTGCTCCTAAAAATGATGCTTAACAGCCCAGTTCTAAAAGAACCCACTTAAAGGTTAGGGCACTTAACAGGATTCAGATCTCTGAGTTTCTTTCTCTGTTATTCTGCTGGAGAAAAAGAGAGGCAGAAAAAGCCGGGCACTTTACTGCAGAAGTCTTGAAATGCAAGTAGATAATTGGAGATATATTGGAAGAAAATGCTTCCGATCTTTTTTCATGCAGTTAGGTAAGTGCATCGCTGAATTCAAGATCTGTAAAAGGGGGAATAATATTACCATGCAAGCTGTAATACAAAGAACTGTGAGATTTCAGCAGTCAGAAGAGCACAAAGAAATGCTTTGCTCTGCTTTACGCTGCTTCTTCTTTTGACTGATTTCATGCCATCACAGGTGTTCCACTTAGTCTAACAAAATGTTTTTCTATCGTATAAAATGAAGGCATTAATTTTATTTACCTATCCTAGACAGGAAAATTTAAGCAATTGTGGCTAAGCAATAACAGAGCTGTGAGGCAGACACACTGTGCAGTCATGGAATAATGATTGTGATGATATGTATATTATGTACCTTCATCAGATCACTTTTGTCTGTGTTCTAAAGATGAATATACATGCAACACTGGAAGAGCCACTTAAATCTTTTCCCTGGGAGTCACTAGAAAAGTCTGTATTTCCTGCTCCCAAAGCATGAGGGACTGCTGAGATTTAAATGGACACGCCAAGACTGAGTCAGTGGCTATATTTTTGTTTATTTTGATGAGGTAGGGGTTTTTTTTGTGTTTGGTTTGGGTTTTTTTTTGGGGGGTGGTGGTTTTGGTTTGGTTTTTTTTTTTTTTTTCTCCTAAGAGAGAGGAAATATGGAATCGAGTTGTAGAAGGGTTATTTTTGCTTACTGCTCTGCAATCCAGCTTTGAGTTCCCAAAGAAGTCAATCAAAATTTAACTTATTGTTGTTTCTTTCAGTGATAATATAATGTGTTTGCTAAACTTAGTTTATTCTTATTCCCCAAATTTCTGCAGAAATATTTTGAGGTACACTATTCCTGCTGGGCTGATCTTATGAACTACATATGTCTTAGCAGTCAGGTCAGGTTATTATAGATTTCATATTTCATTTGCCCGTTTTCTTCAGTAGATGATAGAATGAAAGGTTTTCTACTAAAACTGTGGCTACTACAGCACAAGGGACACTGTTATGTTACAAGCACTCATATTTTATGCAGTTTATTTAGTGTTAACGTTTTGTGAGGCTTCCCTATGTTTTTTTTGTATTTAGGCTCTTAGAGTTACTGCTGCTACAAACTCGAAAAGCAGGCTATTACTCTTGCACTTAACAGATGGCTTACAAATGTCTTAGCAATATAAAAAGTGATTAGCTTTAAGGATGCTTTCTGTGAGAATTATTTGAACATATTTTGCCACTCTGCCACCTTTTACCACTTCTGTTGAACTTAAGAATTATATTAAGAAGTTTCTCAAGAGCTTTTCCTCTTAACATTTTCTAAAATTGCAGATACTGTATAATTTATACAATGAATGACTCTTCTTTTGTCTCATGAGGGTCCCAGTTAGAAAAAATGTATCAAGAAAGAATATACTAGGAGATAGGTAGTCTGGTTATACTTACTGCAGAAAACCTGTGTTTATTTCTTTGTCTGATAATATGCAGAACATATCAGAGGGAGGAAACAGACATCTTTTCTGTATGAGTTTTCTTTCATGGTGAGAACTGCATTTTTTTCCCTTCAGAAAGACATTTTTTATAACTGTGATTAAAGTAATAATTTGTGTATAACTGTTTTGTTAATTTATTTTCTACCTTTTTTGTTATTTTAACTCATCTACAATATTTTTTTTTCCTGTGTTCTATTTTCCCACTTTGTTTGGTCGGTTTAGTTTGGATTGGTTTAGCAAGGTCAGCTTTTCTCTACCAGCTTGGTTTCATTGACCATTGGCTTATATTGATAAGCCAATTCATTCTTTTATTTATGTGTTGTTCATTCTTTTATTTACGGCTACTAAAGCACCATGAGATTTAAACAACCTGGACAGGGTCGTCCATGTCACATGTTTGAATCAGTGTTGTTTTTCTCAAATTCACAACAAAAAGTAATTTACTTAACATTATTAGCTTAGGGGGGAAAAATGACGGAATGTTTTTACAGTGTTCTAATACTTCTTGTTGAATAAAAAGTAGCAATTCTTAAAAAAAAAACAAAACCACCAACAAACTAAAAATTCTTTATAGAAATGTATTGCCATTTAGCAACTAATTTATGAGCAGTCTGTCCAGAACAAGTGTATTTCAACCTAGATATTCAGGCACAGACTGTCATTCCTATTCTGTTGGCCCCTTCTTGTCATTTATAGAGTAAAAAGAGAAACAGTGAAGACTGAGTGTTGAAGAGTAAGGAGCTGTGTGCAAACATGCAAGGACACCTCATGCAATATCCTGGTAACTGAAAACTCAAGATGTCAGAGTCAGGCTTAAATTTGCTACCTGAACCTAGCAGAGGTGTGTAGTCCCTATAATCAAATTATCTCAAGATCAGTAGATGAGATGTTCTAGAGTTTCGGAGTGAGTAAGACTTTCATTTCAGTCTCTGTACTCCTGATGAATTTCCCTAGTGATATATTTTAGGATAGTCTTAAGTTTTGGGTTTTTCTGTTTTCACCAAAATAACTTACAGCTCATCATTAAAGCTTGATGAACAGAAGAGAGCCATTCCTTACCCACCATTTTTTTTCAAAGTGCTTGACATGGCAATCTCAGCATAGGGAGTTTCATTGTAACATCTACAACATATAAATTAATTTGTTCTAGTTTTCATTTTGCTGTGCTGTTGAAGCTAAGAAAAAAGATATATATTTAGGGCAACCAATTTGCTTTCATAAAAGTAGTCTTCTAGGTAAGTGCCCATTTCTAATTCACTCAGTGGATTTACAATTTTCAAATAATTCATAGTTGCAAAGGAAGAATTTCAATAATTATAGTTTTTCAACTCTTCATCTATTTCTCATCACCAAGAAAGAGAGCTGTTTGCTTTGAATGATTTCTGTGAGTTTTACCTACTTGGTTTCCTTAATCTTTCTTTGATCTTTGCATTTTTAGACAACTGGTTATTTTAAAGTTCATCCTTGGGTGGCAAAGTTTTGCAGGGAAAAAAAAAAAATTCAGTCCATCACTTTTGGCTTCTCTTTAATTTTAGTTCTAGGATTTCCACTTGATCTCAAAACCTACACTTCTTTGTGTTCCCATATTCAGAGGCACTACATATATTAACTACAATTTGTGATGAGATTTGTTCAAAGTGTATGCATGTATTAATCCATACTGCGTGTTACCACACCCCCTCAGCCCCCAACCTTCTACTCATCTGGTTACTTGGATGTTCACTTCATTGTTTCATGAAAAGAGTTATCATGGGATATAGTTGTGAGCAGATACCGTCATATATGTGCTTATTATTTAGATATGGTTGATAATGCAACTTCGTGGCTGAAGACTTCAGCTAAGACTCAGAAAAGGATGTAGATACTTTTACAGTTCTTTGAATATTCTTCATTTCAAACATTATTAAGACTGAAACAGGGAAAACATCAAAATATAGGGTTTGGTTTAAATTAGGAAAAGCAATCAAAGTTCCTAAGCATGTTTGTTGGTTTGTTGTTTTTGTTTTTGTTTTTTTAAATTTTCCAAACCATTAGCAGGCTATAAAATTATATTTTGCGTTTTCAATAGATCTTTATTTTCACATTTCTCTTCTGGTGCAGAAGTCATATGAATATAAGTAGTGATATAAATATTACAAAACAATTGTTGCACAATTTCTAAACAGTTACTGAATTACAAAAAGAGCAACTAGAATACAATTCATAGTGATCATTAATAATACTTTGTATTAAGTGAATTCCCCTTATATTATGGTTAATATTTTAGCCAAAGAAAACGTAAGTTCATGAAATAGTATTGGTAGAATACAAAAATGTAGTCAGTCAGTAAGAATCCAAAGTTGTTCATGTTTCTTTGAGCTTTGTATGGTGTGTGTATACGTGTGTGTGTATATATACAGGTATATAGATATACACACACACAGACACACATACGTACCTATATATACACACAATGTAGTACTGGGGTCAGGCGTATAAGGCTGATGTCCTCTTATTATGTGGCAAGGATTAACTGCTGTAATATTTTCAGTTTGAATTCTTCTTTGGACAGTGTTTTAATTGCCAATAGTATTATACTGTTTGTATTCCTAAATTTTGTGTCAGAGATATCGAATAAATCTAATGTCTTTAAAATTACTATGTGCAAATACTTATCAATAGGCAAGGTACTGGTTAACAGTTTAGCAGTGGTGATTGAAGCAAACTGGAGTAATTAGTTCTGTAGAACAACAGCATTTTAGGTCATTGCCACAAGTAAAAACTAGATATATGGCCCTATTTTAATTTCCTTTTCTACCTACTGTTATGCCTAAAATTATTTGCTAGCATCAGAGTTAGTGAAGACTACATGATTAAGTCCTTTCAGCCATTGAGCTGCACACAAATGACAACAGTTTATTACCTATAAGAAATATAATCCTTGCTTTTGTGAAAAAAAAATCAAACATTCTCCACTGCTACATCAACACACAGAATTATTTTAAGCTGACCCAGTTTCATGTCTGGCAAACACAACCCTGTGGGAAAACAAGGAATTAGAAATCTATGCACAGGTAAAAGAAAAGCAGAATTCAGAAATGTGGACCATGTAACTCTATGGGAGACAATGGTTCTGCAACTGTGGGACCTGAAGAAATATTTGGAAGTTATTGAAAAAATGTTCCTGCAAACTCAAGTGTGAGAATATTTGTAATGTCATAAAATAAAATCAGTAGAGCTGTTTGAATAACATCCACTCTAAACATTAGTAATATAATAAACATATTAATTTTAGTCCAACTTTGAGCAGATTGTTCAAGAGATTTGAAAATAGAATAGCTAGAATAGCAGTGTTTATATTGTTTCCTGTAAGTTTGTGTTTTGGAACTCTGATTTTATTTTTTTTTTCCATTTGTACTTCAGATGATATATTGTTGTATGGCTGTATTTCTGAAGATAGATTTGTAATCAGATTTCGCAACATTCGGAATTCAAGTGTCGAGTTACTGATAAATGCTACATGATACAGTTGTTATTTAATTTAATTGCAAATAAGGAAAAAAAAGGAACTTTAATAGAGTCTTTGTAAGGCATATTTTATGCTTTCAATATGAAGATCTATTGCTCCTGTGCCTATACCATGTAGTATCTGCTAAAGTTTAAGGTGTAGATAAATTTCCATTACACAGTTGTGGTCAGGGCAAGTTGACAGTTTTTCACAGAAATCATCATCTTTGTGCGTTGTTAAGAAAGCAATCCCTGTGCTAGGCAATGCACCTGCAACAATGTTTGGCAGTCAGATAGCCTTATAATTTTACAGGGGGCATAAACCTTCTGTGATATGATCCCCTCCATTGTGGGTAACGCTACACTATCCCATTCTCTTTGTGGTGATTACCACAGACTGATTATCCCCTATGTACTTTATAGCATATAATAATCAGATCAACGTCAGTGCTAGAATCAAACTAGATAATTTCCACATGATTTGTTGATAGTTATTATTTTTCATCTCAGTTCCTCTCTGAAAAAAAAGCAGAAAAAAATGCATGTCCTGATTTAGATATTGTACATACACCAACAAGTAATTGACCTTTGTCTGTCTGTGTTTGCAAGATGCAATCCACAAGCAAAGCTCCTTTCTTCCTTAGCACTCTTATGATGAAATCAATATTTTAACTTGAAGCATGAGGTCTAGGCTTTTTGTGTGTGTGGCAGGAAGAGCTTGCTCTGCCATTTAATGTAACAATTTTAATAGCATTACTAGGGGCAGACTAATGGCAGATGATGAGTGCATATGATAGAGATCAGTCAACCACTACACTAACTCTGAATTTACAGGATTTTCAGATCACTTCCACCTCAAATAACAGATTAGTTTATGTCATAAATGCATTTTCTTATATATCTTACCCTAGAATACAGAATTTATATCTATATTCTAGAATACAGCATTGTCTGAAGAAGTGACTTGTCTGAGGTTGGCAAGAGCAGGAGACACAAGTGAAAATATTTGTACTTTTAACTCCATTCAGGCATTTTTTTAGTCTTTCTCCTCAACTTAGAGCTAAGGTATGCTGAAAGCAGAGTAGTTTATAAGAAGCATAAATCCTAAAAACAGATCTGTTGAAAATAAATTTCACACATACATTTTCTTTCTTTTATCCAAATTCAAGTCAGACTATCAAAATAATCTAGACTCAGAGCAGCCAAATACCAAATACACAGAACAAAGATAATTCATACAAATTCTTTTTCTAAAAGCAGTTAGTTTCCTTATATTTTCTATTTTCCTTAAACGCCTAGTTATTAAGAACAAATCTTTAAGATTCTTAATGTAGTCTTAAGGACTTTCTCCATAAAAGCGTATGTATTTCAACATGTTCTTACATGTATTCATTTATGTTAACACTTTTTTCATAATGCTACTTCTGTTTTAAGCATTACTTGTTTGTGCTATACTTATTAGGAAAAACTTGTGATTTATTTGTCCAATTTCAATATTATTCAGCACACAGCGAAGTCAAAAATGGGAATACACAACAGTCATACCTCTGTCACTCTAGCTTACTCCTTGGCAGAGATTTATTTCTTAGGAATTTTTTTCAATTGCTGAGATACCTGTAGGTGAAGCACTGTGTTTAGGTAGGAAAACCTTTTGTAAAAATAAATAAATACATAAAATCAGCAACTTTTAGGGATGCAATTGAGTAAATAAACAAAACTAAACACTGGAGGAGAGCTTAACAGACAACGGGCAAAAAACGTTTAGGATGATGAATACTAATCCTTCCTCATGACTAGGTCTACTCCACTGATGTTACCTTTCACTTTGTGTTTTCCCTGGTGTAAGTGATTATGCCAAGATCAGCTGGTGTTGCTGCATAGAAGCATTCACAGTATTTGGCAAGAAGCGAAATCTTTTAATTTATGTATTTATTTATTTATTTATTTAATTTATTTATTTTCTGCATGGCAAAGACTGTCCTACAGAATATCTGCAGAGGCAGACTGAGTATGAGTGACTAGAATTTTTTTTTTTTTTTTAATGTTGTTTTGTGAAATCACCAGTGATTTTGGAGACATCCATTTTGCTAGGTCAAGGCTTTTTTTCAAATATTACCTACATAGAGTAGACCAAGCTGTTAGAACTCTTGCAGAAGATTGATTCCAACTGTTTTTCACTTGTAAGCTACTGTCCTAATACAGCCATTCTTATTTTTCTCCTACAAAAAAATGTTCTCAATGGCATGACTTCATTTTGTTCTTTACTGTTAGATTTTATAAGAGTCAAATATTTTCTTCTGAAGTCCAGATATGTAGAATATACTGAGAAACTTACTATTTTATGGTTTCTCTAAAATAATAAATTTAAAATGGTTGGGGCACAAGGCTGAAAACATTTATCTCTGAAAGACTGTAAGAAAAAGCCAATATCATGCAGCACATGCTTGATACAGAGTTAAGAATTGCTTTGATACTGAGACACTCGTGCTCAATGTTTTCACATTATTAGCTATTATTTTCAATCATCTAGCATGATATATGCAATATGCAATGTGAAAATATACTGCAGTATAAAGATTTCTCAGCACACATTATTTTCTCAGGTCAAAAAATCTAGACAGGATTTACATATAAAAGAGATAACATTTTGTATGTACAGACTGTGTAACTTTCTCACCTAATCCTTTAAAAGTAGACTTCTGTGCTTGAATACTTATTATGGGATATCAGTCCAACTGTTCTGTTTAAACCAATGTGTTTCCTATAAAAAGTTTTTTAAAATCTCTGGGGAAACTGTGAAAGAAGATTTGCAATTTGTATAGCTCATTAATTGAAACAAAAATATTTTTTTATTATTTATTGACTGTAATTGTTATGTTCTATAAACATCATGGGTTTTGTTTCTTAACCGTCCTAGAATAATACAAAAAATGTTATTTTAAATATCTTAGTTTCCTGTCACAGAACTTTAATGAATTTATTATTTCAAGAAGCTTTGTTACAGCAGAAATTATGAAAGTAATCTGTCTTTTCCAAAGTATTTCCACACACACACAAGTATAGAATGTTTCTGTGGTTTCAGAGTTCATTTACATATGGGAACATCATATTGATTAAGTAATAAAGGTTTAGGATTTTTAGGTTTAAGTAATAAAAATTACTAAGGGTCTAACTTTGTAATCAAGTATTCCATTTTCTCAACCCTGATTTTGAGGACCAAGGAAAAGACATTTTTTCATTACTGTTTTACTCAGTGGTAGACAAGGATTGAAACTTCCAGTATATTTGTGTCCAAAAAATACCCTATTAATTAGCCCTATTAATTTAAATTAACTTCCATTTTTTATACATATTTTGAATAGTGTATTGATACATTATGTTGCACATATCTTGAGTAGTGCTTTTTGAAAAAAAAACACAACTATTTTTAGGCTTCTAGATAAATAAAATTTTTAAAATAGTATTTTACAATTTGACAGTCATTGTGATAAAATGGGGGAGTGGGGGGCAAGTAAAATAAAAGAAGGAGAACAAGTGTGTTTAGAATTCACTATGTAGGTCTATTATTCCACTGATTTTAGGCTGTGCTGGAATAAAACAAGAGCAATTAATAACATTAATTGTGTGAAAACTTCCTTTTAGACAGTAAATGTTTTCCTTTATTACAAGGTAGGCACGCTTTTCCAGGTTTTTATTTTAGGACTGAGTTACCATGTAGTCAGTGGAGAGTCAGTAGAGTGCAAGAAGATGCAAAGTATGTAACCTGGACTTACTCAGATACCCTTGGAACAGAATAGGAAGACAATTTCCCAGATGTGAAGGTGTATCTATTTAAAACTGCATGTTGCTCATGCTTTCTCTTGGATATTCAGGCAAAAATTCAAAAATTTTTTAAAGTAACAAATTCTTCAGCTGTATGAAAACTTAAGGAAGGTGATTCCCTGGTACTCTTGACATTTTACCATTCTTAAAATTCCTCTGTCTCTGCCAACTTTTATAAGATTGGTAGCAGCCCAGCTTTATCTAGCATTGTGAAACAGCAATAAATGTTAAAGATCAATACAATGAGAACTTCTCAAAACACAGAACTCTTAAATTATGATAATGTATCTGTTAAACCTTCTATATTACACAGCACTCTTAAATTATGATAATGTATCTGTTAAACCTTCTATATTAATAATCTGCCATCTTTCCAAAATAAAAGAGAGCAAAAGTAGCATGTATTATGGTGCTTGCATTTACCATTAAAATGCAAATTTATAATAAAGCATGTAATATAACAAAAAGAGAAGATAAAACTATGTAGAAAAAAGTAACATTTTTAAAAATGAATTATATTCCCACTCCTGCTTTATGTTTTGATTGTAGCTTCTTACAGTGATTAAATGGAGTGATAAAACAGGTCAGGTCATTTTAAAAGTTAAAAGGATATCAGAAATGCTAACATTTAGGTACAAGTGATTAACACTAATTAAACAACCAGATGCATATAATTAATCTTACAGTCCAGGTTATGCTTCCAGAAAATCATTACCAAACTTCTTTGAATTTCTGAAGAAGTATTACCCTCTCTGTCTTGAGGATCATCTGGAGTAACCACTCCATTGATGTCCATAATACTTTCACAAGAAGGAAAGAATGAAGTCCATGTACTTTCTGTGTAGAAAGAAGTGTGAATATTTATACAATAATTCTATTTTAACCCCAGACTTTACCAGAGGATATGAGCTTTGCTATGCTAGCCCTTGATAAATGGCCCATGAATACAGCACAGGCATTAGCAGTTGAGGGCCAACTCAAGACACTTCAGAATACCTGTCATAGCTGTTTGGAGACCTCTAAATGTGTACAAAGCATTGGTTCTCCTTTGGCCTGGTGACTTTCTGGGAGAGGCATTAGACCAGGGTAGAAGTAAGCTGTAATTATGAGTTCAAAGTCAAAGCAATTATTTGTGAAGCATTACAGTGCTACTTCTCTCAGGTACTGATAGAAAGCCTTTATTTCATTACAAACATATACAATAATACACTTAGTTCTTTGAAGGCAGCAGATGGTTTAATAGTTTCTGTCAGTGCAAAGCAATTTGTGTTGATCTTTATCATTTGGCTCAATCAAAGCCTGTGTTTTTGTTGTGTTTTGTTGTCAACCCATCTGCAGATTTTGCTTTTGGAAAGAAAGAATTATGAAGCATTGGTTCTCAGAGTACTCAAGGAAAGAGAGGAAAGTGAATACATAATGGTCTCTGTAAGACAAAAAGGGGAAGTTTACTGAGGCAAAAGTTGACTGCATAATCATCCCACTCACTGTTGTTGCTAAGAAAAGAGAGATGAAGTTAATTCAGTTTCCTCATTGACATACATGCCTGCTTTTCCTAAGAAAACAGATCAAAAAAGTACGAGGATATGAGTAAATAGAGGATATTGGCTGAACTTCTGAAAATGAAGTATATGACATAGAGGAAGGAAAATTACACAGCTATGCAGGTACAAAACAGAAAAGCAAAGCAACTGGCACTAAGGAGTGCTCTAGCATACCCCTTTATCTGCCACATTAAAAAGGCAAGGAAGATGGAGAAAACTGATATTATTTTTTTTTAACTGTCCACCCTGTCCCCTCCAAAACAATCACCACCACCACCCCAAAAAAACCCCAAACCCAAAAACAACCAACAACCCAGAAACAAACAAAGAAAACCTAGGAATTTTTTTCTGGAATTAAGGGACCTACCTAAACACTGGAGTCCTTTTTTTTTGGTCTGTAATAGCATTCAGACCATTGCTTGAAAATTGAGTGATAACCTTCTGCAGTCTGTATCCTTGTCAGTGTGAATGCTGCTGCTGTTCTGAGTTTACACCCAGTCTGGTAAATCAGTTAAAAACATCTGGTCTGTAATTTCCAATCTGTATTGAGGAGCTCCTAATGTTATTAGAAGGGATTTATTTCACCTCACCTTCATGTCTGAACATTTTATTATCTGCAGCACGAGGTCTCTTCTCACTGTGATCTGTGCACACAGCTCCAATTAATGTTAATAGCAATTCCCAGGGAGGAGTAGAAGAAAATATACCACATAAGTTTAATTTCTATAACCTCAGATCCATATACTCTGTTGATGGACTCTAGCCATCGGCACAGTATTTAAGACTTACAGATTTCAGATGCTGAAATGTTGACATTGATTTGAGGGCTACTTTTTAGTGCAGGTGCTATTGGTTTCACTCCATTTTTTTTCCCTTATCCCTGTTTTTTGCTATGGGCTGGAAAGGGACAAAAAATGGAGTGAAACCAATAGCAATTAAAATAATGAGCAAGTAAAAAATGTTACTCAGGTTAGTTGAAAGCACCTAAATGATTTGCAGATTTTGATCCCTTCATGTTTGTTTACTTTTCTTTCATTCACAGAAAGATAAACTCTGTCTGCGATAAGCTCTGACCAGTGGGACCTTACCTGTATGAGCTTCCACACCGATTTTCTTGCTCTAAAAGTAACGATGTTAATCCTCAAATAAGCAAAGTGAGCTAATGGAATGAGCTAAATAGCAGTGACTTTGGATAAACTGGTGCAGTGCACAAAGTTCTGCTGTTTGTTTACTGAAGATTAGTATATTGACTAGCTTAACGTTTAATATCTATCTTTCTGAGATGCATCAAGATTTGTAGTTGAAAAAGGTTATTAAAAACCCCAAAGTATATTCATTTTAGTGTTTAGTTTTAGCAGGGAAAATTATTTAGTTCTTAATCTTTCTCCAAACACTGAAATGTTTAAAGCACCCATTTGTAAGCCTATTTTATTTCATTACTATGTTTGTTTATAGGCTTTTCCATGTTATTAGTTTTAGAGAATATCATCAAACAATAATGAACTTCTGCCTGAAAGACTGTCTTTGGACAATTGCTACAGTACTCACCATATCCTCCACTGCATTAGAAATTCTCAGTTTATTTCCCTTTACTTTATATGGTTAAAATTTTTTTCCCCCTTGAAAATATGGCTGTCCAAATAACTGTGAGCTGGAATTCAGCTAGATTTGTTGTTTCTTTTTTTAGCTTGTAACTTGGGAGACATCAGTGAAATTATGGAGATCAACTTCATTATCATTCTTTAGTTCCTGAAGATGATCTAATGTTTGGGGCACTTTATACTTCATGTCCTGTACAAAGAGATAATACATTTTCTGAAATTTATCTGAAGGCTTTTCTTGCAGTATAGTACATGTCTTATTTGTACTTGGACTTGTTACAGATTCTCAGTGAATGATTTTTCTATATTGTGTCTTTCTTACATCACATTGTGTTTATGGGAGTATAGGAACACCAACCTGGAAATAAATCTTGATGCGAAAATACTTGGATCTGATCCATTGTCTGTTGAAGTTAATGGGATTAGACTTAATGCATAAATAATACTTATGAAAGATAAGAAAGACTACTTTTAACAAGATAGTAAGTAATATAGTATTAATATGTCTGCAATATAGTCAGTATTTCCGAATAGTAAGAGTTCTTTGTGTGAGCTTCTGTGACTTCTGTGGTAACAGAGTAGGACTTTTCTTGTTAAAATGTATGATCATTGCATTCCTAAAATGTGTAAGTACATGATGAATTAGAGAGATACAGAGATATATTTAAAGTTATAGCATTAGTAACCTCTCTTCTTTGGCACTGTCTTCGTTGACACTGTCTTTGTTGTACTATTTCCTAGGTACACAAAGGTTTGTAATAGGCAATAATTTAAGGTTTATAAATCCAGCTAAAAATGTGTGATTATTATTCTTATAGCAACCGATATCTGAAACCTAACTGTTTTTTGAGGCGCATGGGTATGACTTTTCGAGCATTAGTTCTAAGTAGTTCTATATTATCCATATGCAAAACACCTGAATTGATCACGATGAACAAAAATTTTTGAACACTTGATTTACAGAGAGGAATTTTATCGGAAAAGAGAAATTCACACCTATTTCTTTGAAATGATATATGTAATATATAATTTTTAATGATCTCAAAAGAACCATTCTAATATTGCTTCTTTAAAAAAAATTGGAAAAGACACTAGGGCCTTTTTATAGTAAGACTTTCAAATTGTTCATGGGAATTATTTGATCATGCAAACTGTGTTAAGAAACATGCTGAGGCTGCTAAAATGTATTTCCTTTTTACTGTTGTAATTGCTGAGAGGTAAACAATTAGTATTCATTCTACTCTAGACCTGATCTTGCTCCAAAAAGTAAATTTAAGGTAAGTTGGTCTACTGTTTACCCAAATAACATTTAGACAAATTTTAGAAAATTTATAATGCTGTATAAAACAACTGTTGTTCAAAAGTTCTTTAAATGTTACATAACAAGACAAATTCAAGGTTAGAACCCTTAATGCTGTATTTATAATAGATTTCCATTGTTCTTTTGTATAGTGGTTCAGTATATAAGCCTATTGAAAAGGATAGAAACCTGGAAGGAAACACTTTTTAAGAAATGGTGACTGAACATTTTTCTTCCAAAATATATTCTTGCCAACAATGCATAGAAGACACTGAATTTGTCCCTACTTGACAAAAATCTTTATTTTATGTATCAATGTACTGTTCAAAGATCTGATATAATCTTTTGTATTTTCAACATTTTTGGAAAATATTTTACAGAATATTGTGCTTTGCTTCTTTTTTGAACAATTTGTGGGCCAGATACATATTGTTAACACAGAGTCTCCTTCAAAGGATTATCAAAATATCCAAGACCCTAGTAAGAAGTCAAGTTAAAGTTTGGATGTGTTGGGGTTTCTTTTGTGCTTTTTTTTCTTTTTTTCTTTTTTTCTTTTTTTTTTTTTTTTACCTCTAGATGATACTTGAAGTCAGTTGTTGTCAATTCAGTGTAGAGTATGAAATACTTTTCATAAATATGAAATATCTTATTTGCTCTTCTGCCTGCCCCTTAAATGAAGTTATGAAATACTGGGCCATGCATAATACCAGCAAAACTAATGCGTTTTTCTTCTTCTTGATGTAAGGGTGTAAAGTATGTTAGGAGCCACAGCTCCTTCCCCAAAACTATCTAAAACCCTCCATTTCTGTAACATTTTTGATTGTAAAAATGTGCTACTGAAATAGCAAGCTGTTCTTGCATAGTTGTGTGTTCCTATAAATGTAACATAGCAATCTCTCCTGATTTATGCAGGAATATATGTAAGCATTTTTTGTGGGAAACACCAAATAAGCCAAGGAGAAAAAATTGAAATATTCGGATATCTAAACATGACTTTCAGTACAAGGCTGTTTTCTTTAACACTTATTTATAAAAAATTTTAATAATTTTGCATACATGGAAAGTTTTCCTGGTTTTGTCACCAATTAATAAAATTCTGGTTTTTGCTGAAACAAAAAGAGCCCTGTGGTGGGTTGACCATGGCTGGATGCTAGGTGCCCACCAGGCTGCTTTATTACTCCTCCTCTCAGCAGAAATAGGCAGGCATAAAATTAGATGAAAAAAAACCCTTGTAGGTTAAGATAAAGGCAGTTTAATGAAGCAAAAGCAAAAGTCATGTGCACAGAAGGGAAGGAAAACAGAAGATGTTATTCTCTACTTCCCATCAGCAGGTGATGTTCAGCTACTTCCTAGGAAGCATGGCTTCAACATGCATAGCAATTGCTTCAGAAGACAAATGTTGTAAATAACAAATGCCCCCACTTTCTCCTCCTTTCCCTTAGCTTTCATATCTGAGCAGACGGCATGTGGTATGGAATATCCCACTGGCCACTTGGGACCAGCTGTCCTGCCTGTGTCCCCTCCCAAGACCTTGCCCACCCCCAGCCCACTGGTGTGTGTTGGGGGAAGGTTGGAGAGGCAGCCTTGGTGCTGTGTGAGCGCTGCTCAGCACTAGCCAAAGCACTGGGTGTTACCACCACCTTTCCAGCTACCAATACAAGCTCGGTGCTGTGAGGGCTGCCGTGGGGCTCAGCCAGACCCAATACAAGCCCATAACAAAAAATGTATTTCCCCTAACAAATTAACTCTTTTCTAACTATAGGTTTAAAAGATATAATTTTTTCTGGGAACAGTAATTGGAATTTCTGTGGGTCTTGAACTGAACAAAAGAGCCACAAAGTATATTTCATTCCAGTCTAAAATACTTCTTGTAATGGTCATGAGTTTGATGAACAAAAGTCATTGTTCCAAAACGAAGTGCATAATTTCTTCTGTTTTTATATAGTGTATGGCAGAGTTTCAGAATTATTATTATTATCTTAGAAAAATAAAACCACAACATAACATTATGAAGATGAAAAACTGTTTTTAGTTTCTGTCTAAAAGATTGTATGATTTTAACCTAAAGTAATACAATTTAAAATGTTTTTATGTATTCAAATCTCCTTTGATCACTTGAAACTGTAGTCTAAAGTTTCCTTTCAGTTCCATCAGGGTTGTTTGACATCAGTTGCAAACAGACCAGCTGTGTACCATTTATTTAATTATGACATGCCATCTCTTCACACTAACTGGTTAGACATTTTTCACAGTGAACTACCATGAGAGCTGAAATCAGGTCTTTTTTTTTTTTTTTTAATCTTCAGGACTGAATTCTGGAAGATAATTCCAACTTTGAAATAAACTTCATTTTTGAAGTAATTTCATCTGAATGAATATATTTATTGGTCACCATAGTGCTATTTGATCTTGTTCATTTTTTGTTTTGTTAATTCTTGTTTACTTTACCTTTTTTGTACCTGATTGTGTTGAAGTAGCTTTTGTAATTTGAATGCTGGAATAAACTCTTTCAAACATTTTTATAATCATTTCTGTGTACGTGGATGGAAATATAGTGCAGAAGAAAAGCACATATATTACAGCTACCAACATCTAACATTGTTTACAAAATGAATACATTTTGTCTTACTCTATAAACTTTCCTGCCCTTATTCATCCTATTTCTTGCTCATGGTTTCCCCAGGAAAGCCTATTCTTATTTTACATGTTCAGTGTAGCTTTTATCCAGAAATAGTAACCCCTTTATAGAAGAATCAACAATTTACCTTGACACTGCAGGAGTGTTTTATTCTGCTATCAAATATTAAGACTTCCTTAAAGATAAATTAAATTAGAAAGGGGATCTTTTGAAGACTGATATAGAGGCAGTGTATGGAAAACAGATTTGGAAGGTGGCAGCAAAAGTATTTTAAAGTTGGTAGGTGATAAAGACTTATTTTGCGTGTTGGTAAACCCTGTTTCTTTCTCTCCTTGATTTTAAGCAGGAAGCACTTTCTTCACTGGCCTATTTATTATGTTAGCATTGGATTACATCTCTCCTCCCTCTTTTTATGTTCAAAAGCCTGTTTTTCTGAAGAAATTACAACCACTTCCCCTTAAAACTTGTTTCCCTCATTCTCAGTAAACTATCTTTACACTTACTTCCCAGTCACCATAAATGACTTATGGTTTCAGCAGTTAGCACTGAACCCTGCATAAATATTTCAAAGTAAAAGAAAATAATCATAGGAAATTACACAATACTAAACACACTTTATAAACCATATTAATGTTTTATAGAAGTAACAAAAAATGCCAGGTATCTCTTCCAAATTGCAATCTAATATACAGCTTTATTAACTTTTTCCTATTCTCTGTCCCTAACTGTCAATTGCCAGAAGCTAATATTTTATTTTCAGAAGGTAAAATAGTATGTCAGGGAAAAATAACCTTCCATGTCTTATTTCTTTTATACAACCCTTTAGAAGTGGGATGCTGTGCATCTGACCTAGTTTGTATGTTCTTGTGTTCTACATTCACAGCAACTGGGAGAACGGAGGTATAATTTGATACTGAAACATATTATTTGTATCCATTGTGTTAGCCACTGAGGGATATACTGAGCTTCAGTCTTGGAAAATTGATCAAGGTCCAAGTGGTGTATATAACAAATGCTGATTACCAGTTTATTATAACCATTAAAATAATAAATGGTGTTTCACAGAATCGCAGAACCACAGAATCACAGAAACATCATGGTTGAGGTTGGAAGGGACCTTTGGAGGTCGTTTTGTACAACTGCCCTGCTAAATCAGAGTCACCTACAGGAAATTGGCCAGAACCATGTCAAAACAACTTCTGAGTATCTCCAAAGAGGGAGACTTTGCAACACCTCTGGGCAACCTGTGCAAGTGCTTAGTACCTTCACAGTGAAAAAGTGTCTCCTGATGCTCAGATGGAAGTTCCTATGTTACAGTTTGTGCCCATTGCCTCTTGTCCTGTCACTGGGAAGCACTGAAAAGAGCCTTGTTCTATTTTCTTTACACTCTCCCTTCAGATATTTGCACACATTGAAGAGATCACCCCTCATTCCCCTTCTCCAGGCTGTTCTCTCCTGTTCTCTTAGCTTTCCCCATAGAGGAGTTTCTCTAGCCCCTAAATCATCTCTGTAGCCCTTTGTTGGACTCCAGTAGCTTCATCTCTCTTTTGTACTGGGGAGCCCAAAAGTGGACATATTACTCCAGAAGTAGCCTCCGCCTCTCCTGAGTAGAGGGGAAGGATGACCTCCCTTGGCAGTGCTCCACCTAATGCATTCTAGGAAACTGTTGGCTGACTTTGTGGCATGGACACATTGATAGTTCCATGTACAACTTGGATCCCCGCCATAGCCTTCTCTGCAAAGCTGTTTCCAAGATGGATAACACCCGGTATCCAAGTTTTTCAATTAGTCTCCAGGGTCTGGTAAAGACTGGTGTTGAGTGTCTAAGCCTTTATTTAATCTGATGTTTTGTTCAGATAATTTTTTTTTTTTGCTTTATCAATAACAATAACATGAATTGAGGTTTCTAATCTATAATAAGTATAATATGTCATAAATCAAAATACGAGTATAATACTCGTATTATACGAGTATAATTAAATTTAAAATTTCTTTGGATTGACATAATTTTTAGACTAAAAAAGTGTAAAGAACTTTTTTTTTTATTTTAATGAGGGGAGGAATGTTCTCTGCTAGCCTTATTTTCAGCCTTTGCTGCCAGTTTCAAAGGATTTTATTGACACAAGTCTTAGTAAAATTAAAGCCCTTTTTTTCTGTTTCATATACTGCTAGGGTAGGAAATTTACACCTTTGTAATCTGAAAGTCATGAGACATTTCTCATAATTTCAATCTCAGCTGTAAATAACAATTACTGTTTTATGAATAAGTTTAACCTCATGAGCTCTGTAATTCGGCAGTCTTTAATTTGAAGCTAAATAGCCTGCAGTTAAAGCAAAAGGCATGTGACTTTTGTATTTCAAAATAGCATGGAATATTTAATATTTCATGGTCTTTAAAATTTAAGCTTATTAACATAATAAAATAGAAAAAAATCACAAAAGGAGGATGGAAATAATCGTAGTAGATGTGCTATAAAATGCATTAGTTAAGCAATTCAGTCAGATAGCTATGCCAGGCTTCAATGATAATTTTCAACTTCACCGAATTTTTCATCTACTTAAAGTACAAACTACAACTGTACACAGCTTTCATTAATCAAAATACAATTTAAGTTAAATAAGAAAAATGATAGAATTAATTCAATTAAAGAATTTTAAAATGCATGAATAAGTATTCTAGATCACATTAAGTGCAATTTTTATCATACAGGGTTAAAGCTATGCTATTCTATTCTGAGGAGGAAAAAAATAACATCAGTATAAAACTCTGTGGTTTTAATGCAATTCCTTATCTTTTTTTTTCAGTTAAACATCACCTTGCATATTAATGCATTTAAATAGTGCTATTTGAATGTCACATCTTTAAGTTGTTTTCTGAAATAATAATTTGTAGATAGCTCTTTTCTTTTTCTGTTTCAACATATGCACTGATTCAAAACAGCTTCTTGGAGGCTCAGGGGATGTCTCAATTATCTAGAAATAGTTTGCATACCGTGTCACTTTAATAAATTATATATATTTGACATTAAATTTCCCAAAATAATGAAGTTAGCAGAAGGAAATGAGCAGCACAGTATTTTGAAATATATCAGCATTTCTAGATATTTCTGAAAATGTATCTTTGGGTGCTTAGCTACTGTACTGAAAAACATCTTAAGTTCCTTAAGCAGTTCAGACTTTGAAAAATCAATTCAGTTTCTAGCTCATAATTTATTAATTCATTCTATTGATTCCTGTCTACTGAGAATCTCAAAACTCATGTGCTAGACATGCAGGAATTTTTTAAGTGCTTGTGACCAAATGCAAGTAGATCTGTGCTAAACTTAATACTCCAGTTACAGAATTCTTAATTGTTCTTTATCTCAAAATTACTGTCCGTCTGAGATGGAGTAAGCTTTGCTACGTTTAAGTAATTTACGTATTTTAAAATGTATATACAACCTTTTGTGAGTAGGATTTTATTCCCTTCTTTTTTCTTGTTTTTGCAATTATTTGGAAAACAATTGATAGAATTAATTCAATTGCAAAATGTAAAAATGTATGAAGAATAAGTATCCTAGATCACATTAAGTCCAATTTTTATCATACAGGGTTAAAGCTGTGCTGTCCTATTCTGAGGGAAGAAAATGGACATCACTATGGAACTTTCTGTTTTTAATGCAAATCCTTACCAATTATCAAAGGTACCAAATTATTTATACAAAGTCTAAATCTGGTTTAGAAATAATGAGTATTTGACAATTGGTGTCACTCTTGTAAGAATCTTAGGAATGCCAAAAGCCAAGTGAACTGTATGGAAGATCCATGTTTAAGCAAATTATGACATTTGTTATGTCCTTCTCTCCAGAAAAAAGCTGATGATAACCTGTTGTGCTGACTAGCAGATAAATCTTAATAACAAATCCTTAGTTACTTTTCTTTCCATAAAAGTGAATAATGAAAAATACTTCAGAGCTACATAGTTTAATTTTTTAAATTAATAAATTTTTCATTAAGTTCAGTTGAGTTCTTATTTCTTAAATGTTCTAATTTATGAACGTTGATTACTTAAAAAAAATAATAAACTCATATTTGGTCAGCCAAATGCATTGGTGCAGCTTCGTATGAAAAGACTCAGGTGCAATCTTACTGCTGTCTGCAACTGCCTGAGAGGAGGCTGTATGCAGGTGGGGGTTGTTCTCTACTCCCAGATAACTAGCAATAGGACAAGAAGAAATGGCCTCAAGTTATGCCAGGGGAGGTTTAGATTGGATATTAGGAATAATTTCTTAACTGGAAGGGTGGTCAAGCATTGGAGCAGGCTGCCTGGGAAGGTGGTGGAATCACCATCCCTGGAGGTAATTAAAAACCACGTAGATGTGGTGCTTTAGGGACATGGTTTGGTGGTGGCAGTCCTGAAGTAATGGCTGGACTTGATGATCTCAGAGGTCTTTTCCAACCTAAATGATTGCGTGATTCTATGATTCTATGATATACGGATGGATCCATCAAAAGAAGCCTATCTCGTGTCTCTCTGATGATGACCAACACAGGGTTCCCAAGAAGTTCCCAAGACTTACTTGCTATCTGCATTCTTTCTTTTACTCTGTCTTGCTAAAGCACCTGTGTTATTAGTCATTTGTTGTTGGGCATTTTTTGTTGAGATCCCTGCACCACTTCTCTTTCTCGCTTGCTCACCTAACACTGTCCCCCAAGATGCAGAACAGGTATCAAATGTGGTGATATTGTATAATGTACTAAAATTAAATACTATAATAAGCTAAATTAAACAAAACTAATATAACAGATTTTTTTTTTTTCGCAGATTGATTTGGAGTGATGAATGAATTCTTATCAGAGCATAAAAATGCTGTTTCTATTGTGTAGTTCTTGTAACTTGCTGTTTTGTTTGAAGGCAATGTAAAATGTGTCACCAAATTATTTGTATGCTTTTCTCAGTTACACAAGCTTTATAATTTCAATACCTTTGAACTGACATCTTGCTTTTCTCATGAATTCACACAAGATTTGTTTCATTGACCCTAAAAGATGTAAGATGCAACATTACTGCCCACAGTTTGATGTCTGTAAAAAGGATATTATTGAAATCCTCTAGCCTGTGTGCCTATTAATAATTAGACTTCCAATAAATAGAATAAATTAAGGACTGAAAGTTAGTGTAAGTATATATATCTGTGTGTGTATATATTTTGCATTAAAAAAGAATATCAGCAGGCTGAAATAATAATAGCAATGTCTAAACTGGTAGCGGACTCTTAAAATAAAATCACTAGTAAAACTTCAGATAGCCCCACAGATCAACTTTTCTCTTTCATCTTTAAATAATATATAAAAAATATCTAAATATTTCTTCTTTTTTTTTTTTTTTCCTTACCAATTTCAGGAGGGGGTTTTGGCTGCCTTTATAGAATATGCTCTTTGCCCTAGCGAGTGTATCATTCAACAAAAAGCATGCACAATTTCAATGAATACGAATTGCTTTGAATCCTGGATATCCTGGGACCTTCTACTTTATACATTCCAGTCAATGCTAGACTACCTATTAGTTCTTTCTTACAGAACATGGGACATGGAACAGTACTTGCAATTTGTATGACTGAATATTAAACTTTCATATCGTACATCAGAGTGAGGCCTGAATGCAGAAGGGTTTTATTGGTTTGTGAGCAGAATTCCAAACCTCAACAGACAGAAGTGCAACCCATACATAAAGCCGGTAATTATAACTGGATAGGGAGAAGTGATCTTTCACAGGGAAGTTTCCTTGGCTTTAATTCCAGTTCTGATAGTGACTCCTTTTGTGAATTCAATCTCTCTGCTTCATTTTTGCCTGTGGTAAAAAGACTCTAATGATGATGATGGACTATCTGCCTATGTTAGTTATTGAAGCATTCATTATTTGCACTGAAATAACCACATTAAAAGATGTGACATTATGTAAAACCTGTGCTAAATGTTTTGTGGTTTATTTTATTTTACTACCTGCTTATATTTTTAATTTTATTATATTTCTCTTCATGGCCAGTTGAGCCATCCTTCTTTCCAGTCTCACATGTCCTTAGATAGAACATATATTTGCCTCTGTGGTTGTCCTAGAAACATGACCGGACAAATTAGCATGCTTTGACTTATGAACAAAATATATAAAACACTTCCTGATGGCCATGTTTTCTTTGGGCTGTTCATCTAGCAACCTAGTTCCTGATGCACTAGTTGAAGTGTATGAAGTTTTGATAACTTTGTTTCTGTACTGTGTATAAAGATACCAGAGAAGTTCAAGGAGTTGGACCAAGGAGAATGGCTTAATTTTTCAGTCTTTTTTTACTCCTGGGCCAATTTATGAGCACTAAGGAAAAATCATACACCTGTTGATGTGATAAGCAAGGTGTAAGTGCAAATACGAAGCTTGGGTATATACTTCAGGTAGAAGGCAGTGAAGAACGAAAAAGACATCTAAAATTGAACCCATTTTAGTACTCCTAAGTTGATTAGAAAATAAAATATTAGAGCCTACACCATGATGGAATATTTTCATCAGAATTCTAACTAATTCCAATTGTTCTCCTATTTAGTTTAAATCAGTTTCAACAAAGCTAACTAACATTTTTAAAACATCATTTTTTTAGGACAAGGTAATTTTTTCCAGCTTGTATTATGGTCATGGGATAAGCCTGCAGTTGCCGAAGTATTTGACCAATCTCATTTGTGTTTCAGCTAGCCAAAACTGTAGCACAGTTTTGTTTTGAAAAACAGAGGTTTGCCAGATGTGTAGTATTGAATCAGACCAGAAGAATAATAGGTGAAAATGTGCAAAGAACTCTTGTATTGAAATGCCTTTTATTTAATTTACTTAATTTATAACATTTTAAGCATGTACATAGAAAAGCAACTCTTTTTTTATGTTCCAGTTTGGCCTAGAATAACTGCTCTCTTAAGTGTGTAGGGCAGGGCTACTACATGAAATGAATGCTAATGCCCCTTGTAAAGGAAATTCAAAGAATAATTGTCCTCCCTGAGATATATTCTATATTTGTGCTTCTTTGGGAATGGAATTCCTACATAAATCCCTAGAAAATTTGCACATTGCATATGATTAATAAATATATTAATTTTTTCCCAACTTCTACTATAAGTATAGCTATCTTTACCTGATTCTGTATTGCCCTTCTGTGCTTTCCAGAGCAAGTGCTGTCAATCATTTTCTAGTAGAGGTGAGAAGCAGGATAGTAACATGAATTGTATTTTAACCTGAGCTATGACTTGAATGAGCCCAGATGCCCAAAGCTGAAAAAGAAATTAGTCTAACTCATTTTACAAACCTTTTAAGTACAAGAATTATTGTTTTGTGTATTTTACCAGATAATATTAAAAACATCTACTTAAATTACAGAAGGCAAAGAGATTAAAAATGAAGGCTCTGAAAAGCTACTTTTAGCTTATACCAAAGGTTCTGTGAGATTGTGTTTGTATCACAAAAGTCAATGTAAGCAGATATATGCTGGTGTATGAGTTAAAAAGAGGAGGCTTCTCCACAGTCTCTTTGTTTTGTTTAATAATATATGATACGTATTTATTTTCATGTGTCTTCTTGACTTCTTCAACCACAGGAGTTACAGTTAGCCAGTGCTTAGAATTAAAAAGAACAAAAGACAGTGAAGACTTGAAAGTGTGTTAGAGCATGCCTGATATAGAATTAGGTTTCACAACTGAGAATTTTAGAACAGCTTTCCTTTAGCACAACTATTGATTTAACATATCCCGTATTTTGTCACAAACTCATTTTGATCATATAATTTTAAGAATGACACTTAGCCAATGCATTTCACCATTCACCATTTTAAATAAAATTAGTTGTTATTACATGTAAATCTGACCTAGAGATAGGTGCTGTATGTATAGATGAAGTTCTGTGGAGCTAGAGAGAATATTTCATCAGGTTCTTTTTAAAAGTAGCTTTTGTATATGCATGTGTAAAAGTTACAGCTAGGCTGATTTGTTTTCTTTAGTTAAACAAAATTTATTAGATACACTGTAGCATAACTGCTTGCTTGCCCCACACAGTTTCTGAAACAAGACACATTATATTAAAATGAGTACAAAGAAGCGGACAGAGATAGCAGACCTCAAATATTATGTCAAACCATTTTTTTCCTCTCACAGATTAAAGATCATGTCATATTTTCTGTTACTGTGTGAAATAAGAATTTATAAAGAAAACATTAACACAAAAAAATATAATGATACATTTTGTTGTCCTTAGCAAATAAGGTAACTACATGTAACAATGACTTTCAAACATTCATATAGTTAGCAGTACTTTTACAGATTCTTTCAGCTCATCTTCCTTAAATGCAATTATTTGTAATGGTAATGTAGCGTGTATACAGAAATGTATACGTTGGGAAGTAGTCACAGAGACCAATTTTCAGATGAATATTCTACACCCTTTCTGCTCTACATGGGGCTACAAAGCCATGCTGCAGGGCAGCTCAGAGCACTCAGCTGGGGTTCCTCCCCTGCTATCACCCTCCAGAAGAGCCTGTCTTGCTCCCAGCATTAACAGAGATAAGCCTTACAAATATGTTATCTGTACTTGTGGATAACCTTTCTGAATAGCCTCACAGGGAGCACAAAGTGAGACATGCACTCCTGCCACCCATGTGAGTGAGGCCTTCTGCCTGGCTCGGGGGTAAATCAGAACAGCACAAAGCTTTGCTGAGTGGAATGAGGTAGTGGACTGGAAGGGAAATAAATCTTCCTTAAATACCATCCCTTCCTAAGGTAAACCACTCAGTGCTGATGCAAAAAAACCTTAGTTCTCATAGTTTTATGTACATTTAGGCTACTCCCGTTTGAAACAGGCAGTGCTAAGTCTCTGAAGGTGTCTGTAATGTGGCTGTGGAACTGCCAGTGGAATCTGGAATGAATCTTCAGGGACTACTAGCTTTAAAATGTGCTGGACAATCCCAAATTATTTCCTTTTCCTCCTTTACTTTTCCTTTTTATCTTTATTTGTGGCAAAGCAATGTTGCCATCTTATTTAATTTCTTTTTTAAATCCTGAAATAAACCATTCAGTAATAATAGAAAAACACTTCAAGGTGATTACTGGATTGAGCAATACTTTATCAGTGCCATCTAGTGTACACAACTACAAAACAAGATAGCATTTTTTGCTGGCCCGCCTTTCTACTAAATTCACAAGGTGTTATGGCAAGTGAAATTCCAAATGCTTGTCTTTAATATCAATGTCTCTTCAACAAATAATTCTTTCTTAGCTAAACATTTTATCAAGAGGTTTCAAGATAGTCATGTGGAGAGTAGTTATTAGAAAAGGATTTAGGAGGCTTATGTTTCATTTGAAATTTCAGTACTAACTTTACTATGTTCCTAAGACAGCAGTGGAGATAAATAGCTGTATCATTCACATCTGCTGGTTTACCTTAATAATCTGAATAATCCTATCCTTCATACTTTGTAAGGAGGATGAATAAAGCTACCAAAAATACGATAATGGCAATCCATTGGATAACTTCCATAAAAATTTCTGGCTTAAAAGGCAGGCAAGGAAATAAATTCAATATCATGAGAGTAGAGCAGCAGGATATTTAAGTGGGGTATCATAGTGCTTTTTCACATTTGAGTGCCCTTACTAGGAAGTTTCTACTCACTGATTTTCAGCAAAATTAAGCTACTATTTTCCTTTCTTTTTTTGGAGAAACATGAAGTGATTCTTAGTGATGACTGATCTTTTTACCACTAGAAACAAAAACCATTCAACTTATCAGGATCAGAAGGAACAAAAAGTAATTGATTTCATTATTCTTGTACTCCACAGTAGTGGCCACTGACGTGACTGCTGAAGCAGTTATGTTGTCAATTACTAAAACTGCTGGACTTATTTCACTCTTTCTTTAAGTAGAAAAATAATGGACAAGAAGACTGAGGTTGCCACTGTTTTTTTGTTGAAATATTAATCCCCAAGTTGTCAAATTGTCTTCTCTGTAAAAAAACCCAAAAACCTAATTTGGGTGCAGGGGGAAGAGAAAGTTAGAAATGGAGAGTGTAATGTCAGAATCACTGTGCTCTCTGTTATGTAAAAGTTTCTGTGTGTTCAAAGATAGAGACAGAATATTACCGTATTCTTTGTTGCCAACCTATCTCAATATATTTAAAAGTCCATCCCAACAGATGGACTAGAAATTATTTATTTAATGATTTATTTTATCTCTTATTGGAATGGAATACAGATACATATACACACACACATACATATATGTACATAAACGTGTACATATTCTGGTATATAAATATATGTGTATATATCTGTATACATTAGTGTATATATGTATATGTATATATATATGTGTATCTGGGAAAGAGAAGTTGCTATGAGGGGAGGGGTTGAGACTCACTAGTTTCAGGCCAGTTTCAATCCTTATCATTACTTACATAAAATAATCATCTCAAGAATTTTATTCTGAATTAGCTGTTTGTACATGGTGCCACATATACAACACAATTCATTTTGCAGGGAAGGCTATGGTCCCTGTAGGTTATTATCCATGGAGGTCATGGTGATGAGGTCTGAGAGCTCTTCAACAAAGAAAGCAGAAACAGAAGGGTTTCCCGCCTCCCCCCCCACCCTTTTTCCTATCTCTTCGTGGATGTTTTATGCTCCTCCACCTCTTTCCCAAAGAAAATGTGGTCTTCTTCTATGTCCTCTGGTTTGAACCTGCAACAGAGGAGAACATCTTACTGGGTATTCTGAGAGGCCATACACTTGAATTTATGACTTGATATTTTTGTAGTTTACATAAATAAATATTTTACACAAAAAAAGAGCTTACTGAACTGAAAGGACAAAAAAGGCTCCATCACAATATATGGCAAATCTCTGTGGCAGGCGTGTGGGAAAATCAGATTTTGTTGCTAGTGTGATATCCACCTGGGCATTTTGACCACAGTCTGACTCCATACATCTATTATTGTTGCATCAAATACTGATTTTCTATAATCATTTTGTATAGTTCAGTAACATGGTGAGTAATTTGGAAAAGCTTAGTCTCAGTCCCCGTATAAGCAAACACTAGATCCCTTGCTTAAATTGGTGTGATCGATTCATAGCAGTGAGTCTCAAAGATACCTGGAGGGTAAACACTTTCCTAGAAAGCGAACATTGTACATGTGGTTAAAATACTCAAGGAAGATAACTGAATCTAAGTCCGCCATGTACAAAATTGGTATGTATCAAGTAACAAGTAAAAAACGGACTGTTCCTAGATGACTGCTTACCATTTTTACTTTCACTAAACTTCTTTGGCGCATTTGATCTGAATTTGCAGATACAGTTTCAGAGAAGCTGAAAATTAATGTTTAGAGGTGTGGTAATTGACCTTTTACTGAGAAAGAAAATGTTAGCCTTTTCTACTTGATATACACCATACTTACTTATAAAGAATTGCATAAATAATAATTGCTTACTAAAAGGCTGTGTTCATTTACGAGTCTCTACTAATCAAAATGATTACTTAATTAGAATTTTTATTTTCTTTAGAGTGTGACAGTTAAAGCAAATTCCATTGTGCATGTAAAATGGAATTCAAGCTCATTTGGTTAAATGTCCCAACCCAATAAAATTACACAAAGCTAGCTTAATGAGCCTTTTAAAATTTCTGAAAAAAAAAACCAGCTAAGCAACTGAGCTACGTAGTAAATTAGGTAGTACTGTGTAAGACATTTTGTGATATTATTTATGTTCTTCCATTAAAAATTCTCTTACTTACTTAATAGGGCATTTTGTGGTACTACTCGTTGCAGAAGGAATTTTTAGATGTAATGCAGTCTAGTTTTGCTCTTATATGCAACCTTAATTTTAACTGCAGTTAATGGAAATATTTATATAGAGCCAACTTCCTGATGAAGAAAATTTAATGTCTGAAAAGTTCTGGAAGGAAAAGTGTCAATGAATCCTATATAGCATTCTATCTTCACAAAAATAAAACATGAAAACAGGAACAGTCTTTAGAAAATATTACCTGAGTACCTGACTGTGATGATACCTATCATATTTTCTTGTAATAGTCAAGCGTTGTCTTACCTTTTTTTTTTACTTCTGTGGCAATTATAGTGAATAGAATGATGAGACTAGACTTGCCAAAAGGTTTTGCATGTGCCAGGCTTCAGTATCTTGAAATGTAACAGTGCCTGTTACAGCTTGCTTTACAGTTACTATTGTTCTACTTCAAGCTTCCTCTCCTCTCCTCTCCTCTCCTCTCCTCTCCTCTCCTCTCCCTCTCCCTCTCCCTCTCCCTCTCCCTCTCCCTCTCCCTCTCCCTCTCCCTCTCCTCTCCTCTCCTCTCCTCTCCTCTCCTCTCCTCTCCTCTCCTCTCCTCTCCTCTCCTCTCCTCTCCTCTCCTCTCCCTCTCCCTCTCCCTCTCCCTCTCCCTCTCCTCTCCTCTCCTCTCCTCTCTCTCCTCTCCTCTCCTCTCCTCTCCTCTCCTCTCCTCTCCTCTCCTCTCCTCTCCTCTCCTCTCCTCTCCTCTCCTCTCCTCTCCTCTCCTCTCCTCTCCCTCTCCCTCTCCCTCTCCCTCTCCCTCTCCCTCCCCTCCCCTCCCCTCCCCTCCCCTCCCCTCCCCTCCCCTCCCCTCCTCTCCTCTCCTCTCTCCTCTCTGCCCTGCCCTTCTTTTCTCTTTTTAATGACTGCATCTGTATGTTAGTAGCTTCATTATTTCCTAAATTTACAGTATATTTGACCAAAGCGTACATTCACTTCATAATGCATAACAGAAAGAAACAAACCTATTCAAGCTGATGGAAATGTTTTCTTTTTGATATTTTTGGTTTTCACCCTATCTAAATTTAAAAATGCTTACTTCTACTATGGCTGTTTGGTGGAAATGATAAGGAGCACATGTCCTTCAAACTTAAAACATGTTGTCTATCATGGTGACATCCTGTTTGCAATGCAAGTTCTTAAATATCTCAAGTTATTCAGTGTCTGCAAAATGAGGACTGATATAAAGTAACTGGAATAGCTATAAAACTTCTTGTATTTCTTCTCTCACCTGAAGGTGTGATTGCAATGTAAAAAAGGTAAAAGTTTTTGAAGCTTCAGCAATGATGAATTCTTACTTCTCACTATCATTATCTTTTGACACCTTTTCTGACACTTGGAATGTTTCCTCGATAATTTGAAAATGGGCTGATGGGGGAAAAAAAGCCGTATGCAGTCTTCACAGCTGGTGCAATGTGCCATTGTGCCTTGTCGTCATCTGCCTACACTTAATTAATAAGCATCTGTTTCATTCTTGTATTTACACAAGATACAAAATGAAATGCCTAAGTTTGATTTTTTCCATATGTGACATGATGCTTCCTCTGTCACTTCAAAAATTATTACTGTGAATATGAAAAATACAAATACATCGAAACATAGAGGTCTGTTTGTTCAAGAAATAAAAGACATGCATTCATGGGTAAAATATGTAGACAGATCAGCTGTGTTAATGGAAAGCTCTACTTTTGTGGAAGGAATTTTATGGTATTCTAGCAGATCAAAAAATAAAAATATGTGCATGTTACCTGAATAACTATTCTGACATAATATATTACATTTTACAAGTTAATTAATTTCTCTTCAGAAGCAAGCGTATTTGGATTTCTGGCTATTGAATAGCTTGAAATCTGGATTTATATTTAAGCCAGTGATTAGTAACTACTGAGGCTCTGTTTATGCATGTATCTCCTCTGTAGGTGTGTGGATACAAACAAAGAATATTAATAATATAACATCTACCAAGGCAAATGGTCAGTAACCACTACCTCACCCTGGCAGTTGTACAGATACTTGTGATAGCCTCCATTACTTTCTTATCAGTATGTTAAAGCTTTATTGCATGGATGCCTGTTGAATGCCATACAGATTTCACCCACACATATATGATTCAACTTCAATCGATGGCTCTCTGTCACTAGTTTAAATTTATCAGTGTTAGCAAGAAACATGATGTTCAGTTGCAAAAATATTGTACTGTACTTATCATCGTTTCCCCCTAGAAGAAATTATAGAAATTATTAACATTTTAAAAATAACATTAGAAATTATTAAAAATAGAAAATATTAAAATTTGTGGTTTTAAGATTTCTCTAGTAATTGAGTGGTTTATTACCCCTAACATTAATGCATACTTAACTAATTAAAGCTGAAGTTATAACATATTAACAATTCCAAAACTATTTTTAATATTGTTGAAAGCTTGGCCTTTAGAAATCTAGGTGAGGCTTTTATGGGTTTGGTTGTTAGGGGTTTGGTTTGTTGGTTTGGGTTTTTTTGGTCTTGAATAAGTAATATCATACCAAGATTCAGGGTTTCTTTTCTGAGATTTATGGCATCAAGTTTAGTGGCAATGGGTAAAATATTTTTTTTCAAAGTTTCACAGAACTCATCTATTTCCTGATGTCACCAGAAGTATAGCTTTTACTTCTGGTGTCAATGTTAAGAATTTCACATTGATTCACTAGGTATCAAAACAAATCTTTCTTTATATGACCACATTGTTTGGGAAAATGAGAGTAACAATTTGCATGATATGCGTAACAAGAAAAGTAATTGGGGAACAATGAATTTGAACATAAAACCTCATTCTTACCTTACCTTACTTTAGAAATAATTTAATTTTCCATCTAGTTTTTAAGTTTGGATATGTAATGTAGGGAGGGAAAGGATGAGAACCAAGAATAAGCGTTTTCTCTTCTCCTTCAATAAAATGTAATGTCCCTGTTTAAGAACTTTTGTCACATAACTAAGTTGTTGAGAAGTAGAAGACTTCTAGGATGGATGGCAGAATTTCTAGATTGGACAGCAGAATGTAACAATCTTTACTCTTATGTTTACTAGTTATTTTCCAAGTCTCTTAATACTTTTGAAATAGCTGATGTACACAATTGTCTTGCCAGCTTCCATGAAATAAGTTGAGGATTTTGGGCTTTAAGAGACTGCACTGAAAAAAACCCATACCATAAAAAAAAAACCAAAAAACAAACAAAAAAGACCCACTCAAAAAAACAAAACCAAACCCAAACAAAAAAATGAACCCTGCCACTTCTGCAAGGACCACCTAATGTCCACCACATTCCATGACAGCAACGACAAAATAATTCAGTTGCATTAATTTTTCTTACTACTATGATAAGGAAACATTTTGGAAAAATTAACTTACTTGCAAACAGGCTTTTTGTTCTGACTCACGTGGGAAGATAGTAAAAAGGGTGTATGTGTGTTAGTATACCCTAAAGTTTGCAACTGAGAGAGAGAGAAAAAGTAAGTTGTTTTATTTGCATCCCCTCTGATACCTGAGCATGTTTTACAAAATACCCAGCAAACTTCAACTACCATGCTAATCTTCGAAGATGAAACATCCCATTCTGCTGTCGACACACCCACAGGAAAAAAAGAAATCATATGGAAAGTTCAAAATTATCTACAGTGGACAACTGTAATTATCAAATTGTACAATGTGATGATATGCTGAAAGCATACAGACTGTTGTTACCTGAGTACAAACCATCCAAAATCAAACTGGGCGTAAAAGTGCTAGGGGGAAAAATTATAAGGAACAAAAAATATACTTTTTCAGTTCTTTGATTTTCATTTTCAGCACGACCTTCCATTCAGATAAAATAGTTGTTGTTGAGAAAGGGAAAGAGAGTGTGAATCATGAAACAGGTAAGAGGCTACTAAATCAAAGGATCACAAATCAAAGAGCTGCCAAAGAGCAAACAGGTTGCCCTCAGAACTAAAATTATGATTTTGTTCAGTCTATATAAACTTTGAGTACAGAAAGCTGTTGTGCTTAGGAAAAAGGTGGAGATTTCACTAACATATTTTTCAGAAATGGTAGAAATTAGTTTCATTTTTATGCTGTTCACAATTTTCTTAGATGTGAAGGGGAAAAAAAAATGACAGGGTGTTTTGGCCTTCTTGAGGCCTTTGAGCAAATATGAATCACTCCATAGTAAGTTGAATATGTATAATACAAAAAATCCTGAAGTACCTGAGTGAATTCTCAGGCAAATTAATAACTTGCTGTCTAAAATTATCCAGTTGCAGGCATCTATTTCTTAAAAAGTAATAAAGCTTCTATGTCTTAATAAATAACCTAGATAAAAAATTAACTCATCTACAAGTTATGTTTACATTGCTACATAAACACACTTTCTTTTAATACTATGGAATTTATTTTCTTTTTTCTATGGAATCTAAGATGATGTATTTAGGAAGGAAACTGTATCAGGGTTTTGATTCTGTATTTTTTTGATGCTTGAATATTTTTTTTTGGTATTGTTATACAGTACTGGTGTGTGGTATACAAAATCACAGCAAGCGTTTAGCTTTTAATGACCAAAAACCAGTCAACTACTGAGATTTCAGAAGGTACCACAGTCCACTAAAAACTATTGGTCAAGACTACACTGACAGCTAGGATAAAACAGTCCTCTGTATGAGTGCTATATGAGTGCTCTGTCAGTTATTATGGACCATACAACCTGGAATTTTTAACGTAATCATGTAGCTACATTACAGGTTGAATTGTACTATGTCAGTCAGTTCCTTCCATTCAACATATCTCAGGTCTCTCAGGCTGGCTTGTTTGTTTTTGCTTTCCTCCTTTTAGTTTCTAGTCATACTTCTTTTCTGTATCATAGAAAAGACAAATACATTGCACTTTCCATTGTATTCTGCTACTAACTTGTCTTCCTTGATACATCTATATTTCCCCACCTTAGAATTCTTTGCTATTGCTTTTTTCCAAATTAAAATAATTCCCTGAAGTTAGGAAATTCACCCACTAACCAGATTAACCAGTCATATTTTATTTCATTGCTCTGCTACCATGTACAGGAGAAAGTAATCCAAAGATAGAGGACTTTGCCACAATTTAAATAATTTTCATGTCCATTTCTTTTATAGAGTCCCTAGACAAAAGGTTTTTTTAGTGAAAACTCTATATGGAATAAATACATGTGTATCACCTTGTTACAATGTTCCACCAAGGGATTAAAATAACACTGCTTCTGGTTTAATTGAGAAGGTAAAGATTCTCTTTGATAAAGGCAGTCTGGTACTCTATGCAGAAAGGTTATAAGAATAAGACCTGAAATTTACAAACTTTGATACATCAGGATCTTAGTATTTTGTCAGGATTTGTACGTTCTTTCCAAATTTAAAATTAATAGAAACGTGGAAACATGTTGTGATCTTTGTGTTAGAAGTGACATTTATTAATATTAATTTACTTGAAAAAGTAATGCATGGTCTTCTTTCATTTTTCTGTGTTCATACTGCACTCCAAAAGTCCTTTTTCTTTTCTGAAGATTTTAGGAAGCATTTATATTAAAAGCTCATGTCACTTAAGCTCCACCTTCCTAAAGTATTTCAGATGTGACTTAAAAGTGATAATTGGCATAATTATTTTCACAAATAATTATTTTTCAGTAATGGACTAGTTTTCATTTTCCCAGTCTTTGTGTAAGCTGATGAATAAGACATTTTTATGGTAGAATCCAATCTAGTTGCAAAACTACTTCTTGACAGATTCAGTAAGACACTAAAGTAAGACACTCTGCGCTTTCCAATTATCCTCTTTTTTTAAAAATTATCTTCATTTAACACCTTACTATTAAGAAGTTTTGTGACAGGTGGGTCTAAGGAATGGAAGGAAAGCAAAGCACGGGTGTGACTAGCTAAGAACATTTTTATACATACATACAAACATGTATATATAAATATATGTATCATATATATAACATTTGTAATATATGAAGTATGATATAGGTAGATATAAAAGTAAAAATTATAATGTATGTATACACATTTATGTACAGTATATATAAATAACATATATAGGGTTTTTTTTTCATGACCATAGAAATGTAATTTGATGATATTCTCAGTGGTACCTTAGCTTTGGTTATTTGTCTCAGAAATTCAGCCGGCTCACAAGCCCAGACCTTCCTTTGCAAATACAACTCAACAGTTTAATCTGAGAGATGCTTTCTCTTTGTATGGTGGAGAATTCCCCGTTAGTTCAGTGGCTTACTCCAACATGAAGAATCTTGGCAGTCCTTTTGTGATGGGCAGGCAGGAAGTAAGCTCTTCAGTGGACTTGCTGGCTATTTCACATTTCAGAGTAAACCCTGTGGAATATTGCTAAAGCTTTGAGAATTTATTTTGATATCAGCATCAGCTGTCTCAGCATCTTTTTAGGAAAAAAATCCTCTTGATCTGTTAGATTGACATATATATAGTTGTTAGTCACTTTTAGTTCCTAACTTATTACTGAAGACAGGCATCCTGAAAACTTGCTATGAAACAATTTACATTATTTTAATCAGCCAGTATGGCACAGTTAGAATGAAAGGCCTTTAGTGGAAAATGTTTAAACACATGCATATATATAAAATACATACAAATTTTTTTTTTTTTTTTTTTTTTTTTTTGGTGTGTGTGAGTGTAGTGTGTGTAGATATATATATACTGTCCTTGGCCACAGTCCTGCCACTGCAGGGCCATCGTCCTGAGGAGAGTCCTAGGCTAGCCAATGGGGCTGCCCACCCCTCTGGAATCACCTGGGACATCCAAGCCAGAGGCCGCCCTGGCTCTGGGTGGGTGGCTGGGAATCACGTGTTGCATCCCATCCTCCCCCAGTTGCCAGCATTCCTCATCCATTCTTGTGTCTGCAGAGATTAGCCTCTATACAGGTAGCCTGGCAAAAGAGACGTTGTCCCTTTTGAGAACAGTTGTCTTGTTAAAAACAAACAAGCAACACCACCCCCACCCAAAAAACAACAAAAAAAAAGGGGGGGAGGGGGGGCAGGAAAGTCAAAACCATAATATAGTTGTAGCTGAGGTTTTGTTTGTTCTGCAGCTTTTACACCTGAATTTCCTCCGTGTGTCCCATATGTCATTTCTTATCCCTCTCTCTAATTTCCCCAATGGTATCCTGCCACTCTCACCTCACTACAATGCTTGTAATGCTAATCCTTCAGGTATCAGTTGTTCTCTGAATTCCTTCCAACCTTCTTCTTCAAGCATTGTTCATTTCATCCTCTATTGCCATAACTCCCCCTTGAACTCCTCACGCTTTTCAATCTGCTACTATGTGGCTGCTGCAACTCTCTCTCTTAGGTACCATCATCCTGAAATATCTACCAAATGTCTTTTTTAACCACCCTCTATAGTCTTGATGCTCACAGTTAAATCTCTTACCTTTTTAGGGAAAACATGCCTTTCAGCTGAATTGTGAGTCCTATAAAGGTCTTATTTGCTTTTTGAATCCCCACGCCCACCCTTTATAATTGATACTGTAACAACTTCCATGTCTTCAATTTCCATTTAATTGAAATAATGTATGATTAAAATGTTAGATCAGATTATGCCATCGAGCTTAATCAATGATGAATTTAAAATCCAATTAAAAGATCAGTTCAAAATGTGTTTTGTTTGAATGTCAGCTACCATGACAAGAGTTTTAACTAATGAGATATGCTGATTAGATAATATTTGGACTACCAAAATGTTCTTAAGTTTTGTATTCAGCTAAAGACCATCTGTGAACCAAAACTAATTAATTACAACAAAACCTAATGATAAAGGTAAAAACAAATTTATATTCCTAAATAAAATCCTGATTAAAAAGTTGCAGTTTTCCATCCTTTTTAGTAGTAAAATGTTAAACAAACACTGAAAGATTCACACTTAAGATATGCATAACCTTTTTTTAAAACAATCAACAATCCTTCTGTCAAAATAATTTGCAAATGTGGGCATTTTTATCGACTTCAGTAGAAATGCCCTCAAGAGTAACAATCTGCAAGAGACTTAATTACTAAAGAAAAGTAAAAGGAAGCAGAAAAAATGACACCACAATACTTGCTTTTTCTTTTGGCAGAATTCAGTTCTAGTAATATTTTTTTTTGCTAACTAGGTAAAAACCTCAACCTCTGAGCATAACGGAAGATAAATTAAATTATTATTGCATTAAGAGGTACATAGAAAACCCATGAGAGGTAGGAACAAAAAATAAATTCTGTTTTGGCCTAAGCATGTCCTTGATGTAGTAATGTATCTTTATAGCATCCTTCAAATTTTGTTAACTAGTTCAACTTCACCCAGACTGGGAATCTCCTTTTAGCCACCATTAAAACAAAGCAAAACAAAGAGAAGAAAAAAAAAAAGGGGGGGGGGGGGGGGGACGACAGACGGGGGGAGGGGAGAAAAATCAATTATCCACTATGGGCTAAATTTCCCTTTAAGCTTATGCTGATTTTTGAAACTTACAAAAGATAATAATTAATTGTGGATCAATGATGATTTTGAAGTCTGATTTCTTTTGACTACCTGTATTTGGAAGAGAAGTTTCACACTGAGCAGAAATGTTTGCTTGTTTTAAGCATCAAAAAAAATCTAGAAATCACTGGAATAATGGATATTAATGTATAACTTCCATCCCCTCTTTTTGCAGTGCAGATCACAGACTAGCAGTCTGTTACAGGTTAAACTAGATGTAGTTCTTTTCTTCTTCACTGAAATAAGGATGCTGACTTAATTTTTTTTTTTTTTTTTTTTTTACTGAAACTGCAATTATTCCTTTGGACAAAAATTTCTAGCCTTCTGACTACTTTTAAATCACTGGACCCTTTGGGTTTAAAATTAATAGAGTGAAAAGGAAAAATCTCTCTGAAGCCTGTCCCATAAACAGGAATTTTCGGACCTAAAATGATGCATACGTAAAACATAACATATTAGAATGACTGCAGAATTGATACTCTCATATTCAAAAGAGATAAAACCCAGCAAAGAGTTACACATTTTGCGGCAACTTTACCTAATTTAAACCTTCTTATTATTCAGTCTGTTGAATAATGTGTACTTGTCACCTTCTTTAGGAAAGAAATTTTTATAAGACTTTTTGATGGTTTATGGAAAATACAGTCTATTGATAATATTTTCCTATACTTTTGAACTATAGTTAAGAAAGAGATGTAGAAGTAAATTGACTACAAACTGTTTTGAAGACTTGTTGAAACTAGTTCAGCAATATTGCAGATTTTCTGTTTCATCATATTTCAGAACAGTGTTTTTTCTTCTATTAGAAGAGAGCTGGGAATTTCAGCCTTGTGGCCAATTGTTCTCTGAAGTGTCAGCCTTTAAGTGTGCCACTATTCCAGAACTTTTTTTTTTTTATTATTATTTTTTAGATATATATGTGCACAAAATTATCTATATTGTAAAAATATATTTGATAAAGGGCAGCATCAAGAAACATGACATATCTACATACTACTGTGCTGTGGAATAAGATATTTTCTGTTCTACAATGGAAAAACAATGCTTCTAAAAATACTTTACAATGAATAGCAATTGTTATACTTCATACACCAAGTGTGGGAGAGACCTGAAATAGTCACTGCAAAGTTTCTTTCTCATAACCAAAATGCTACTAACTTCTAGGAAAAACCCTGCAGTATTATTGTTTTGACCTATGAACTAGTAAACTAGTGAGGAACAATTTATACCAGAAATAGCAGCCATTTGTCTCCAACAGATATACATACTGCAGTTGTTGTGTAAAAGGTTGAGTAAATGCTTTTGTGTTCTTTTATAAAGGAAACAAACCCACATTCTTTCAATAAAATCCATATTTAATTTAATGAAAATAATGCTTGATAATTTTTTATTAAATGAGTCAAGTAGTCAGAAAAAAATAATGCCAGTTCAACTGAAAAAATGTTTTTTTTTAACTTGACTGGGAATGGTCTATGGTACAGCACATAAACTAGCTTAGGGTTCATGACAAATTTGCCCTACCACACGCATTGGAGAATCTTTCCTAGTGGACTGGTTTTATGTGTGAGTGTTACTTATACATCTGGTTTAAATTTTTGAATCTTTACAAAGATTAAATATTATTTGGGGTTTGTTTAATAACAGAAATAACAGCACATTTGTCTTGTTAGAAAAAAGGTTTCAGTGTTCTAAATAAAAAGACAATTAATCTATATATTGGCTGTGAAATCCTAGACAAAAGTATTATTACATTTCTGTGCTCTATTTGCTTGTTAGAATGAGCTGGTTTTGCCCCACACCCCACTCCCTTTTTTTTTTTTTTTTTTTTATTTAGTTGTAAACCATTGTAAAAATAGTTTCTTGATCATCTGTAATATTATGTGTCCATGGTCTGGAAGTTCACAAGTCTCTTAACAGTGATTTGAGTGTGTGACAACAGAACCCTATAGAACTATATAATTCTCTGGTACAAGTATTTTCTTTGCATTTCAGAGATGGTCAGAAGAAATGTTACTTTAATATAGAGCATTTGTCATTGTCAAACATTCATAAACTGTATATATTCAAACTGATTGCTGCTGATTCACTCAATGGGATGCAGCTTGTTAACCTCTGACTTAGATATATGAGAATCTGACTTTCTGTGCTAGATTCACAGAACTTCTGTCCCACTGACCACAAAAGAAGCCCAAATCCAAAATCCAAATCCTCACAATTCCTGCTGAGCTGCAAAGGAGACATGAATATATTTTAGAGACCATAGCACCAGAGTTTTGCAAATGGAGTCCATTCATTTCCTAAATGTTTCATGCTAAGCATGTGCACAAGTGTTTCTGCACAACATTGCATCTGCACTGAGCACATGGACATTTACTTTGTAACCGAAAATCTCATCAGAACTGTCAAAGTAAATATTTCCTCATCTGTTCCACTCCTAGAGCTTAATCTGCCAGCTGCCTTCCAGGAACATAATCCAAGTCAGGCCCCACAGAGAATTTGGTTGAGAATAGTGCTGTAATATTAGCTCTACCTGATATTCTCATGATTGATGTATTAACTTGGAAGAAATAAGGGTCAGGCTGTGATACCTGTTTTTGCCTCAGGGAATTTTATACATGCACTTTATGTCCCACATTGTACCAGAAATTGTCCTTATTGCAATAGCATCAATGAATTTTCACAGATATTCACAAAACTACAAACCCCCATGGTATCTTGTTGCAGCTGATGCTGTGACAAATCCTTAACTGCTGACCGAACCCCATATAAAGACTTGTCAGGAGGACATTTGTGAGGTAGCCTAAAAAAGTCTTCAGAATGTCCATCACTGTTGCAATGTCTGGCTGTTAGTTCTGGACCCAGTCGTATGAGACAGAAAAACCCAGAATCCTCAGCATGTCTTCTGAATATATACACTGCAGGAAGAGCATCCATTTTTGAACAGGTAGTTAAACAAGATAAGGTTATTTTTTATATGAATTTTTATGAGCATTTTTTTTTATTTTTTGAATTGAAAATTGAAAATTTGAGAAATTTGATGAGCATTTCTTATTTCCCTTGTCCTGTCTTATTTTCTTGCCTTATGAGGGCTGCCAATATGTGTGAGTCTTAATTTATTTTGCTCGTGGTTATAGGGTAATTATTTAATTGCATTAATTAAAGTAGTCTTGAAATCTCATCCCTTATTAAACCTGTCACCTTCCCCAGAAAACAAATTTTCCTGAGAAATCAATTCTTCATATCTTGTGGCAATGCTTATTGTCTGAAGGACAGATGATCTTATATTTAAAGAAATCACATTTTTTAGAATAATTGACGATATAGTAGTTCAGAGGTTCCTATCAGTATTGTTATGGCACATGGTGATTTTTAATGAAGAAGTTGTTTATATTGAAATCTGCTTTTCTGGATAAACAATACTAAAAAAGAATAAAGAAATCTGGTGTGTGCTAGCATTAACTTGGTTTGCCATTGTAAGCTGTTAGATGATAGATGTTCTGTGTAAGAGTGACCTTGATTTTCATCTATCACACGGTTTACTTCCTGTTAAACAAAATTGCAATTGTTATAATAATGTGATCAGATATTTTCTGCGCTTCCTTAGATATTCTTTTGACATTTTGTTTAAGTTTTATGATAAATCAAAACAGAAAAAAGTAATTGGAGCTCAGAAAAAAATCTTAAATATATGTTGCAAATTTATTGCATCATTCTTTCAACTATTGTACCATATAAATTATTTTTTCATTATTATACCATATTCTATAAAAATACCAGTTGATCTCTGCTAACTTTGAATAGAAGTGTCCAAGTCCAGTTTTTATACGTAGATTAAGAGAAAATAATCAAAAATATAGTTTAAATGTTTTTGTCATATAAAATACATAGGAAGTGCCATTAAAGTGCTCTAATCACACATTGTAGCTGATTTTTTTCTGCAGTTCTGTTGTAAAGTAGAGGGGAAAGTAACTGGAATTTTGAGACAGCCTCTTCACACTCCATGAAAAATGCTGCTCTTTCAAGAAATAACCTCATTAGATTCCTTAAGTCTTGAGAGGTTTCAGGAGACAGGTTTTCTAGGTGTATAAACCTTGTTGTGTACCACTGTTGTGTAACGTCAGAAATGTTACCTCTGCTTACCTTTATCTATCTCAACTTCCTTCTTTTTTTTTTACTCTATTTTTTTCTGTATTTATCTTTTTTATATTTCTCCTGTGTAAATGGGAACCTTAGTGTTTTCCTGAGCTGATGTGACTCAAGCATAATGCACAGTAGTGCATTAACCTGAAACTGAAAGTTAAAAGTCCCGTGAGTGGATTACAGACTGGTTACAGACACCGGATAGTCATAGTCAGAATAATTAGTGCTAGAGAGGACATACCTCCACATTTGCTTTGTTGTTGTAGTTTTCATGTCCTTAGTGATACTGAATTATTAGAATCTCCTTTCAACTCTATCTACTCAAGATGCCGAGAAGAAAATGTGGCTGATTGGCCAGCTATAATTTCGGCTAGTCCACAGCTGTAGTTAAATGATTTCTACTCTCTTGACACAGCCAGTTAACGTGCATAACTACATTTCAGGGGATAGTTAAGGTTTTACGCTTACCTTTAAGGTAAAGAAGACCCACCCATGGTTTGTTCCTATCATTCAAACCTACTCATTCTTATTTTCCCAAACCCACCAAAGGCCACAGGTTGCTGTGTTGATATGGAAATGTTTAATTCTGATTAAGCTTTTCTCAAAATAAAGAGAAAACAACTACACTATTTTGATGACATAATGCCATAAAGCAGAGGTTGGTATATTCTATTCTGAAATCTCTTGTGTGTAATACTGCTGCTTATAAGTTTCTGGTATGTTAAAAAATCTTGCAAATATTTTTTTCTTACCATGAATAAGTATTCATTTCCATTTTACACAGAGAAGGTAAAATCAAAGAACTCATTAAAGAGTATAGTTTAGATTGACATGTTATGTCAATGCATTTTTTATAGATATGAATATACATTTTACAATCCCCTTTCATATATATACAGTGAATATTTAAACATACATACACACATGAGTGTATACACATATACATATAGGTCTAGTTTAATTTTGGTTTTGGAATTCCAGGTTTGAATTTGAAATTGAAATTATTTGACTGCCATTAATGCATTCTCTTCTTCCTAAGAAGGTCACAGACTCTAAAGAATGTGTGGCCGTTGCAAAATTTATTTCATAATTAGACATTTATTATTTTTTTTTAATCTGACTTTTAAGAATCTGATCATTTTTTTGTGAAACTACTTGATAACTTGTTGAGCAGCAGCTGTTATATCTGAAAAGCTGGAGGGAAAGCTTGTAGAACATTTCTAAAATGGTGCATACTTAATTTTATTATTTTATATATATATAATTTATATATATATAAAGTTAATAATCATTAATCTAGCCTGAAGTAGTGGAAGTATGAATGGCCATGGAACAACAATTTACGATGAACATCAAAGAAACAATGCCCAGCAATGATAAACATTTTTTTTAGATCTTTTACTATACATGGAGTAAAATCCCAATTAACTCATCTACAACTTTGTGTCTCTAATTAATATTCTAGTATAAAATTTAAAAAGGATGGACTCCATGGTGGTATTTCTTTGAGTACTTTGCTGAATTTACATTGTATCCTTTGTATCTCAGCAACAAGACATAAATATGACTTCATCACACTCTCTCTGAAATACTAGGAAGTAAAACCTGAAATGACAAATGCTTCAGGAGCATGGGTTGACTGTTGTACCACGCTTGTAAAGATGATAAGATAGCTGGAGAGATTTGAGGTGGTGGGACTAAGTTGTATGAATTGCTTGATGTGATGAAGTGAAAAAAAAAAATTGCAAAGCATATAAGGGTATTTTTTTTCTTTCTATGAGCTGAAGTGTGGAAGAGCAAAGCAATGTATTTTACATGCCTTAAATTTTAATTAAGAACATTCCAGACGTATCCTCATTCATTTAGATTTCCATCTTGAGCAGAATAGGGAATACCAAAGTTAAATCCAAGTAGAAAATAAAAAGAGGAACATTTTAGGAAAGAAAAATAAAGCTGGAAATCTCAGAGTATGTCCCCTAACTTCACATTAAATACACATAAGATGACTTTCAAGTTCTCAAGGCTTCACCTTCCCTGATTGTCCACAGATTAAGATCTTCTCACTGCAGCATTTTTAAGATGTATGGCAATCTATAAAAAACATTACTTAATGCTAAGCTTCCCCAAACACTTCTGAAGCTTTGAACCCTTAAAGCTTTTAACCTTTTTTTTTTAGCTTTTGTTTGTTTCATATTGCTCTGAGTTATACAATCATAATTAATCTGTCCTTTTAGATCTGTTCATAATTAAATTTTTATGTTTAATTTAAAAAGTTGCGCATCTGGAGTACTCTTACTATAAAGTCTGCTAAATACTGAACAAAGCTCAAACCTGATTCATATAGTCTAAGCTGAATAAGTATACTACAGACATGTATGTAAGCATCTGCATAGAAAATATATGTGCACATCTCTGTGTGTGTGTGTATATATTTATGTATGTATAAAATGTGTTATTTCATGCAAATGTTCAGGTTTGAGTTTAAGCTGTCCTAGCCCCGGAAGCTATCAAAAAGAACAGTTGAAGCTACTACTCTGTATTGCAAGTTCCATTCCACATTCCTCCTATGTCCCTGCTGTTGGCAACAGCAACAGCAAAAGAAGGCTTCAGTCAGATAAACTTGCTGCATAGAGACTGAAGCAGAAACGGAACAAATAACTAGGGCAGAAGGCAACATAGGCCAAGACCACATCTTTCAGCACCAACCCACTCACAGAGGGGTTTAAACAAACTGTGAAACCATGGTCCCTAGGAAGAGAACAGTAGCAACAATTTCTTACTAGGAGATACATCATTCAAATAATATTACTGTTCATTATTTTCTTTAAAGAAAAATATTTAATGTTCTTTTTTCCACCAGTATGAAAAAATATCTAATATAACTGCAGTTAGCAACATGTTTAATTTCCAAGAAATAATTGGAAAAATAGCAAGCAGTTTGTAGTTTAGTTTTATGGTTACTTTTAACAGATTTTATAGTCAGTATAAAAAGGCATCATGAAGTTCTATTAAAAATAATGTGGGTTTTATGCTTTATATTACTGTGCAGAAGATGTTTTCTTTCTTTTTCATTTGTACATTTATTTCTATTTCACTTCTGAATGAACCTGTTTACAATGGCTTATCTGTCCATGATTCTCTAACTGTACTAGGCTTCATTGTGTTCTGCTGTTCCAGGAAGCAACAGGTGTTTTATTCAGCTGTCCTCAACTAAAAGCAAAAACTGTACAACAAATTAGCACTAACCAGGTTAATTAATTTAGTCAGGTAAAGCATTTATTTAAGTGGCAGCATCAGATGAAGCAGCTTAGCCTTTCCTCCTTTTTCTTTGTCAAATTTTTCTTAATCTAAATTGATTTTTTGATTGGTTCACATCACAGGCCAGCAAACAGCATAGCCAAGATATTATTACTACAGCAAGGAAGATGTCAACAGGCAGAGAAAAGTAGGAAGGTCTGTTGCTGGGATTGATAGCAGTAGTCACAGCACAAAAGACAATAAATGCATGTATTTATTGGTAAATAAATGGTAAACAATAAACCATGTATAGTGTGAAAGTTTATTATACCTAAAAGGTAGCATTCTGCTTTATTTTGGTATGCATTTTATATTAAAAAAGTCATAGTCAAATATTTGATGAAAACATGCAGCAAATTTATATCTATACTACTTCTGTGTGTGCATAGCTTAGAGATCTGAAGCACAGTTTAGAATTTTCATTGAAAGGAGAGTGAATATGGAAACACACATAAAGCTTCAAGGCTTTTGGCAATATATTGGTCAGTAAAAAAAAGGTCAGGTCTTTTTTTTTTCTTATTATCAACTATCTCTCCTTACTAGAATGCACGGCAGTTAACAGAGGAGCGTACAAGGAGGCATCAATGAATGATCATTGCAATCTTACATTTAAAATATATCACAGTGGGACCTGTGCTCAATAATAAATCAAGTAATCTTCCTGTGTGAGCTGTGTTATAAAATAGCCTAGTCATTTCATTAAGTGTATGCTTTGCCTGTGTAATTAACATCAGATCAGCTGTATGGCTGTATTCTGTTGAATATATTATGGATGTAGATTGGTAAAGCTTAAGGGAGTTTACCCTTTGAAGTTAAGCTGAAACATGCCTACTTTATTGAAAGCAGACATTTTTATTCTTAGTATAAAAAGTGTTAATTGAAGTAGTATTCAGCAGTATTTTTTATTATTCTTTAGCTCCTGCTTTTGCGGCATGAAGTTTTTACATGCTGCTCTCTATAGTTTTGTAAAACAAAATTTAGATGAAAATTCATGTTTTCATCTACAAAAGATGCTAAAAAGAAGCCTAGTAATCAAATGCACTGCAGATAAAAAGCAAATACAATTACTTATGAGTAGGCCATAACAGACTTGTACTACTAAGGCAATGGAATGTAAATAGAACAGTATGTGATAGTACTGATAGCAGACATTATAAGTAGAATACTCCATTCTGCTGCCTTTTCCAAACAGCTACGCTACAACTGGCAATAGGAAGCAAGATACAACTCTTGCTAACTAATAAATTTGCTGATATAAAATGCTACTTTGATTTTAAGATTTTTGAAACCAGCAATTTATACCATATATTCCCTGTCGGTGGAGTGGAAGGAAATTTCTCCATCTTGATATAATTTCAATCCCAATAAAGTTTTCTTCAACATCACATTGATTTGTAGATTTTGAATTTTTTTTTCTTTCCACCCCCACTCCCCCTCACCCCACCCACACCGTATAGACAGAAAGGATGTGGTGTACATGTTACAGCCAAGATTAGGAAACAATACACCTGATTCAAAATACATACTCCTTTAAAGGTTGTGCTTGGAAGTTTTCCTAACTGACAGTGTCTACAGTGAACATCCATTGTTGACCTGATTCTCTTAGCATCTTTCTCCAAATTCCTTTCTTTCACGTATGCCAAAGGGACAGCATCCTCCTGGCTCTTTCATGGCTGTATGACAGAGGTTTTATACAAAGGCAAATTAAGAGACACCTACCTTGGCAGTGAAGCACATAACAGAAGAGAACTTGTTTAAATTAGGCAGTTGGGGATCAGAAATATCCGTTCTGTCTGAGGGAGATACCTGTCTGAGGAAGCAGCCATGCTTGCCTCTCCCTGATGGCAATGTATTTCCATTAGGTAATAGAAGAGATAATAGAAGTAGAAACATTAATTATTTATTTTTTTCACAATAATATTCTCATTAATTTCTATTACAAAGTTCATAAACTGAAACATTGATGCGCTTTTGTGATTTAAACAAATAATCTGCTTGAAATATTAACTTGATTTTACAAAGAGATCGATACATAATTATTGTCATTGGAGAGAAACATAATATGGCTGTACTTGGTGTTTTTTATGAATACTCATCCACAGAAGCAGCAAACATGTAGATAAATAATTAAAAACTAGAGCAAGACAAATTTATTATTGTAAATATTTAAGCTCTCCCTAGTATGTATTTTTAATGAATTCTCTATTTTTAATGTATCTGTTCCTAAGAGCTGAACTCCACATTTCTATTTCAGGATATTTCTGCTCTATGTCATCTCATTTTGGGGACATGATGTGATGCAAGTTAAGAGTATTAAGTTTTGACATAATTGGTATATGTATTTTGATATAATGATGGATTTGAGGGAGAGCATATCTGCTCACCTACTGAAGTATGGTGTATTTATAAAATCCAAAAACATAAATGTAATGATTTTTAGTCATATCCATTGAAGCCGAAGAGAAGATAGAGTTGCCTATTAAACTAGATAGATACTGTCCAGCCCAGTGGTTCTCTCAATCCATGTTTTCACCTATAAATAGGTGTAGATTACCAGGCTGTAAGTCAAATACGAGTTGGCAGTAATTTTCCACAAAATAGTAAAGAACAGGGCAAAAGGGGGACTCATTAAGAAATCCTTTGAATTCATGTTTAGTGTATATGGGCTATTTGTAAAGAAAACCGAAAGAATTTCTAATATATGTGAAAGATGTAGTCAGAAGATAACTCAGTATTTCATTAACTCTAGTAGCTCCAGTGCTTATCAAAGCAGATATACTGAGGAATCATAACTGAAGATGACCTTCATAAGTAAATCACCTGCAAAATTTAGAATACCTATCACCATTTGACCAAAGAAAAAGCATTTTCACGATCAAGCTGCCACGTGGGAGTAACCATTTGATCAAATAGATTGAATGCCACCAAAAACCTGCTAACATTGTCCTTGAAAAGTCTCCTTGTAGTGAAGCTCCCTCAACTCCTTTCTACTAGGAAATAAATCATACCTTTCAGTGAATCATCCAGCCTCTCTGTAAATGTTCCTAAATGTGTTAGTTTCTTGCCTTTGTTTTTGCTTCCTAGCAGAAGAGCAGAGCAAGAAATAGCTGATAGATGGTTCAGTGGTTCTTCAGTTTGGTCTTCACTGGGAAGAAGGTTGATGTCAGTACAGTGTGTGCTGTCTAATAAACCCACATTTCAATGTTAAATATACCTATGAACATACCTTCAGTAATTCAGGAGAAAGATAAGAAGTGTTTTACTGTTGACTTAATTGATATCAATGTCAGCTATAGAAGTAGCAGGTTTAACTTCAAAATTATGTAAAACTGATAAAAAAATCACACAGGTGATAGCTATTATTTTGCAGATAGCTGCAGAAAAAGTTGTTATTCTTCAGCTCTAAAAAGATATTTCTAAAGTTATTTTTTTCTGAATTTCTGAGCTTAGTAGAGTTAAACATCATAAAGAATAGGCTTCTTTAGAGATCATGAATGAGATAATTTACGGAGCTTAATAAATATTTGGGTTTCTATTTAAATTTCTCATAAAACCACTCAAGTAAATAAGCAGAATAAATAGTGTAAATTAGATGCTAAAAATTCTTCCAAGTCCGGTATTAAAATGCCACTGATGCATCCATATATATACATATATGCAGTCATTAATGCCGTGCAGGTTTTTGTAACTTGATTTTGGTAAACTGATGTGATTTTACTCAACTGGAAGCAATTACTGCTAACTTGAATAAGTGTTATTGTGTCATTTGGTGTTACATTTTTAATTAGCAAAATACATAACTTACTATATCTCCCTATGTATTTTCTGATAAACATAATTTACTGTGATATTTCAGAAAAATTTTGCTTACAGTAGGCCTTGAAAAACCACTGAGACAGAGGAAATCAAAATTTAATTACTTACACCTGGAGCAAAAGCAAGAACCTATCTTAAAAGTGAGCAGGCCATTTGTGACTAAACTGTCTCATGTCCACAGTGGTAGCTGGCTGTCTTTCGTTGACTACAATGGTACCATGAAACTGTGAGAGCTTTTGTCCAATTCACTATTTGTGAAACTTCTGTATCTGATAAAGGTTTCATTTTCAGTGACACTGAATGAAAGAAAAGTTTTTATCTAAATTCATGATCAGCTATACTTATCAACACATTTATTCTGATCCTAGCTCTGCCATTTCTCTGATAGATAAACGATAGGTTGCTTTATTTTTCTCTGCAACTTTTCCCTTCCTGTCTTTCATTTTTTCCAGTGTAAAAGTTGTTCTCTCTGACCATTTACTTAGTGATTATTGATTTGAGATCTTCACTCGGATCCTTAAGAGCTGCAGTAATATGAACACCATCAGAAATATCTCTTATCTCACTATTATTAGAGGTGTCATCTTCTGTTCAGAGTTTCCAAGTAGGAGGATTTTATAAAAGGTAAAAAAAAATAGTAAAGGAATTCTTCATTTCATACCATCTGTTGTATAATCTGCATAGGTACAACCTATTACAACCTGTTCCTTTCCTGAATCTTTGCAGTTTGAGACAGAGGCTACAGCTGCCACAATTGTTCGTTCAGCTTTTGCTATATAGTGCAGTGTATTGTATTTCTGATAAAAGAATCTGACTACACAGCAAAGAAAAATGCTATCTAACTGTAACTCTGAGCGAGATACAGCCTTGCAGATAAAAAGGGATGTTACATGACATCTTGGTCACATAAGTAGTGTGATCACATAAGAGTCTCCTGCAGTTCATCCACGTTCAACAGCAGTTTACGTGCTAACAGCTTAGATGGGGTCTTCTAATTATCTCCCATTACTTATAGTGAAATATACAAAACCAGTTATTTACAACACATGAGATGGAATGACTCCTACTGCACAAGTTCCCCCTCTGTGCCAGAGACAAATCTCATAATTACCATACTCCATCTAAAAATATATTAATCTTAATTTAACAGTCTACAATATATGAGCTGTCGTGAGTAAGCAGCAAGAATGGCTGCTAGAGAAATAAAGGCAAGCCAGGAGCAACTGGTGATGGAAGGGCAATGCCTGTAAGGCCAAAACCAGAGTCCTACAACATCCAAATGAGAAGAGCAAAGCAGGTCTGATAACAGCAAAGAGACCAGTGGTTGCCAATCAATTCTATAATGACGCAGTAGGTCCAAAGTCAAGTCTCCAAGGCAAGTCAGCAGGTCATCATCCAGATTCACAAAGCACGTGATCAGGCACAGCTGCAGTGTAGTTCAGGGGAGGCCCAGGAATAAGGGTCTGAGCTTGAAAGCGGCTCCCAAGTGATGAGAGGTCACCTCTGACCTCTTTCACACACAGCAGTTTCCCAGCAGCCAGAATCCAGTTTGGAGTGTTGCACTGTGTCAGGGGTGGCTTTAGGCATAAACAGCTTAACTCCTGAAAAGGGTCCTGGCAGTTGGCTGTTCTGATTCCAGAGCCCTTAAGCTTAATCAGAACCTTTTGCTGGGGTTTTAAAGAGAACTGTCTTGTCAGAAGTAAACAGAACTCTGGCAAAACAGTATTTAATTTAGTTATCTAGCTAGCTAAACATTATTTTTAAATGTTACTTTAAAGCCAAGGCCTACACTCCTTTTGCTTCTTTAATAACTTCAATAGTCTAATTTTTCCAATGGAAATTGTTTGGACATGGTCTGTAAATGGCAGGAAAACAGGAGAGATATATGGTGAAGATGCTGAAAAATAGTCAAGCAAGTGTGACAACATAATCTAAATTATATGCTTGCAATGCTTGCAATAAATATTTGATTAATACTGACACTAGTGAAAAGAAAAGCCTATTTATAACCTCCAAATAAGATTTTACCACTATTTTTTTTCTTTCTGTTCCCTTTAATCATGGATCAAAATATTGAATCAATCTAAAATGCACCCAAGGTGTTTCTTTCTAATCGTTAAATCATTTCAGCAAAATCTGTTGGTAGAAACAGAGGTTTCAGAATCTTGAGCTCCTTGGAAATGTGCTTGTTATTTTTATCCACAGCTGACATGCTAGCGAAGAAGAGCAATTTTGTTTACTCCCAGGTGGTTTGAATTTCATTTGAACTCGCAGCTGAGTTTAAGCTGATGAATAGCTTTTTATTGAACATGAATAAATTGAGAAATTCAGATTAGTCAGCCACTTTTTCATCATAATTTAAATTCCAGAGAAGATATATTTATTAAAAATAGAGCAGAAAGGTATGCACAATTGATAAATTGTACCTGATGACTAACTGAATTAATAAAATCATTAATGAATGTAATGCTGTTCTAGGCCTTTTCAGTATTGGTGTTTTTATGAAAAAGAACATGTAGAAAACAAAGGGAGAACAAGTACCAGCAAAGATAAAACCAAGTGAATGCATGAACCAACTAATATGCAGAGCAATACAGGAAGGTATATTCGTGCTCATAAACACACAGAACAGCTCTTCCACACAGACTGAATAATGTAACAAACATTTTGGTCATGTATGAAACCAGAAAAAATCTCAACTGGCTAATATGTTCTTTTTGAGAACTAGACAATATTGAGCACCTCGTCAGCATTCAGTTCAACTTCAGAGTCTGAAATCCTTTCTTACAAAAGAGAAGGTAATCCTAGCAGTCCCTTCTGGAGTGAAGCAGCATTATCTAAGCATAACAAAATCACTATTTGGCTGCCTGTTCACTGGTAAGACAAAGGCATAATTAAAGTTAAACACACCTTTTTTTCCTCAGGTCTTTTTTTTCATTACAAAATGGTGTGTTCGATTCCTGCAGAAAAGTTTTTGTGTGGATTTTCTATATTTGTTTGTATATATATATGTTTGTAATATATTTATTTGGAAAATGCTTTGAGACCAAGGGAGAACAAAAGCTACACATTATTATTTTATTCTGCTGAGGCACCTAGATAACAGTGACTTTTCCTTCTCATAAGAATGACAAATTGTGTGAGTCTGCTGTTTAGACAAGAAGGAAAGGACTAACCAAGTATTATGGTTTAACACAGCAGGCAGCTAAACACCACAGAACCACTTGCTCGCTCCTGTCCCATGCCCCCCTGCAACCCCTCCACCCCCCCATCCCCACCCCACAGTGGGATGGGGGAGAAAACTGGGAGAAAAGAAGTAAAATTAGTAGGTTGAGATAAAAACAGTTTAATAGGGCAGAAAAGGAAGAGAAATTAATAAATAACAACAACAACAGTAATAATAATAATAATAATAATAATAATAAAGAATTAGAACATGCAAAACAAATTATGCACAATGCAATTGCTCGCTGACTTTCTAGTTCCTGAGCAGTGGCCCCCAGTTAGCTTTCCCCTTAGTGTATATACTGAGCATGACATCATGTGGTATGGAATATCCTTTTGGTCAGTTTGGGTCAGCTGTCCTGGCTGTGTCTCCTTGGAGCTTCTTGAGCCCCCCATTCACTGGTATTGGTGGTATGAAAAGCTTAGAAGTCCCTGACAGTGTAAACACTGCTTAGCAACAGCCAAAACACCAGTATGTTATCAACATTATTCCCATCCTAAATCCCAAACATAGCACTGTACCAGCTACTAGGAAAAAAAAATAACTCTATCCCAGCTGAAACCAGAAAGGACCAAAACAAGGACAACAAGAGAGGAAACATAGGGAATAACCCTCTTGTATGGAGCGGAAGATGTTTAGACCCCATTAGTGCTGCAAATTTGGCTTTTGGAGAATTGGTGATAGACCATTAGAGTGAGCCCTCTGAGAACAGAATAGGCTGACACTATATTGCTCCATTTAAAGATAGACAGCTGGGACAGGGGTGTGTCTGTGTGTTTGTTTGTTTAATATATGAAAATCAGTAACACTGGAAAAAAAAAAGTTGTCTGTAAAAATTTTAGCTTAATAGTTTACAAATTTCAGATAATAGCAAGTTACCAGTGAGGGTGTTTTCCAAAGCAGAGTACCCTAGATAACAGCTTGTATTAAATTCTTATACACATTGACTAACTTGGTACTTAATAATTATCTATTTTGTATATCACTGCTGTCTATCATAAATATGTTATATGCTTTTATCCTGTTTTATTTTACATATAAAAATATTTCCCACAAGTTGGAAAAATCTTAAAACAAGATGAAGAACATCTGTAAAACAATCACAGGAGCTTTGTAAACCAAAGAGAGAACTCTAACAAATAATAACATCTGTCGTCTGTTTAGTTAATGTATTTATAAATTCTAGTGCTTCCTTATTATTTGGTGGTTAGTAGTAAAATATTATAAAATCTAATTGAAAAATGCTTGGGTTTATATGTTCATTTAGGACACTAATCTTTCAACTTCTGAGTTCATAGATAAGCAGTACGATGCACACAATTTAATTTACAAGGGTTATATGTAAATCAATTTATTTACATCCCTAGCACGAGTCTGATTCTAAAGTTATTCCCATATCAGACTGAGAGAGTGGGAGTTTGATACCTTAAAACTGATTCTAAAGTTGAAGGTGAGTCGCTTATCTCTATTTCTAAGTACACTTGCTTTACCTTTGTTCCCTTATAAACATAATGAGGCAGCCATTTGGAAGGTAGTGGTCCCAAAATAGACGGAATGTGTATGTATGGCATTATTTGCTGGGTAATAGTGTAATAATAGTGCTTTGAAAAATACTCTTGACAATGAAAATACAAAATTTACGAGAGGTAGGATTATTCTAGAGTATTTCACAGGTGTTTTGAAGCAAGTTGGGATTAGTTTAGTGTTACCAACAAATATAAATGACTTGGTAAAATGACATTTACAAGCTGTCTGACTAAACGTTCAGTTCAGAAAAGTGTGGTTGAAATTTAAATAAATGAATAACCCAACAATTCTTCATATCTCTCTTTTGTGCTTCTAGACATAGGAAAAAAAGTCATTTCAATCTACCTGTGGAAAATTTTGAATAGTATGGAATAGGAGAAATTACAGGTTGGCGAAAATTTTGCACTGAGTAATATAATAGTGCCATGTTCAAACTTCTGCCTCTTTCCCAGCATAGGTAAATTGTGTGCCAAATGTATTATACAACTGCATACGCATTTAACACTAAAAATGGTTGAAACAAAACCATAAAAGCAGTGGGCATGCATTTATGCCCAAGACATTCTAATAAGTGGTAGCAGCTGTGACATCAAAGACACCTAAAAAATACCATGAAAATCAATCATTGACAGTGGTATGTTGCATTGAAATAGAAAGAGGTTATCCCTTCTTTATATATAGGGTATAACTATTTCTGTAATTAACGTGCACCAAGCACACATGATGTGCAAACTTAATTTCTTAGAGACACATAACAGGAAAGAATCTTGTGGTACTAGGAAGACATTTTATGTGAGCTTGTACTTGTGTGATATAATGTGATAATTAAGTGTATAGTTGTGTGATCTAATGAATTAAAGGTACACATATGATTTAGATACAAATTAAAAAAAAATAGTTAATTACAAATAAATTACAACAATTAAATATATACCTGCACAGTATGACATATTGAATAGATCAGTTATATCTATGTATTGAAATTTTCTTAAACTTGGTCTGTGAAAGAAAGGTTTTTCTGTAATGATTTATGTTTCTTTATTTCAGCACATGACAGTAGCCTGACACCCAATTTACTTCGTATTACTCTGCTTTACTACAACTGGAGATATTTTTTTTTTCCATTTTGTAAATATGAACCTTATTCACAGATTGTTTCAGCTTAAGACAACATTTCAGTATGTTAAAAGGTTATGAACCTCTGATGTGGGAAATGTTATATGTACAAATCAGAAAAATTTTCTGGTCACACCTCTTAAAAAATACACTTGTGGAGGAGAGTGCTTTATGATGCAGGAGCTTAGAAGAACATGATACTTCCACAAATTCCATATACCTGGAGAAAATATGGCATTCTTGGTTAACAGAGAAAATTGACAAGAAATTATTTGAATGTAATAATTAAACAGTACATGTCTGGTAACAATGCGTCCACAATGCAGTATGCCGTGCTTACACAAGACAGTTGGTGCTGGTGACATAAATGTATTGTTTCACTCCATTAGTTCACAGTTCTAATTGTCTGCTGTGCTTCATAAGCCTTGGATTTGAAGAGAGCGGTTTATCTCAGCAGGGTAAGCTAATGGTGAGGATTCACTTGCACCTTTGGTGTTGCCGTTGTTGATATGCACACTTCTGTAAAATAGATTTCAGATTATACACACTTGTGGTTGACCCTCGCTGGACCCCAGGTACCCATAAAACTGCTCTGTCACTCCCCTGCCCAGCTGGATAGGGGAATGAAAATGTAACAAAAGGCTTGTGGGTTGAGGTAAGGAGAGGGAGAGATCGCTCACCAGTTACCATCACGGGCAAAATGGCCTTGACTTGGGGAAATTAGTTTAGTTTATTGCCAATCCAATCAGAGCAGGATAATGAGAAATAAAACCAAGTATTAAAAACACCTTCCCCCAGCCCCTCTGTTCTTCCTGGGCTCAACTTTACTCACAATTTTCTCTGCCTCCTCCTCTTGGCAGCACAGGGGAGTGGAGGATGAGGAATAGGGGTTACAGTCAGCTCATCACACACTGTCTCTGCTGCTCCTTCCTCCTCAGGGGGAGGCTCCTCACACTCCTCCCCTGCTTCAGCGTGGGTCCCTCCCATGAGAGACAGTTCTCCATGAACTTCTCCAGTGTTGGTCCTTCCTGTGGGCTACAGTTCTTCCTGAACTGCTCAAGTGTGGGTCCCTTCCACAGGGTGCAGTCCTTCAGGAACAGACTGCTCCAGTGTGGGTCCCCTGTGGGGCTACAAGTCCTGCCAGAAAACCTGCTCCAGCCTGGGCTCATCTCTCCACAGGTCCACAGGTCCTTCCAGGAGCCTGCTCCTGCATGGGCTTCCCACAGGGTCACAATGGGCTTCCCACAGGGTCACAGACTCCTTCAGGTACGTCCACTTGATCCACCATGGACCTCCATGAGCTGCAGGGGGACAGTGTGCCTCACCATGGTATTCATGGTACCTGGAGAACCTCCTCCCCTTCTTCCTTGACTGACCTTGGTATCTGCAGAGCTGTTTCTCTTAGATATTCTTACTCCAGTCTCTGGATATTCTTACTGCAGTCTCTAGCTGCAATTGCTATTGTGCAGGTTTTTTCTCCCCTTCTTAAATATGTTGTCCCAGAGGCGCTACCACCATTGCTGGTGGCCTCAGCCTGGGCCAGGTGTGAGTCCATCTTGGACCCAGCTGGAATTGGCTCCTTTGGACACAGAGGAAGCTTCTAGCAGCTTCTCACAGAAGCCATCTGTGTAACTCCCCTGCTACTAAACCCTTGCCATGCAAACTCAATAGACACACTTTTGATACTTCCTAATATAGATCAGTTATTTTAGTCTAGAATTTGAACATGATTTTAATAAGAATCTCAGCAATTATCAATAAGGTGGTTGTGTTTGAACAATGCATCTAAGGATCTTAGGATTTTCTTGACTGAAATGAGCAACGTTTTTTTCTGTTCCTGTGACTGCTTTTGCTGAAGGCAAATTTATCATTAGTCCATCAGGAATTTGCAGTCAATAGCTGTTCCCAATGACAAAAACGTCTCCTTCTTTCTCCGTCTATCTCTAGATCTGTATATCTAAAACTGTATCAAATAGCTTTAACAAATTCTTCACCAGTGCTTAGATCTGCAAGGCACTCCTGTTTGATACCTCAGCTGTTTGGGAAAAGTTGAGTGTGGAAGTAATGAAGCTCACAAAGAATTAGGAAAAAGCATACATTCTCAGTTTAAATGAGATTTCAAAGAATGGACAGATATTGACAGTACTATATGATTGTTTTCATGTTGGTAGTGTCAGTTTCCTCAGGAACATTTAGGGTTTTTTAGGTTTATTCAGTTTTCCAAGACTTCTGAGGTTCTTCCCTGAATCTTTCCTTTAAGATTCTTTCTTCCATATCCCACCACAGAGTTAAGAAGGTCATCTGCTGAAGTATGACTTATGCCAGTCACTGTCCCAGCACAAAACTTTTCCTCCAGAATGGAGACTGTTTCCTTTATTCTCCAGCTGGTTTTGGCAGGTGATATTCTTCCCTGCTTTCTAGTGAATTCAAGTCTGCCATGTTGATTACCAGGTTAAACTGATAATTAATAAACTATGATTAGATAGGATCAAATTATTTCCTTGATTTGCATGTAATAAGTGAGAACAGAACTGTTAAAAAAATGGCTTTGATCTGTTGACATAGACCACAGTGTTACACCTCACTTTACTGATATTAATAAAGGAAAATTTCCTTGATCACAAATGTGATAAAGACTAAGATAATTTAATTTATTGGGATCTAAGAACCTGGCCTTGGTCAATTCACATAAAAAACTGCAGTCCAAAGCTGTCCTTTCACTGAATGGTACTCTGTATTAATTTCCTGTGCTTTTCTTTATGATTCACCTATTGGATTTTAAAATGATGCATGACTCAAAAACACCTCCACAGCACACAGGAAATAGAAGTGCTTTTATTGGTATTGTGATCAAATGAGCAGCAGTACACAACCTTGCTTCCTATGGGAGATGTATTTATCACATTGTACATTTTCTTTTAACATCGCATACATTCTGTTTCATAAAGCAGACATCAACGTTCTCCCTTTCCTGAACTGTATGGGAGTTAATGCATTTGTACAACAAAGCTACCTTTTCCCTGATTTGTATCAAAGGTACAAAACAGGTAAGGTAAGAGAGCTGTTATTTCTCCCTCCTTAAAAAATAGGAAAGCCAGGAAAAGTGAAAAGCAAAATTTTCAAAGCTGCCTATGAATGATGGGTGCCTGGCTCCTGCTAAAATCTCACAGAGAACTTTGAAAATTTCAGGCCAGGTATGTATTTTTCAGCTTACAGATGGTATTAGTTATTTATAGAAGGCCCATCAGATTATTCATTCCTTAATGATCTGGTTTCAGTGGCTCACATACCAAATAACTGCTTTTCAGTTGTGTTGGTGTTTCTTTGTTGTGTGCCAAAACTATTGCACAGCTATTTATTCGTGATGTGAACCACTCCTTTTTTCTTGCTGTTCTACAGTGCAATCAATGAGTGACTGATGCCTTACATCACGAAGAGTCATTCTAAAAGCTGACTCTTTTTCAGATGAAATGTGTTGGTTTTCACATTGTTGCATGGGATATTGCTGTTGTTAAGAGGCAGATCATAAGGGATCTTCAACAGAAGCAGCTGAAGCTTCAGCTGAAGAAGTTTCATTCTAACCCTTTTTTGCTTTTTTATTTGCCGACTGCCCAAGTTAGGCTAATAATTAGTTTAGCCAGAAAAAATGCATTGATAACATGGATTGAGAGGAATCTAAGAAACAAAAGAATGCACAGGTATGGTGCCTCATTCTTTACGTTGTTTCATTCTCTGGCTAAATTTCTACCTAAATTGTTCTTTATGTAAAGAAGAGGCTTTTTATATGAATGTTTTTACTTTGTGATGTTCCAGGATCACAGTAATCCGATAATCTATTTATGAGTGTATCGACGTGTATATGATTGATCTTTTTTAAAAGCTTTTATGGGTTTTAAAACTAGAACTGTATTTATTTATTTTTTTGCTGGAAAAAAATGGACATGACTGAATAAAACACCTCATGAATACATTTCCCAATTTTGTGCAAACACAAGTTTAAAAATCAAGTAAAATATTTTCTTTCAACACAGAAATAAATTATTTCTGTATTTCAGTCAAAACTACTTTCCATTTTTATTTTTTTTCTTTAGTAGTGAAAACACTCAAAATCTTTTATAGTTATTAAAATGATTTTCTGAGCTGAAATAATACTTCAAGTTTTTTATTTAATGAAAAAACTTAGATTAAACCATAAAAATTATTTTCTTATGGATGTGCTTCTATGATTCTTTAGCTCAGAAAGAATGCTTTCTCTTAATTTTCTATTCATTTCAGGCCTTCAGTTTTTAAATAATTGAAAACTACCTCTACGTTAAATCATGTTAAGATGGAACATTCAATGGATGTGTCCAAGAAGTTATTCAGCCTTTACGTTGTTAATAACGACAGTACTTAACCACGAGTTAGTAACACTAGTAAGTAACAGTATTAATTTTTAGGGTTTTGGTGAATACAGGTGATGAGCTTAAATATAAATAAAAGGAAGCAAGAATATTTCCATGTTAGCATTTTTGTTCAGATCACAGGTCCACTTTCTGAAGAAAATCTTCTGGCCAGTTTAGGAGACTTTGAATTACGGTGCACTAGAAAGAACAAACTTAGTTTCTTCCATGTGATACTATGCTGGAAGACAGGCACCAGAACTATAATTAATCCAAAATGAAAACAGACAAATACCTGAAATGCATCTAGTATGAATTTGAGAATTTCAGCAGCGTTTCTGTCTACGGATCAGAGCTTTTTGGCCTTGCTGGTAATGTAGGTGTGGTCTTTGTGTTCCAGTGTTAGTGTCTAATGTAACCCGGCCAGTAGACACACAGCTAAAGAGACATTGTCACTAGATTCTTACCTATTCATTTATTTATTTATTTTAAATTGGTTTAGTTTCCTGGCTGGAATGGGTCTCCAGGTGGATTTGCCCCACAGGCATATGAACAGGTGTGTGTAAAATGAAGTGGGGGCAGGTTACTACTTCTGGTAGTAATCCTGTCAGATAGTTTATTAATCTAGGCTTCTTATGTAGTCAATGGGTAGAGCCTATCTGGGAATTATGCTTTAATCACCTTCTGAAGTCTCCGGTGAGTATATGAAAAGCTCATATTTTGCTCTAGATATAGTCAGAATTTGTGTATCTATACAAATAACTAATCCCAAGAAGGTCAGTTATGCAGAAGCCTTTTAAAGAGAACAGTGCCTTTGCAAGCAAAATTTTAAGTATTACGAGGCATACTATGGTTCTGATATTTTTAAGTAGTAGTTAGAACTTTTAAAATTTATTTCTTAAAAGTAGGAGGAAATATACAACATTATGAATATTATTTCCTGTAATTAGTTGTAGTACTGGTAGTGATTTACTAATTTTATTTGCAGATTTTTCAGTGTGGAGCGAAGGGGAACTGGTAGGAAGGATAAATGAAAAAGAAGTGAAAGAGGCTGTCTTGGGCCAGGTGAAAGGAGACAGAATAATGACAGGAAAAAGGCCTGGTGTTCTAAAAGCAAATATGGCTAATTGGTTTCTGTTATTTATAAAGAGTAGGTCATGTAAAACTTTCTTTTAAGATTTTCCTGATTTTCTTTTAAAACTATTATATGTGATGTGACACACTTGTAACATAATTCTGGTCCAAATGTGAAGTAAAATGTGAATTGTGAGAGCTATCTAGAATAAGTTCAGAATAAAATTTTCTTACACTAGTTCATTTAGGCATTGGAGGGAAAGGTATAACACAGTGGGAGATGCATAAATTTTACTAAAAAAATCTGTAACACTATTTCTATTCCACCTGATTCTTTGTCTGTTTCACAACTCACCTATGTTTAGCATACAGAGGACTGCTGGGCATGTTTCTGAAGAAAATTCCATCATGACCTCTTTGCATCGTGCATAAAAATAGTAACTTTCCCTGTGCTATCATCTCCTTTTAATATGCACTAGTATTTATTATGGCCAAATTCCAGCTCTGAGGCCACCTATGTTGTATAATATTTTGAAACAGTAAGGATATTTTCAAGATTCTTTTTATATATAGATTTCAGTATTTACACTTAGTTATTTGGAAAAGTTCTTTCCCATTCATCATCTTAAAAATCATGTAAAGAAAGAGGGATAAAATTAGTTACTGCTTGATTTCTTATTCATACCTTATGTAGAATCTGAATGGAACAATATGATTACTGTGCAAAATTTGCAGTGTATGTCAGAATATTAACACATCACTTGGGAAGTTCATGTTGTGTAGGTAAAGCCTTTGGAGTATCCTACATGATTTCATCCCCCTTGTTTTTCTCTTCCCAGCTTAAGGAGCTGAAAGGTCTGCTAAAGCTGATGTCAGAAATGCCCATTATCTCCCAATTGACTCAGGATTTTCATTTTTATTTTGTGATTGGTTATTTATGTGTTCATATTAACACAGATGGATTGAACAATGGTGAGCACTGTTTAAGAAACTACAGCCGTGAAGTGGTATTCTTGTTTTACCTACAGGACAAGTACAACCTGGTCAAAATCAGAGAGAGTTCCTTGCAAAGGTACAGTTAAAACCTAACTGTCTAGGGATCTTCCACATGCTGGGTATTTACCTGATTTTTGTTACTTGTGCACGCAAGAACACAAGATACATCAGCTATGGAGGTCTGGTTTACGTTTAGTGCAGGCCTATGCAGCACTTTGTTATCAATACTTTGCTGTTCTTTTCGGAGAGGAATTGTAAAAGAAAAACGTCTGTTAAGTTCTGGCTGCCAATAAATCACTCCTAATGCCTTGAAGGGAATGCCTGCATTCACACAAAATAAATGCTACTGCATTGCAAAGAAAAATAAGACAATGTAATCTTAATAATATGTTTATGATAAATCAGTCTTTAGGCTTGCAATCATGTTAATGGAATTTAATACTGTATAATCTCTGAATAAAATTAGTGACAATGTAGGACTGTGGCAGTTTGTGTGTCAGGCAAAGTCTTCGCATAATAGTAGATGTTTGGCTTATGACATAACTCCCCACCTTCTTCAGCAAGCACACTCTTTTTCTACCAGTTCAACCTGATTCAGAAATTTCTGCTTTCCTAGGCACAATGGCTAACAGTTCTGCAAACAAGAACAGAGATGTTCAGACTTTAAAAATAAGAGAATTGCAGTGACCTTCTTCCTCGCCTACTAAGCACTGAGCAAAGAATGCATATCAGCATCTTGACAACCGCAGTGTTTTTTATATAAAGAAGGAAATAACATAAATTCTATATTGCAGGCATAATGCAATTTTGCAATATTGAATTAAAAGTTGGTAACACTTTACATCTAGTGTCTAATCATTGCTTCTTTGGTAGTTACTGTAATAATATTATTTCTGATAAAGTCATTTGTCATAACGGTATACATAATGTAGCACAGCATGACAGTCCTGTTTTTATCTTAGATGCCTCACTGGACATGTTTAAAAACTTGGGGAAAGTCTTCTGGAGACTGAAGAAGGACTATATTTTTTGAAAAAAATATGCACTACATGAATATTTTTAAATAAAAGAAATAATTTGTGTTATAACTTGAATAAGCAGTGCTAGAATCAATAGGAAAAAGATGAAAAAATCAGTGTAAATGAAATAACAGCAAGATTTCATGTGTTGTAAACTGACTGAGTCACAATGGTAGGACACAGAATGATAGAATCATAGAATCATAGAATCACAGAATGGTTTGGGTTGGAAGGGACCTTAAAGATCATCTACTGCCATGGGCAGGGATGTAGAAATGATGTCTTTAACAACAAAAGTGTGCTATCCTGAGCAGTAAGATAACATTTTTAGGTATTGTAGATTAATAACTTTACAGTCTTGCTATTCACGCATGCATTATTCAGGGCACAGCTGTCCTTTTATCAGAGGTTATTAGCATAGCTTAAGAAAGAAAGACAGAGGTATCCTGATGGTAGAGAATATGGACTTTGAGATAATATTAAAAAGGAGTAATTGTAGACAAATTTTTAAGAGCTTCAGAAATTATTATGAGACTCAAGAGGGATGATATGTGAATGCTTAGTAAGAAGAAAATTATAATTGGCTTATTCATGCAAGTGGTTCTGCTGAAATCCATAGGATTATTCATGTGAACCAGGTGGTGGCCAATTACCCTTGTCCTTATTAGATGAGCATTGGACTACTGACAAATTTTAATGTTTTGTAGAACAGTACAATCTTTTTGCACAATAATCTGAGCTTACTTTTCTGACATCCAGTACAATTTTCCTCCCTTCCATTCCTCAAATCTGATCTAAAACTGAAACAGATGTATATATTTCCCTCCTTCTCCTTTATTTCCCAGCATAATTTCCCTGCACTGACAGATTATAATGTGAATAGCACTGACTGGAGAGAAGTTACCTAATATCTTAGCTCGTTGTTTCTTATGGTTATTCTAAGCTCAGCCTGTTCTATCTGCTGTGAAGATTCTCAAAGTCATGCCTCTCGGGGCATGTTTAACAGATCTTCTGTTGCTACAGGTTCAAATAGACTGGATTTACTTTGCCAGTTTGCCTCTCAGTTACTGACAGCCTTTTGCGTCTGTTGTAGTTGTGGCAGGTATGGAAGACATGTGACATGCACTTTCACATGGAACTCCTCACTGAAAAAAGCAGCTCTGTGCAGGTTCTTTGCTGCCATATTATGGCCTCTCTTCACAGTTCTAAGGGGGCAAAATCAGGATATAACAAAAAAAACCCAAACAAAAAACCCCAACAGTTTTTTTGCAGGATTTACGCTAGCAATTACTTCAAAATAAATGTTTTCCTTATGTGTATCTGTTTTTCTGTAATACCTTGCACTTACAGTGTGTGATAAGGAAAACACATGCAGAATTGTGAAAAGTATAGATTTGAAAAAAAGATGTTTCTGCATGTATATTACCTTTTAACTTAAAAAAAAAAATGCATACATTTTTCCAGCATTATCTTTCCTATGAAAGATGGCTCAAATGAGGCTGAGTTATCCATGGCACGAGAATACCTACCCAACAAATCTTCCTTTTTAATTTTAACAAAATAAGTATGTCACTGTCATTCCCCAGGTGCACCTGGCAGGACATTAAACATTAAAACTGTGCAATATGACTAGTTAGAGTAAGTTTGGAGAAAAAAAAAAAGACCAACACATCTGCAACAAGCACGACAAAAAGGGAATAGTTCCCAATACAAAGTTGTTTTTTTTTTAAAAAAAATCAAGTTAAGATTTACCTGGATTAAAAAGATTTTAAAAATAATACTAAAAGAACCAGACTGAAAATCATAAGTGAGCAGGGGGTGTCTATGACAGAGTTTTCCCACACAGATTTTGAACCTTTTCTCTGCTTTTTGAAGTTTAAAAGTAAAATGCAACACCTCTTCCCCCTCCCCTTTTTTTCTAGAAACAGTCTGTGCCTTTTTTAATAAAGTTTCATCTTAATTTTTATTGCTTTAGTAACATATTCCATAATCTGATTTTGTACCTTTTTATTTCATGCCTGTCTTTAATTTTGACAGTAGGTCAAGTATTCTTGAAATACTTACCTTCTCTTTGAACTGTCTGCATCTTCCTGCATCTTTCATCTTTGGAAAATCTACAGATTTCTTTTTTCCTTGTTGAGGGAGAGAAAGTGTGTACACCTTTTATTTCAGAAATCTATAATCTGTATGAATATTGCATTTCATATAAGATGTGCAGTGTGAATGCCTATTTCTTCTCAGTAATAATTGTCCAGATTAGTTCATCTCAATATTCACTGATTTAGATTGAATCCATTCTTCGCTTGTAGAGACAAGTAGAATTACTTCAGCTGATTTGTTGTCTTGTAATAGTTTAGTTCCCAAAGGGGTAAGAAAGGACACCAACAACTGCAGACCCCCTGCAGCTCTTTGTTGATGTTTGGTTTATGTTACCATCTTTAAAAAAATATTTTCTTCTGAATTATTAATTTTATTTCCCTTACTTTTATAACATTACGTAAACTGTGTGTAATAAACTGAATGTATAGAAACATTTCCTTTTTCCTGCATGCAATAGTTCTGCCAATGAATCACTGATTTGTTGAACTGCTGATCTTTTTTTTTTTTTCTTTTTTTGTTTTTTCTTTTCTGTGAGATATTAAAGGATTTTTACCAGGAAGGTGGTCACTCAGCCCTCAGACATCCATTCTCTCAGATCTTGCGTCATTACACCAGTATACAAAGCTTTTGTTACACAGAAGCATATAAGGAATATCTTTGGCAAATATTTTGTCCAGTGTATGATTGCAATATCAGCATCAGAGATAAATATGGGTAGGGTATGCTTATACATAGGACTTATAAGATTCTGTACATCACACCTGACTTTGGAAGTAAGTGAGTAAGAATGATGTTTAAAATCAATACCTTTGTTTAAATTATGTTTTGACTTCTCAGGGTTGCAAAAGAATCTCAGACATACTTACAGATATAAATAATATAACAAAATGAGTTCTTGCAATGAATATATTCCAAGGTTCATTTCCTTCTTCACCATATCAATCTGACTTCAGAGCAGTGTTACAGAAGTCTAGTCTTCAATTCACTAATATTTGTATTAAAGTGGCATATTTACATTTTAGTTCAGATGCATTTGTCATATTTATCAATAATGGTGCATCCACCTCTGCTCTTTTTTTTATTTAGCATGCTATAATAATCCTAATTTTTCATTCTGATAAAATGTCTTCCCAAGTTTTTATATCATTATTCTGTTTGCATTATAAATATAGTATGAAAATGAATATTATGTTATCTTTCTGTACTGTTTTTAGTCTTTCCATTTTACTCTTAATTAGATACATTCTAATATTCAGCTAAGCTCCATAACGTATTGTAGCTATCTTTGACTCATGAACTGGTGGTAATGTTACAAATACAATTATGAAGTGAAGTACAGTTTGCACTTTTCTTAATTGCCTATGTCTAAATTTTCTAGTACTGTGATTTTGTTTTTCTTTTTATCTTGTTGTGTATCATGACCTACTGTTAAATACAGTGGAGTTTTTATGACTATGGGTACTACTGAATAAGGCATTTTTGTTTGCTGCTTTTGCACAATTCCTTCATTGATTCATTTATTGGATTTATGCTGCTAGTTTGCTTTTATGTACTTTTAAAAATCTTATTCCGAATATCATCCTGGCTGAGATCGAGGGTTATTCTTTGTATGATGCTATTTACATCTAGACTTTGTGTTAGTTGATGATAAATTCATCAACACATGAACTGAAGGTAATCACCTGCTGCTGTGATATTTCTGATAGCTTCTTTTAGTCCTTTGCCATGTTGTGTGGGAGCTATCTTTGACTTCAGTTGGACTCTTCTGATTACAGTGATTATCAGACTGGATTTTAGTCCATTCACATTGATGTCTAAAAGGTTTTGCTTAGTTCAATAACTTTAGCTTGCAGGTTAGCACTCAAAAAGACATAACACCAGACCAAGATAACGTTAAGATTATTTAAAAGATAGTGAAAGAATTCACCAAAAGATTAGCATGGTTGATAAAGATACTTTCTTCAGTACAATATTTTTTTCAGAGGAAATAACCTGAATGCATGCATACTTTCAGAAGGAATGTTTAGGTATTATTACCCAGGAAAACATCATCTTGCTTCTGCTTAGTATGGATTTTCACATAACCAATACATATGAGCATGTAAGGCCTGTCTGTGGATTTCTGAGATTTACAAGAGGATGATCTCCTTCTAACCTTGCTTTTTTAAACTATATGTTTTTGATACTGCTTTACTAAAAAGCACTGCTGCCACCACCCCCCACCCCCTGCCAAAAGCACTGACAGTGTAAGAGTTTGACCTAAGCTATGTCCTTGCCACAAGCCAAAAGACAGGCTGTAGATTAGACTTTGAAGTTTTATTCAGTGAAGCATGCTTCTAGACCATCAAAACCAAAACCAGTCCCTGTTTTTTATAAAGCAATGTAGAGAAATGTTCCTTTCTTGCTTATAAAATGTAAATGTGCAGAAGGTGCTGAATATAGCTTGAGAAAAATGCAGATAGTAGGTCAGTACTGTTTCTTTGAATATATATGTACTTTTCACATCATTAGAGAGCACCTTAAGCCAGTTCTAGTTCTAAAAAGTAAATACTCAGCATTTATACATGAAAACTGCAGTCCTAATAATTTTGTTTCTATAAGAAATGTCATCAAATCAATGATGGTAGTCATGTAAGGTAAGCACAATATGGCCCTTTGTGTGTCTTTTTGAAAAGATACACATTTATCAGAGATTCATTACTAAAATGTGATATTGGAGAGATAAATCAGTGCTGTTTTTCAAAGGTTAGATCAGTTATAACAGTCTTCAAAGCATGTTGCTTTTTATCATAATTAAGAACTATTCTTAACAGGATTCTTTTATTCTGCTTTAAGCACATATTTTAATCTTGGGTCTGATTTATGGCTTCTGTATCCTATAAAAAAGGCCTCTCTGGAGAATGAGTTTCCTCCATCATGGAAATGATTGAGTTTTCAAAACTTTTTGCCACATAAGCAGAAGTCTCTGAGCAGTTTTGGGAGACCAAATTGTGAGGAGAATTAGGCTAACTCTTGTATTGTTTAACAGAGTAGTATTACCCAATAAATCTAGCTAAAATATTTTTAATTTAATTCTGTTGAAACTCTGGTAAACAGAGCAGAAAAAAGAAAGGGCACTGAAGTCCAGTCTCTAATAAAGTCTAGTGATTAGCAGAATGGAAGATCTAATGGCTGAACATCTCTCTGCCTGATGCTTTGTGATTCATTGGATGTCAGACAGTCTGGTTCAGTCAGGGCAGGAACTTGGTCTATGGTCTTATTACAGTGATGTTTTGTTATTGCTATTTAAAAAAAAAAACCACCAACTTTTAAAGTAACTATCAAAATCTCCTTAGCCATATGACCAGAAATGTAATAATTTCATCAAACAGTTGTACTGAATGATGCATTTTGTACCTTCACTTCTCACCTAGGATACGGCAAAAGAGACATTTAAGGCTAAAACATTTAAAATGTTCATTTCTGAGTATACTTCTGAAAAAGCTACCAAATACTAAGTTTAAAGAAATATTTTCAGCAAGCTAGTGGCTACGGTCCTCTGGTTGAAGTTATTCAGCTTTTGAATTCTGAAATAAACCATCTCAGAGATTTTATGGAGGAAAAAATAGAGAATTCAAAAAAATCTTGTGTAGCAACCCTCATGCATTTCACATTGGCTAATTGGTTTGAAGAAAAGGAAGCTGAGGAGTGACCTCATTACTCTCTACATCTTCCTGAGAAGGGAAAGTGGAGAGGAAGGTGCTGATAGGATGCATGGGAATGGTTCAAAGCTGCACCAGACTGGACATTAGGAATCATTTTTTTACCAGGAGGGTGGTGAAACACTGAACAGGCTTCCTATGGAGATGGTTGGCATCCCAAGCCTGTCAGCATTTAAAAGGCATTTGGACAATGCCCTTCATAACATGCTGTAACTTTTGGTCAGCCTTGAAGTGGTCAGGCAGTTGGGCTAGGTGATGGTTGTAGGTCCTTTCCAAGTAAAATGTAGTATTCTATTCTATTCTATTCTGTTCTGTTTTAAATCTCTCATTCCAAATTCATGCGATTTCAGCATCTTCAATTATGTTCCAGCATGGTGCATAACATGAAAGGGAACTCTGCATGAAAAATGGACTTTCAGACTGTCTTGAGCAATTTGCTTTCAGTAAGTCAAGCCACTAATAGCTCTGTTCAGTGATAGCTATGTTTGATAGGGGGGTAGACTGATTTTTACACTTTCTATTCCTTAGTGATTAGTTCATAAAAAATAACTGTGTCAAATGATATATATGTTCTGTGAAAATGCTTTCAAGAAAGCATTAATATCAACTATGCCTAATAACAACCTTGAAATGTAAAATATATTTGTGAAAACAATAATGAATAATAGCAATTTTAACAAGACATTGCATAAAATGTTGTTTACAAAGTAATTTAAACTAAAACCTCCTCAACAGAGTAGCAAATAAATCAATATAAGAGTATTCTGGCATCTGACAAAATAAACTGACAAAATAAGCCAGGTAAAATAATTGATAAAATGCTTCTTATTGCCAGTACTACTGAATTACTGAGTATCCCTAGGAATCCCTAGTATCCCTCCTTAGGAAAACACAATCTGTGAGAAAAACTTCTATGAAAATAAAATGTACATAATATTACAAATGAAGAATTCAAAATAGAATGGATACAGGCAAAGACTTTTAGCTCTGCTCATTTTAAAAGAGAAATTACAAAATCTTGCCTAGTTGACCCTGTAAAAGAAAACCTGAAAGGGGACATCATGTCTTTCTACGTATGGGAAAGTGAATGACTAGAGAGAAAGAGTAAAGAAGTGCATGTAAATATTACGTGGAGAAAAAAGCTACTGAAACAACAGGACACAATCTATTATCCATACAATAGATTTTCCCTAGAAATAAAAACCCTCATAAAATTCCAGAACAGCGTTCTAGTAGGAAGGTAGTGCAAGCTGAAACCTGGGTTTGCGTTGACAATCATTTTCTGAGTTACTGTATTTTCTAGTTGTTTTTGATTGTAAGGGGCTGACTCTATGACACAAAGATCCATTGGAGGCCTAAGATGTTTTGTTGCAGATCTTTTTTTTTTTTTTTCTCCTAATTTATTTATCCATTTGCTTTTGATGTTGTTCCGGAGTGTCCAGTTCATTTTGAGATTAGTGATATCGGTAAGAGCTATATTCCTAAGTTCATACATACTCCACTTCAACTGGCTATTCAGCAAGACCTAGCAGAATATTCACCCCCCACCCCCCACCCCTTTTTTTTTTTTCAAATTCAACTTTAATACTGATGATAATGAAACTGATATAACCGATATAAATCTCCATGGTAGTTATTACTAAATTCTTCAAGTTTTATACATTGACCCTTTTTTCACCTATCAGTACAAATGCTTTCTGAATTTGATTTTTAGCAGTTTGTATTTTCCTCTCACAATGAAAATCTTTCCAAATGTAACTCCGGGCTGCAGCATATATTGACAGGTTATAGAAAGTTTTCAAATGAATACCTGAATGTTCTTTTTTGTAGATCAAACTAGACTATACACTGGGGAAGATAACACAATTTTTTAAATTCTCCAGAAATATTTTCACAAATAGTAACTATGAGGTACATAAAGACCTCAAGTGGTTATATTTAAAAATGGCTTATAGTGCTCTACAGCTTTGCATCATTTGATATGAAGATGCAATGTAGACACACACACAATTTGTCATAAATGACTGGCAAAGTTTCCAATAAGAATTTCAAATGAATCATTCTCACAATTTTCACTTTTGTATGTAAGCAATTACTTAGACAACTATTAGTGAGGAAACATGACCTCATACTAGCCAGATTCTTGTGATTCTGTTCCCGTTACTGCTCAGTAATGTTCTGGATCTCTGCGAGGAACTGAGCTGTAGAACCTAATAGCACAATAGGCATCATTAGTAGATCTGAGCTTTAGTATAATCTGAAGATCACTCTTAACTTTTTGGTGTAGACCTTGAAATCAATCAGAGTATTTGCCTGATGAAAATTGCAGTATATCAGATAGTATATGACATGTGGATACCTGTGTACACACCAAATAAAGATTCTAGCAATTTGCTCAGGAATGTTACTAGTCCTTCCTGTAATTTATTACGGGAATATTTAAATACAAAATTTTCACTGTGTTTAGCATTGAAGTGAATATAGAACTAAAGCATAGCATTTAAAAAAACCCCGACAGTTCTTTGTAATGAAAAATAAATCAGGATTGCTAATTCCACTTCATGTGAAGAAGTCTGTGATTATGAATGCATAATAAAAAATATGACACTTTTTATAGAAGTGGAACTGGCTTGAAAGCTTTCTCTGATAGTTGTCAAAACATTTTTTAAATTTTCAAGCCTTGAAAATTAGCTTTCTCATCACAGCAGTCTGATGCTGTAAGACCCATTATTTTAATTTCTTGCTGGAGTTCCTGTTGAGAAATCAGCTATGCAGACTCTTGTTTTCCATAAAGCAAATGTGATTATAGGTATCTCTTATAATGTGACAAGAATGACTAATATCAGAAACTGAAAATTAGTTTAAAGTATTTTGGGATATTGAACCTATTCTAGAAAACAAAAGTCAGATTTCCTCTGAATGGATTTATTTGTTTCTGATTTAGAATGAAAAATTGTAAACTCCTTTGACTAAAATCAAGCGGGATTTCATGCCCTGAATAACGGAGGGGGGAACAGGAGGGGACACACACACAGGGATGGAGAGGGATGGATGACACCCACAAAAGAAAAAAAAGAAAACAAAACGGGGGAGAGGGGAGTCTGGTATTGTGACAAATGTGTGGAGTATGGTACAAGAGTCAGCTCTGGAAATATCAGCTCAGCTCAGTGATGGGTCTGTCATATTCTTCTGGCTTTTCTGATCTGTTTGGATATCTTCCTGCCTGCAAGGTTCTGAGTCAAAGAGGAGCTTGGACTCCATGTTGGGATGTACATGCTCTGCATGTATGCTTAGTACTTACATCTAAGTATTAAACTGTAGCTGAACCAATAAGTTGTAATGCATGGAGTCAGATATGCACAGTTAGTCTGCAGCATATATAACTTTGCTGCAAGTAATTGGGAATTAAATTGTTCTATTTTATTTTACTTTCCACTTATGCTGAAGTATACCATATATTACACAGGTAACTGATTTGCAATTGGCAACTTAAACTGGAGATAAATATCCTTTTTTTATTTGTTTCCTAACAAGTGATAAATCTAATCATCATCTATTAAATGTTAGATTTTACATGATTATATTTTTTAAGAAATCCACAGAATCACAGAAGAGCCCAAATTGGAAACGACCTTGAAAGATTGTTTGGTCCAATCTTTTGTGGGAAAGGGAGATTATCTAGCATCCTGTCCAATCACATCTTGAAAACCACCAGTAATGGGGACACTACCACATCCCTGGGGAGGTTGTTAGAGTGACTGTTCTCACCATAAAAAAATTCTTTGTTATGTTGCAATTAAACTTATTCTGGTGCGACTTGTACCTGTAGCCTTTTTTTCTCCATATGACTCCTTGTGAAGAGAGAGTGTCTGTCCCTTTTCTAGCCACCCTTTAAGGTGGTTAGGTGAGGTACCCCCTGAGACTTCTTTTCTCCAGAGAGGAAAGACTTAACTCCTTCAATCTTTCCTTACAGGGCAGATTCTCCAGCCCTTTGATTATTTCCATGGTCCTCCTTTGGGCCCTCTCCAGTCTGTCTGAATCTTTCTTGAACTGTGGGGACCAGAACTGGACACAGTAGTCCAGGCATGGCCTGATAAGCACAGAGTGGGATGGTCACATCTGGGCTACTAATGCCCCTAGACATGCAGCCCTGGATCCAATTAACCTTCATTGCATTTCACTGCTGACTGCTTTTCAACTTGTTGTTCACCAGGACCTCCAGCTGCCTTTGAGTAAGGCTTCCCAGCCACACATTTCCTAGTCGGTACTGGGTTCTATGGTTATGTTGAACCAGGACTCTGCATTTGTCTTTGTTAAATTTCACACAGTCCTAGCTAGCCCACCCTTCCATCCTGTCTAGGTCTCTCTGCAAGATGGCTCTCCCTTCTGATGTGTTCACCTCACCATCTAGTTTATTGTCATCAGTTCTTGATTCTTAATCATTCTTCTGCTTGCTTGTTTAAATTATAGAAAAAGTCTGAACAAGAGATTAACAAGATAGCAGGAAAATAAATATAAAACTGTAGGATAGGCCTGTATGTGTTCAAATACTTCACCCTAGGCTTAAAAATGGGTTCAAAATAATGTTGTGATAGTGTTTCATGTGAAACTCACTACTATGAAAAACTGACTTTTCTATTACTGTTTTATAGAAACATTTACATTTGACAAAAACATATTAAAGTTAAGTTTTATCTTACTTCAGCTGTGCCTCCAGCTGAGCACTCACAATATGAGACCACAGTGTCTTATTACTTCCAGTATAGTTCAGTATAGCTCACAGTTCTGTAAAACCTCCATGAAGTGTCGGCAGGTAAAATTATTTAGCTCCAAGATCCAAGCAGGCAGAAATAATTCCTTCTGCTGCTTATAAGGCTTTGACCATAACTCCATAAGCAAAACTCTCCTGTCCTAAGTAGATGTTTTCATCAGGTTAAGACTATAGGTTATTTGTAGCTTGTATCCAGATCTTAGCCTTCAAGTGTTAACGAGTAATGTGGACTAACTAATGTATGTTTTCCACAGAAATCCTTCATGAAAGAGAAGTAATTAGGAATGTAATGTTTCTTATACAAATACCATTGCTGCATGACTCATGGGAATCAAAGACAAAAGTTGGGATCAATGTTTATTAAAAAATGAATAACAAAGAAATTAATCTATTGCAACATAAATCGGAACTACTAATATGGTGACCTAGCTCAGTAAATAGTTGAATTCTGCTGGTAAAAGGTAGCTCTTTTTGGTTCATATGTAGAATTTCTGTTCTATCTGAAATCTAAATATGAATACAATAAAATTGTGAAGTGATCTGGAAATAATGATAACCAGTTCTTATGTTTTATATAACTCCAATTAAAATTCTGTTTATTTCAAAGAAACTGGGAAAATTCTCTGAAACATATTGTGTATGTCATGACTCACTTTTAAAACACTAAATGAAATCCCACAATTTTTTTTTTCCCCCTAAGTACTTTCTGGGAAATCAGCATTCTGGGGTGCCTCTCTGAAGTGCCCATACACCAATGCGTGCAGCATGGGGAAGAAACATGGGAAACAGCAATCTGTGTAGTGTTGCAGGACTTTGATCTTGCTGGAATCATGGTGGTGCAGTGGAGTGGCTCGTATGGTTGGAGTGCTGCAATGGAGGAATGCAAACTTTTTAGGAAGAACAGAGCAGGAGGATGAGAAAGTAGAGTTGTCTTTTACATGAGAGAGCAGCTGAAATGCATGGAGGTCTGCCTGGGGTGGATGGTCAACCAAGTGAGAGCTTTTGGGTAAGGATTAAAGAGCAAACCATTACGGGTGACATAGTAGTGGATGTCTGCTGTAGACCACCTGATCAGGAAGAACAAGTAGATGAAGCTTTCCATAGACAACTGGAAGGGTCTTCCTGTTTGCAGGTCCTGGTCCTCATGGGAGACTTCAGCTGCCCTGGTATCTGCTGGAACAGCAGATCATAAACAATCTAGGATGTTCCTAGAGAGCTTCAGTGACAACTTCCTGGCCCAACTGACAAGGGAACCAAAGTGGAGAATTGCTTTGCTGGACCTCATACTCACACACAAAGAAGGGCTTGTTGGGAATTTGAAAGCCAAAGGCAGCCTTGTCTGCCTTTAGCATGAGATGGTGGAATTCAGGATCCTGAGAGGAGGGAGCAGGGCAAAGAGAAAATTAACAACACTGGCCTTCATGAGAGCAGGCATTGGCTTTTTCAAGGCTCTGCTTGAAATAACCCCATTGGATAAAGCCTTGGTTGGAAGAAGACCCCAAGAAAAGTAGTTGATGTTCAAGGCTCATGTCCTGCAAGCTTAAGAACAGTCACAACAAGCAGGAAGTCAGGCAATAAATGTCAGGGACTGCATGGAAGATCAAGATGCTCTTGGCAAAACTCAGACAGAAAAAGGGAGTATATGAAAGGTGGAGACATGGATAGTTAACCTGGGAGGAATACAGAGAGACCACCTAAGCATACAGAGATGCAGGTAGGAAAATCGAACCCCAGGAATAGAATCTGGTGAGGGATGTCAAAGGCATCAAGAAGGGCTATAAGGACATCACCAGCAAAAGGATGAGCAGGGAAAATATGGTCCCCCCTGACTGAGGTAAGGACCTTGGTGAAATAGGACTTTGAATAGGCTGAAGTACTGAACACCTTTCCCTTCTGTCTTTACTAGCACGATTTGCCTTCACAAATCACAGATACTTGAAAGAAGGGGCAACATCTGGAGTAGGGAAAGCATTCCATTGGTGGAAGAGAATCATACTAGGGAATACTTAAGCAAACTGGACATGCATAAGTCATAAGGCATGAGCCTTGATGAGTTGCACTCATGATTGCTGAGGGAGCTGCCTGATGTCATTGCAAAGCCACTCCTGATTATCTTCAAAAGATCCCAGTGACTAGGAAAGGTGCCTGAGGAATGTAGGAAAGAAAATGTCACTCCTGTCTTCAAGAAAGGCAAGGAGGACTCAGGGAATTACATGCCTGTCAGGCCTCACCTTCATCCCAGAGAGGGTGGTAGAGCAGCAAATCTGGAAACCATTTCCAGGCAATTTACTAATGAGAAAATCACCAGAAGTCAGCATGGATTCACCAAGGAGGAGTCATGCTTGACCAACCTGACAACCCTCTATGGTGAAATGAGAGACTTGGTAGATGAGGGAAGAGCAGTGGATCTTGTCTACCTAGATTCAGTAGGGCTTTTGACATGGTCTCTGTCATCCAACACTAATGGGACAGTCAAGTTCTTTTAGGATTTCTTGACAGAATTGTGATAGCAGTATTACTACGGGTAAAGAGAAGGAGGCACTGGTCACATCCTCCCATAACATCTTCACAGGCAAGCTGTTCATAGATTTGCTGGAGTTGGACATTGAAGTGGGTTGAAAACCAGCTGGATAGGCAAGCTGAATAGGCAATCAGGCTGGTAACTAGCAATGTATACCAGGGAGCAGTACAGGTCCAGTTCTGTTCTAATCTCCACGAATGACCTGGAGGATGGGGCTGAGTCTACCCTCAGCAAGTCTGCTGATAACGTGGAAGTGGGAGGAGTGCCTAATACATCAGGGAGTTATGCTGCTATTCAGAGGGACCTCAGTAGGCTGGAGAAATGTCCTGACAGAACCTCATGAAGTTTAAAAAGTCCAAAGACTGGCACTTTGGAAGGAATAAGCTCAGGCTGGGGGTTATCCATCTGGGCAATGGATTTGCAGAGAAGGCTGGGTATGTGTGTGTGGCAGAAGGACAAGTCGTACATGAGCCAGCTACGTACCCTTGACACAAAGGACAAGAGCTTCCTAGGCTGCAGTAGGAGTGTTGTCAGCAGAGCAAAAGAGATGATCCTTCCCTTTTATTCAGCACTAGTGGGTCCACACCTAGAGTATTGTGTCCACTTTTAGGCTTGCCAGTACCAGAGAGATACAGACATACTGGAGAGTTCAAATAAGGGCCACAAAGATGATTTAGGGGCTGGGGAAACTCTTTTATGACAAAAGGCTGAGATAACAGAGGCTGTTCATCCTGGAGAAGGGAAGGCTCAGGGTGATCTCTTCCATGTGTGCAAATATATGAAGGGAGAGTCTCAAGAAGTAGAGTCAGGATCTTCTCAGTGATGTCCAATGACAGGACAAGAGGCAAGGGGCACAGACTGAAACACAGTAGAGTCTACCTGAACATAACCAGTGTGGGTTTTTTGGTTTTGTTTTTGGGTGGGTTTTTTTGTTTGTTTGTTTGTGTTTTGTTTGGTTTTGGTTTTTTTTTTTACTTTTGTGTGAATGAGCATGTGAATAGTTTGTCCAGGGAGGTTGTGGAGTCTCCATCCTTGGAGATATTAAAAAAACCCCATTCAGTTGTGCCCAGTGACAGGACAAAAGACAATGGGCACAAACTGAAACACAGGAGCTTCTGTTTGAACATCTGGAAACACTTCTTCACTGTAAGGGTGACTGAGCACTGGCACAGAGTGCGCCTAGAGGTTATGGAATCTCCTTCCTTGGGTACATTCAAAAGCTTTCTGACGTGGTCCTTGGCAACTTTCTGTAATTACCCTGCCTGATCAGGGAGGTTGGACAAGATGACCCCAGAGGTCCTTCCAACCTTACCTGTCCTGTGATTCTGTGTTTTATAAGTGTGTGTTTTCTTTGACATTGGAAGTTTTATGACATTACCAGGCAGAGTGTTTCTTGTATGCTCTATAACCTTAACACCAATCCTGAAAGAGGATAACCACAATTCACAGCTGGCAGCTGAACAACAATTTAATTAAGAAACTACTCATCCAATACTGGGTAACATCTTTGGAAAACATCTTCATGCATGGGACAAGGAATGAAAATTGAAGTGGAAGTATTTTACGTAATTTCTTATGGAAGATAAGTGAATAAAATTTTAAGTTTAAGTCCTCAACATGGCTCAACGTTAGTATAACCTTTGACATCTTCCTCTAAAGAACCCGGTTTTATCTCCAAAAAGAATGCTTACCTGCTAGTCTTTGAATATTTTTTATTCAAGAGTACCAAGGATTCCATGTATGCTTCTAAAATTACAATTATTTGAAAGTATTTTCTGTTATAATGATTGAAAAACTATTTTTTAACAGTAACAGTTTACATACAAGTTAATTAACTACAAGTTGAATTAGGACTTTTTGCTATTCTCTAAATCTTCAGAGGTTGAGAGAATTTACATTTTAAAATTAATCATAAAAACACTAAAAATCTTGAAAATTCACACTTATTTTGATTCAGGAACAGAACTGTAGTTATTATAACCCAGAAAGATGTATCTGATGTTTGTTTAGTTTTAACTAGTATTAAAAGGAATGCTGAACTAAAAAATACAGGGTACGATTTGTTATATCAATGCTATCTGCATCAACATTTTTATCAATGCTATCTGCATCACCATTTTTCAAATTGGCCTAGAGATAAGACATAGCTTCTTCTGGTTTTGCTGCTCATTAGCAGAATAAAACATTATCTGTATCAAGCTATGGAAACATAAGATATGATAAGCTGATCATTCTCAAAAGAGAAATTATCTTGTGAAACTATCAATAATATAAACAACTTCAAAAAGTAGGACATGTTATATTAAGGAAAATGAAACAAAAAACCTGGGGAACTTTTTGTTTGTTTGTTTGCTTTTGTTTAATTATACAGATGGGTTTTATATTAACACAATGAAGGAATTCACCATGCTGTAAAGTACTAAATACAATCCATTTTTAGAGTTGATCCTGGCTTCCTATTCAGTCAAGCTAGTAATTCGATATGCAGTACAACGTTACCTCTCATTTTATCATGAATTAGATTATGGAGTCTTTTAGGTAGAGAAATCAGAGAAATCTTTAATTACCCAGATCATATTTAAACATCAACTCAGATGAAAGTGCCCCCCATCAACTGTATCTGCTTAACCATGTTCTTTTGTTCATATTAAAATGATACACCAATACTCAGCCTGTTGAAGAGATGTTAAATTGGATCTTGATGTTCCCAGTATATTGTTTTCATGACTGTTAGGTCAATAATTTTCAGGGATAACAGATAATTTTCCTTGAAATTATTTTGCTCCATTATTATGAATAATTATGTTTGTCAGTGTTTGTAAGAAATATCTATACTTTGGAATCTATGGTGAAAATCATGAGTAGATTTCAGGTGGACAAAGATCTGATGTCTTTACCTCACCTAGATGTAAATTGGATGTTCATGACTCTCCAGAGAAAAAGAGAGTCAAAAAGGATTTAGGGTGAAGCTGAGTAGTTCAGGGGGTAGGGGTGAGGGTGTGGAGTGTGTTAGGAATGGGGTAGAATTTAATTTAGTTATCTTACAGTACTGTTTTAAAAGCAGCTTCATGAAAAAAAAGTAAATTTCTTACTTTGTTTAGTAGGTTGATTTTTTGTGTGTGTTTGGTTGTTGGGTTTTTTGTTTTGTTTTTTTTTTTACATAAGCATGGGAAAAGACTGGTATACAGAATTTCAGCTCACCCTGTAAAGTTGCTGCCATTCAAACACCTAATTTTGCAAGGAGTTTGTGTATGAAAGTGCTAGTATTTTATTGTCTGATTTTAAACCTAGTGAAACATTTATCAATAAGTGTGGTTTACTGCCATTAATGATTTGCTCCCTATAAATCCTTTTGACTTCAGCTAATCACCCTGCATAAATGAAAGGGTAGAGAGTTGCTGTACAAATACCTATACACTAAAAATGGGAAATGTGTCCCACTGCCCCTGTTGGCATAAAGTATCTTTGTTGAATTGTTTTTACACGTTCATGCAAACAGTAGGATTAATTCTTCTCTTCATAATATCTGTATATTTTAAAAATGTGATTCTTTCTGTAAACATAACAGAAATGTGATTTTTTTTCAGAATTAGATGGAGAGTTTTGGTGACAGTTCAATGGAGTCAGACTTTAAAATGAAATCAAAACTGTCATGTAAGCTTGGAGAATGTGATACATACGATGATTTTGTTTCCAACTCTGCATTCAGGCTACTAGATGTGAAACAATTTTGCTTATGCACACAGACACACACACACACACACACACACAAAGGAATTTATTGTTAAATACCAATTTCTACTAGTGCATATTTTGTTATGAGAAGAATTCAAGTGACTAGTCTTTTGTGCAAATGAAGGTGAATCAAATCCTATCAAGTAATACAGAGTTACATCAATTAACATTGTACCTGACTTCTGATATTATCTTGGGTTTATATAGTGTCCTCTGATTTAACTGAAATAAGACTATTCTATCTGAACAGAATTATAAATCGCTTAATTTTTACTTCATTGTTTTTATGCTGGAAGCGATCTGTCAAAGTGTTGCTAGCATTTTTCTCAGCTTTTAAATCTACTCAGCACTCCATAGATGCTTAGCATACAGTTAATTCTAACGGTTTTAGCAGGAACAGACATCTTTTCTAATTTTGTGCACCAAAGTTCCCTGACCATGTCTGCTAAATCAGGAAATCCTATAAATATGGAGCAAGCCAAAAAAGCAAATAAGTTTTTCCAACTACAGTTCTAAACCTTATTTGTGTCTCTCATGGGTTTATTAGGTCAGGGGCAAGGAGCAGGCACAAAATGTGTTTGAAACTCTTCCCCACCTCCCCCCTCACTCCTTCCAAACTGATACTCATTATCAACCCTGTTGACTTCTTATGGTTGTCTCTTGTTACCTTGCAAAGGAGGGATACAGGGACGTGTCCTGATGAACAAGGAAAAATGAAGGAGGTTCTGCTGTGAAATAGGTTTGCTCATTTCAAGGTCTCATGAAAGAGTACTCTTACAGAAGGGAATACACTGTTATTAAGGTTTTACAGATGTGTCCACCTAAGGGATTAAGATTATGTTGTGGTTTGTGTTCTAACATAATCCTGAATCAACCAAAGTTATGGGAGGGGTGACCTACAAAAAATTGACAGAAATTGTCTTGTGCCACCATAATCACCTGAAGTGCAGTAAGGATAGTGGGGGTTAACAGTTATGGAAGCATATTTAAGCATAAAGCTGCTGATGGTGTGCATCTTCACAAAACATTACATGAGGATTGGGTGAATATAAATATCATTCTGTATGTCTGTGTCTATTTCTGTAGGAACAGTTAAAGAGCTGAGTGCTGTGATTTGAACTAACATGTTGAACATGTTACCTGTTACTATTGTGTGTGCAATCTGGATCAAACATGGTAACTGAAGAAAATTCTTTTCTACTGAGTAAGCTCACAGCATAGTGTGAAAAGAAACCCAACCCCCAAAATCCCAGGAAATTAAGCAAGTATGTCTACACATAGTGAGAATTCCGTTAGACCTTTTAGGTTATGTATTGATCAGCAGGCTCTTTTTGCTGTGGTACAAGAGAGACAGAAAGGGAGCCTTTCAAGGCATACAGCTTTGAATCTCTTCCATGACTTGCTAGGGAGAATGAATAGCTTGGGTTGTTTTAAGTTCAGGGAGCATTTGATGTTCAGAGAAGAGAAGAAAGGGAAATAAACAGTTACAAAAATGTCAGAAGCAGCAGCTTCCCATTGATGCCCTCAAAAAAGTAATTAGCTCATTTGGAAATTCTTCTATGGGAGGGAGTATCCAGCCACTGATGAATAGTGATTTTACTGAAGGTTTCTGACCCAGCTGTTCCCAGTTCATCTACAAAGCTGTAAACTGGCTATAAACAAAGTAGGTGCTATTTGTAACTACCTGTGCAAGTAAACCCAAGAAAGGTCAGTCTGCTCAAGCGCATACAGTCACTGAGAGGAAGCATAATCCTATTTTGTGGTGACACAAGTCGAGGTAGACTGAAAAAAACACTATGTCAGCGTGGCTGGGTTTGGACAAAATGGCCTTTATTGTTTGTACAAACTATTTATATATCTTAGACAGTACAGGCTTTAGACCCTGATAGGTTTTTGTGTCCTTCTTCTTGCTTGCTATTTGCTGTTGCTGTAGGTGCCCGTATGCTGCGGTTCTAAGTTCCGATTCTTCACATCCTGTTTACATACCTGACAATTTGTGGCTGTCTTAAAGGTACACGGCTAAGTTTTTGAAGTCAACTAACTTGTCTGCAGACCCCAACACTATTTACCATACCAAAATTACCCACAGTCCTTTAAAAGAATAAAGAACAATTTTATTCTAGTCCAAAAGTAACCTGTCAATGATCTGTTAAAACTGATTAAAGTGCTGGGAACTATATATCTCTTCTTAACAACCTTTTTAGTAAAAGTACTAATATTTTCTCATGAACTGTAGAAATTAAACAATATTGGTTCACTGAGACACATATTTTGATAGGAATTCTTGGGAAAAATATAGAGAAAAATCTCAGCAGAGCTTAGAAAGGGCTGTGAAGTTTTACAGTATCAGGATACTTCACAACAGCCCGTAAATAATGTTAGTTCTTGGCATTTTATGTGCTGTTAGATAAATATGAAATAACAAATAACTTGTAAGACTGGTAAGTTTTGGTGGGTTTGGCTTGGGTTTCTTTTGGTTTTGTTTTTTTTGTTTGTGTTGGTTTGGTTTTTTTTTTTTCTTCTTTTAAGTGCTAGCCTCAAAGATATTTATCTAAAATCTGCTGATGGCAATAAAATACTTGGGTGATTCAGAACAAAGGAAGAGAGTCCATAATGAGGCTGTATGCCTAGAATTTTTTAGTTTTCTGTTAAGGCCCTAGTAACATCATCCAGTTCAATAAACACCATGATTTAACAAAACAGAAAGGAAAATTGTGAGTCTGCTGCACTGGCTGTTTGGAAGAGATCTTATTTATTTGGTAGCCCAAGGGTTAAGCTTTTGCAGAGATGATACACCTTAAATTTTCCATCCTTGAATACTTAATTCTGCCATTTCGCTGTCAGTCAAATCCTGAAGCAATGCTAGAAGTATGAAGCTGGGTCTTCCTCTTTGTTCAACTTTCTGTAGGCCCCCAGATGTTTGTTTAGGTTTTTTTAACCTGCAGTGCCTGTCCTTTCTAATGATGGCTATGACTGTTCTTTTTAAAGCTGTGATATTGTCATGACACTTTATTTTTGAGCTGAAACATCTGGAATATTAGCAAGTAGGTTAGCTGAATACACTGTCACCTCCTTTTCTGATGCGTAGCTAAGCCAAGTTGGGAAAATATCTTCACTCTTTTAAAGTAAGTTCTGACTGTCTGAATGACCTTTCCTTATACCCATTTTAACAGTTAAACAGGATTTTTACAATTTAACAATTTAAGTTACCAGGATTCCTAAGTAGTGAAGGACAGAATGATTAAAACAAAGAAAATGGTCAAAAATTGATGGGATCAAAAAAGAAATAATGATACAATTTTCTAAACCATCAACCTCTTTTAGGTTGTAGACTGTGCTAAAACAAAAGTTCACCCACAAGCAAATCAATCAACACCTCTGATTATATTCTGGAAGACAAAATGAAGTTATGTCATTTACACTCCCCTTGTGTACTAAAGACATGAGAGGAATTAATACTTATGACAGTGGCAGAAAATGGCACAATTCAGCCTTACATGTTGTCTTATTTTCCTGTGACATTCTGTATGTCGCTTTGTAAACACTTTACATTCTGAGAAATTAGAAGCTAGTTTTGCCTGGAAAAACTCCAGACTGCCTCTAACATTGCAAGGACATTGTATGTTTCATCAATAATTTCCATTATTTATTTAGAACTCTAAGTCTGTTGATGGTAAAATCTGCCTTTTTTGCATCACCAACATTCATAAATCTTGAATGAAGAATGAACTTTTCTCTGGTTCCTCTGAAATTCATGGTATTTTGCAATATCGTATGTTTTAATTACTTTTTCTATAAGTGGCTCTACCATTAGCAAATATTTATTAATCCAAATTGTCTTTTTAAAAAAATCTTGGGCTAAATAAGAATAAAAGTAAAACCACTAAATCCTCCAGTCAATTTCAGTGTTGATTTTGCTTAAATGAATACTACAGAAATGAACTTCTTGAAGCTTCTTGACAGATTTTTAGGACTCCTGAAATATAATCTGCATGGACAGACCCTTGTGCCCTCATAGCAATGTACTGGATCAATGGGATTGTTAAACAACCAAGAACATAATAACTACCCTTTTCTTCAATCACTATTTGATGGAATCATATTTTTCTACTTGTCTTATTGTCCCAAGGCTCAGTGCACTTGGATCTTTCTAACAGCTAGACAATTTTCTGAAAACAGCCCTTCCCCACAGAATTTTCTACACACACAGAGTCCATAAGCCTAAGAAAATACAGACAGAATATTTTCACACGTATGTCTCAGCTTTATTGCAGATAGAGATGCTTTGAATTATAAATGAAAATGACGCTGAAAATATTTAGGTGAAACAGTACTATGTAATAAAGCAATAAAGCATGTTCATCTTCAGTGCTGATATCTTATCTATCACACTTGAAACACTTTCAAGTATTCAGTCTAATGTTTGGGTTTTTTCTTACCCTTGTACTTAATAAAATCATGAGTGTCCTCTGACAGTACTGAAATGCACAGTCTTGCACTCACATACATCACCATTTCAGGGTGTTTGTGATGCCAGCTTTCTTATATTTCCATGTCAGTTTCGGGGGAATCCATAGAGGTAATTAATAGAAGTTCGTTAAGATAGCATTCTGTTCCACAATGGTGATTCTATATAAATTCTAAGGTAGATTTTTGCGTAAACCAAATAGAATGGAAATCAAATAGAACTAATGCAAATTATTTTTTTGAAGGTTCTGTAGTAGTTTTAAAGATTATATGAAATTTAAAAAAAAAACATCAAATTTTCTAAATGGCAGCTAAATAGAAAATTACAATACAGCTGATATAAATTCATGTTTTCAGGTCTTTCTTCAGAAAAGAAGAAAAAATATTTGAATCTATGATGAGGTAAAACATTTTGTTCTAAACTTATCGCTCAAAATGTGCTTGGGAAGCATCATCTTTCACCTATCAGGGTCAAGGATGATATAGTAAATACTAGTATTATCTGTGATGTAACTTGGATACTGTAATGGTTATGTAAATATCCTTGTAAAATTCTTATTTAGGTAGTAGAACCTTCACTGCAATAAATGCTAGATACTAAATAATCAGAGGTTTTGGCTTCATTTTGAGTGGTGAATGACCATAATATGGCAAGATTGGGTTTTCATACAACTCTGCAAGTTGTATGTAACTGAAAACATATTTCAGGTTACCTATAATGTTCTTACATGGGAAAAAGGGATGATTTTCTAACAGTGAACTAGATTAAAGTGAAATAGTACAACTGATACAGGAGAGTAAAGGTCACTATAACTTCACATTTAGAGACAGATTATGGAGTTTGTGATGCAGAAGTGATATTGTGTCCCTTGACATAGGGAAAAAAAAAATCCAGTGTCACTGACAGTACAGAAAAGTGATTAAAATTTATCAGTGTAACAGAAGAATTGACTCACATGTTTTCAAGAAAAAGACAGAATGCAATGTAAAAGTTTGATTAAGACATCCACACTAATATTTCAAAACTATGGCTATAATAGAATAGATGAAGTCAGCAGTGCACTCCAGAAGCAAACTACAACAGTGTACCAGGCTTCATGGATGGAAACAGGAGAAAAACATCAAAGAGAGGGATTATCCTCTGCTACTCTGCATTCATTAGACCACATCTGGATATTGCATTCAGTTTTGACCCTCACATATAGCAAAGACATGGACAAACTGGAGTGGGTTCAGAGGATGCCACTGGGATGGTGGTGCTCAGGGTCCTTGCCCTTGTGAAGAGAGGATGTGGGACCTGGGCTGGTTCAGCTGGGAGAGAGGATGGCTTCAGAGACACCCAAAGCACCCCCAGCACCTTTGGGAGAGGGTGGAGGAGCTGTAGCCAGGCTCTTCACAGTGGTGCATAGCAGAATGTTGAAAGGCAGCGGCAGAAGCTGAAACACGAGAAGCTCAGGACAGAGAGGAAAAGCCTTTTCTCCAGGACAGCCTAGAAGTGGAAGAGGTTGCTTAGAGGCATTGTGCTGTTTCCATCTGTGGAGGTTTTCAAGACACAAATTAACAAAGCCCTGAGCAACCTGGTCTGAATTAAGGATCAACGCTGCTATGTATGAATGAAAGGTTGAGCTAGAGACTTCCTGAACTCCCTTCCTATCAAAATTAATGTATCATTCAGAGATCGTTAACTAGGAAAATGAATGTTTCTGGCTATTTGTGTTCTATTATTCTCTTCACAAAGCAAATTATTTTATATTAAGCATTCTTTTGCTGTGGCTTATGTGCTGGATATTCTCTCTATTGACAAAGTAATCTGTAGATTTGTTACTAGGTCTTGTGTATTCTGGGCACATCACACATATTAGTAAGAAAGGGCAAGCATTCTTCACTACATCCTGATTAAAAGAAGGAAAGTAGTTAAAACAATAGCTTAAGAAGCTAGAACAAATGGATAAAAAGGACTCAAGGAGGGGAAGAGGAATTAATATTGCAGGAGATTGAGAAGTCATTAACCACCAGACTCCAATTCTGTCAATGTTACCAAGCCTTTAGCATTCAGTGCTGTATCAGGTCTACACTGCACACACAACTATAACTGAAAAGAACACTAATGATAAAGGAAGAATTTAATCTTGATCTACCCTGTAGGGACCCAATCTACAGCAAAGTTTAATTGCCACAAGTGCAAGGTCAGTTTCTATATGCTAGGGATCTTTCTTAGACCAAATTTTATTTAACCTGGGCAGAAAAATAAGAGCAATGTTTCTCTGATTAAAACAAACAAACAAACAAAAAACCAAAAAAGAAAAAAAAAAAACCCAATATACCCCCAAAGAGCATAGAATATTGTAACATTGACATAATTTATTGCGCTGCATAGAGCTGAAATAACACACGAGATGTAGGCATCATATTACTGCCAACTATGCAACTGCTGCTTTGCACCTGTTCAAGGAACTGGCCAGGGATCTCTTTCCCTGCAGAGGCACAGCTACAGTTGGAAGGATGCATTTTTCTGATCTACCCAATATTTTTATTTTTTTTTTAACACATGCTGAACAACTGCAATGACACAGAAGTCTGTAGCTAGCTCTAGTTCTTCAGTACTACAACTGGGGCTGTCCATCCTACCTCCTGACACCAGAGTTAAACCAATCTTCTGGTGTCTCAGTCCTTTGGGGAAACCTTCCTAAGAGCAGCTTCCAAAACAGAAAAGTTGGAATCTTGGTCCCAGCAAAACATATAGTGATTTTGCGTTTTGTCACTGAGGCCAGTATTTTATCTCCGTTTCTGCCTTTCACCAATTGGATTTTTTTCATCAATTCCCTGTTGCTGTTCTTCTCCCTGTAGCTTTAATTTTCTTTTCTGGATTGCAGTGCGATTGCTATTTTAAACAAATATTACATTTATAGTGTATAATGTTTGTTTGAGAAACCTTGTAAAATCTGTTACTTTGCAGAAATGGTCTTAATGCCTCTCTCTCATATCTGAGGAAAACTAAAAATCTACATTCTCATATATATTTTTTTTAAAAAAAAAACCAAGGAGATAAAACACAGGTTAATGAAGTAAAAGGTTCAGTGGATATGGAGGATTACTTTTCACTAATGTGACCTGAGGACGGAGTACCATAATAAACTACACATATTCATTCTCATGGCCGAAGTTTTGTTTTGGTTTTTTCCCCTGCCCTGTTCCCTGCTCTTGGAGCCCTGTGAAAGACATACAACTGAATCTGAATATATTAAAAAACTGCCAAACATTAGCAATTGGGTATCAAGTGCTGGAAGCTGGCAGCGGGCGGGATACGTAGAGACTTGTGTGTGCAGGGTTACCTATGATAGATTTAATCCAAAAAGAGCAGTTTAGTACTATCAAAATTTGATACCTAGAGAAATAAGATTAGTGTTAGAGAGAAAAAAAGCAATGCACAAAGGCAGAAGCTTACACAGCATGGTACCTGATGATAGAAAAATCTGGATAGTGTCAGGTCACCTTATTATGCCACTGTATTATGGATTTCATTACTTCTCATTGCTAGTCATGAGCCTTGAAGGTCAAAAGTCAGTAGTAAAGAATTTGTTAAAAGGGATATTATGGTCTCTTTCAATATAATACAATGTAAATTTCTTAAGATCCTGCCTCTGTCAGTGCAGTGGGAGAGAGGCCTTGGACAGGTAGAGAAATTATTTGAGTCAGTTGGGAGAAATTCAATGGATGCAGGGTCGCTTACTGGCCCACTGAATATGCTCTTTGTTTTCTAAACAGTTTGATGGCTAACAAGCTCAACTGAAATGTATAATCACTAATCTTATTAATTTTTAATTAACAATTATATTCTAAATTTTTATTTAAAAATACCTGTCAGTCTCATTTTTACAGGCAGAGGATGCAGGAAATTATTTTTTTACACTGGGGGAAAATTCATGAAAATTAATGCAGTGTGTATATATTTTTTTTTTTTTCATATTCTTGCTCTTATGTTAGAATTCCTGTGTTTACTACCATGAACAATGTTCTGGGCTGCCTGTATGTGAATTTTTACCTTCTTCACAGACTTACATCTTAAAATTCAGACTACTGTCTTAAATGAATTAGTTTTACTATCTGAAGTGGGTGACATGTACTTAACTGTCACATGACTTAATGTATGACCAGCATATAACAAACCTGTAACTGGCAAAATCTCCCTGGGTAAAATCTGCCTGGGATTTTAGCGTATTTTACATTTAATACTTTATTGTCATACAGTAGGTTACTTAGGAGCACACCTCTGTAATTTAGTTTTGCTTAGGATTACAGATAGAAATTTGGTGTTCTTATAACCATTTCTTACTTTGTTCCACTGTGGGTCCTGACCTCATACAGAACTGAAAGCCTTATACTTTCATTTATTTCAGAGGAAACTTGAGAACTCTAAGACCTCAGTGTGGTGAGTCCTTAGAAATCCAGAAACTTCACACCTTATGAGTTTCCTATTCAATTATAGGTGCTAAAACTCTTGAGTGTTTAAGACCTTCAGAAAAGGTATTTAACTACTATCTAAGCCCTTTAAAAAGTGTGGCTGGATGTAGTGTGGTTGGTTGACTTTGGCTGGACCCCAGGTACCCACAAAGCCACTCTGTCACTCCCCTGCCCAGCTGGATAGGGGAATGAAAATGTAACAAAAGGCTTGTGGGTTGAGGTAAGGAGAGGGAGAGATCGCTCACCAGTTACCATCACGGGCAAAATGGCCTTGACTTGGGGAAATTAGTTTAGTTTATTGCCAATCCAATCAGAGCAGGATAATGAGAAATAAAACCAAGTATTAAAAACACCTTCCCCCAGCCCCTCTGTTCTTCCTGGGCTCAACTTTACTCACAATTTTCTCTGCCTCCTCCTCTTGGCAGCACAGGGGAGTGGAGGATGAGGAATAGGGGTTACAGTCAGCTCATCACACACTGTCTCTGCTGCTCCTTCCTCCTCAGGGGGAGGCTCCTCACACTCCTCCCCTGCTTCAGCGTGGGTCCCTCCCATGAGAGACAGTTCTCCATGAACTTCTCCAGTGTTGGTCCTTCCTGTGGGCTACAGTTCTTCCTGAACTGCTCAAGTGTGGGTCCCTTCCACAGGGTGCAGTCCTTCAGGAACAGACTGCTCCAGTGTGGGTCCCCTGTGGGGCTACAAGTCCTGCCAGAAAACCTGCTCCAGCCTGGGCTCATCTCTCCACAGGTCCACAGGTCCTTCCAGGAGCCTGCTCCTGCATGGGCTTCCCACAGGGTCACAGACTCCTTCAGGTGCATCTACCTGCTCCAGTGTGGGGTCCTCCATGGGCTACAGGTGGATGTCTACTCTACCGTCAACCTTCATGAGCTGCAGGGGAACAGCCTGCCTCACCATGGTCTTCACCACGGGCTGCAGAGGAATCTCTGCTACTGTACCTGGAGCACCTCCTGCCCCTCCTTCACTGACCTTGGTGTCTGCAGAGTTACTACCCTTTCATTCTCTCAGTTTTCTCTTCTGGCTGCTGTTGGGCGGCAGTTTCCCCCCCTTCTTAAATATGTTTCCACAGAGGTGCTACCACCATCACTGACTAGTCCATCTTGGAGCCATCTGGCAGTGGCTCCATTTGACATAGGGAAGCTTCTAGCAGCTTCTGACAGAAGCCATTCCTGTAGGCCTCCCACTACCAAAACCTTCCCATGCCAAGCCAATACAGTATAGCTTGCATATTTGACAAAATAAAATAAAATAGGTTTCTTGATGATGAAGAATTCAATTCACGGAGACTTTCTTACCAGCAGTTTGCTATTTTCCCATGACCCCAGCGTACATATTTCTATAAGCCAGTGACCACATGCGCATGAAGGTAAAGAGACTCTTCCCAAGACTAACTTCACTAAGGTAAACAGTTTCATTTTGAGACTAAGCAACAGAATGCTTGATCCAAGCCATCAACAATTTTTAGTTTTCATAGAATGCAATGTGAAGACCTGGCCACCTCCCTACATAAACTGAAACTTTTTCTTTTATGTTTTTGCCCCCTTCAAGGTCCACTCCAGTAGCAGACCTGACTTTCCTCATAGTAAGTTGCAACAGCATGTTTATTCGTTGTCATGCTTACAACTAAGTCTTGAAAAAATTAACAACTAAACTAGCTAAATGAGAGCAAACAGCATTCTAATAAATGCAATATCTGATTTTAACTATTTAATATTGAAAATACATTTAAAAATAAAGAAATATAGTCTAAATTTGTAGTAACATGATTGTGTTCAGATTGGTATGCCAGGATTACAGTTCAGAAATCCAATTTACTTCAATAGAATTTGTAGGGAAAAAGGTCTGTTAATGCTGCCTTGCAGACCTGGAGGCTGAGTCTTCCACATGGGTGTGACCAGAGCATGTATGTGTGAATTCAGAGTAGGCAGAGAATATTTCCAACATGGCATACATTTAAAGTTAATGGGACTCATGTAGCTAACTTTCCCATGCATTAACATTTCTCCTTGATGTCCTGATTTGGAAATGGAATACATACAGACTGTGGGAATTCCTGCCTTAAAAATTGTTGCATGGGAGGAGATAGGTTGGGATTTGTGCTTTTGAATTCTTCATTAGACTCTCTGTATCAATCAAAACCTTCAAGCCTATAATGCTTGCTTATCATCATAAATATTTTTGAAATTCAGACCTGTGAATGGTGACTATAATTATCATGCAGAATTAAGCACATTGGAAGTTCATGAATTGCTTAATTTTAGAACTTAGAAATTGAAATGCACTTCCTGTATGCGTAGCATGTGAATAAGGTTGCTAAACAGCTGGCAGTGTCCAAATTATATGCAAGTTGAGTTTCCACTGACACACTCAAAATCACATTGCTGCTATACAATGATTAAATACTTCAGCTCACGCCACATTCAGCAATGTATGGGTAGTAAAACATCCATGGAAACAAACTGTCCATGGTTATTAAAACTGAATTGCCCATTTTCATGAATATTTGATCTGCTTATTACCTGCAAAATGCTTCAGATTGGTGCCTTTAATTTGAGCTTATTGAAGTGCTAAAGGCAAGGTTCTGTGTGACAGGAAAGCCTGTAGTTCTTAAAAAAAAAAATAATCAGAATTGTACAGTGTATAAAATTTAACTAGATAGGCAGTCCAGGATTATAGACTTCCTGTGATACTGTGTTTCTGTAATGCATGAATCAAAATGTTAATGTGACAGAAAAGTCTAATTGTTCTGCTGAACTGCCATACATCTGACCAGCACACATATTTGCTGGGATTACTGTTTTAAAGATTATATTTACTTCTGATTCTTTCAAAACTACAAATTAAAATCTAAAAAAAATGCTTCTGTTATACTCCTGGATTTATATCCGTCACAGACAAAGGTATCTTATAGGAGAAGTGAAAATGTTTATAGAATATAAAAATTGTACACATAAAATCCATTGCATCAAGGAAGGATTATCTTTATCTGCTGATTGAGTAGAGGAGATAATAATAGAAAATTGCTGCAGGCAATTCCTTCTGTGAAGATGCTTACAGGTGTCATTAGGAAAGATTTTGCCTTATGGTAGAATGTAATATTCATGTTTTATAATGGGAAGAAGGAAACATATCAGATTTCAAACTTTTTTTACGGTGCTTTATTTTCTAATACAGATCATGTAAGTCCATATGGAGAAAAAGAAAGAGTAAAGCCAAAACTCACATTAGCAAAAATTAGAGTCTCCCTTATAAATCTAATCTTAAAATGCAGCAAGAATCACTTTTGAATTTTTTTTTTTAATAAAAAAAAAAAAGGGAGTCTTACTCATATGTTAGAAATATAAGGGTACTGATAACATTTTTACCTCGATGAGGTTGATCCCATTAAAATGTACTAGGCATATCCTTTTATGGAACTTTTTTTCCCCATCCCTGAAAACACCTATATTATAGTGGAAGATAATTTCCAAATAGTATTAACACCCTTTTGAGACTGTAGCTTAATCCTTATCTGTAATCATTAAACAGTCTACAAAGACTGCTTCTGTGTAAACCGCATATAACATTCACAAACAAATTATTTCTGTTAGTGGTTGCTCACTTTGTCCCCCCACCCCCCCACCCCTGACCCCTTACCCCTTTTCTTCTAAATCAACATGATTATTAGAAAAAAATTATTCCTCCTATTGCATATTTTAATTTTTAGGGGGAGCAACTAGGTATTAAAAACTTAAATATTTAATACCTCTGTTAGCCTAACACATTTATTTTATTTCTAGTAAAAGATCAAAGAACTAAAGCATATTTAATACTTTGAATATGGTACACTTTCTAATTCATGATTTTCATTATATAAAAGATGCTGGGAAAATAAAAGCTAAAACTTAATTTAGACCCAAAATATTTAGTAGGTATTATTTAACAGTACAGAGTTTATAAAAACGAATACACTGTATTTTTCAGAATTGCTTATAATACAGATTTCTTATACAACAGCGCAGACTAGTGGCTTTAGCAAGTCAGCAAGTTTGCCTTTTTGCTTAAGTATTCTTGAAAAAAGATGGCTAAGGTCCGAGCGAATAGAAAATCTGAGTGTAAGCAGAAAGCAGTTACTTTACAGAGACAAGTATTACAAAATACTGCTTCCACTATGTTAAGCAGCAAGGGACAGTGAAAGATACGCTGTTTAGAGGCATATCTTCTTTAGGGGAAGAAAACAGCTCTTGAGAGTAAAAAAAATCTTTTTTTTTTCTTTCTTTTTTTTTCCCCTCATTTATTTAAGGAAAACACATCCATTTTATTAACAGACAGTAATGCTGTTTACTAATTTTAATTTTTTTTTTTCTGATTCATGAATGGCTTCTAACAAGTCTGGGCAGAATACATTGGACACAGGTACTAAATGTAAAGTTACAAGTTATTTATGCTGTGATAGATTAAACATACCTTGCACTTTTTTTACATTTATTTACAAGGAGTTACTTTGTCCAGATTGACTCTGTTGAGTTTCTCAATTTCTTGCAAAGGTGTGTCACAGATTCATTACAATGTTACATAAAGTTACAGAAAAGACGTTTTTCAAAAGGTGTTGATCATTTGACATTTCTAGAAAAAAAAAATTGTATAAGATTTGTTTATGCATGTGTTGAATCTAAGTGTACCTCTGACATTTAACCTCTTCTTAGGTCTTCTAGACTTCACAAAATTATAGTTACAACTAAGGTTAACAACTGGTCCTGAATGTAGGAATTTTGATCATAAAGATTACACACAGGTTTCTTTACCTTGGTTCTCACATCTTCCAATACTCCTTCAGTACAGGCTATCTCTGCTTTTCATGTCTTTCTCTCCAATTAGCCTAAGCACAGTATCACACTGACATCAGTGTAGTTGCTTCAGGTAGTTTGTATACTCCTTGAATATTTTTCTCCTAAATTTCTTACGCTTAAGATACATCCTACTCTTTGTGAAATGCTTTTCTTTGCAATTATCCAACACCTAGAAAAAGTTAGTGTGGACCTGTAAAGGCATGAGAAAATGGTATATGTACATTCAGCACACAGAAGGCTGCCAACCATGGAAAAATAACTGCAAATTTGGGACTTTCCAGAACCTAGCTTATGGAGAGGAAAAACGTAGTGCTCTTGCTCATCAGAATAAATCAACAAAATGGGAGGAGATGTAACTCTGTGTGTGCATTTAAAAAAATCTTTCAGCACATCTCATCTGTGTCTGTCACTTTAACACTGATGGTACCAGGGTAATGAATGTTGGACCTGAAGACAACGTTAGTTATGGCTCCATAAATAATCACTGACATTGAAATTCCAGTGTGCTAAATTTAAGAACTGCTATTTGCAGCTTAGAAACAGTCAGTGTGGTGAGATGCAGAAGACATTAAATGTAAACCCCCAACCCAGGAGGAAATGCATACCTTACCATACAGTTTTAATTGCAATACAATTTGTTGCAAGTTTTCTTGGTACAGCAAATATTTCAGGAATAATAACCTTAAATTAATCTATCCTCTGACTATGTAATCATAGATCCCTTTCACCACAATCTTCAACTGTGTATCTATATTCTTCCCTCTTTAGCTAGCCAACCATTACATTGTGCACCTCTTTATCCCATCTCAGTATTTCTAAGTGGTTCAACTAACTTGATTTCTTCATCCTAGCTGGTCTCACTTCCACTCCATCCTTCACTGCAGTTTCTTCCCAGTTTCATTAATTTCTAAACAAATGAAAATAAGTTAATGTAATGACTATCAATAGAGTTCTAGCCTCAAGACAGCAAATAGAGACTAATCATGAAATCTGTCTTTCCTGGTAGGATATATGCATATAGGCATTCTGGTTTAGACTTGCAAATGTGTGAAGCTGAGTACTGATGTGCATAACACAGGTCGGTCTGCACCATTCACCATTCAGCTTTGCTATCTTGAAATCTTCAGCAGGCTGATATAAAAATGACATTTAAAGGCCTTTGGCTGGAAAGGAGTAATCAGTTTTGTCTGAATTTAGGACTACACATAACTGAAAGAAAATTGAGAACAAAGATAAAAAATAGCTCTTAAAAAATGTCTAATGCTGTGTAGAGTATGTGTTGTTGCTTACTCTATATTCAGCATCAACATGACCTTGCAGTGGTAGCTACTAATGCATATTTTTTGACCTAAACAGAAGTCTCCTAGCAAGAGGACAAAATGAGTGTGTATTTTTGGCTAGGTTTGTTTTTTGTTGGTTTTTTTTTTTTTTTTTAATTTTCTGGAACTGCCAACTCTTACAGAAAGCTTGGTATTCACTGTGAGGCCCCTGCTATCTATCCATAACATATGGGTGCTATTAATTTTATTTTTTCCTAAAATAATATTTTTACATATATTCATGAATGAAACAGTAGTATTGAGATTTATGCTATAAAATCAAGCAAATGGTTGTTCACAGAAATCTCTGTCTTTAATTTCCCCCTCCTTTCATATCTTCTCATCTCCCACTTTTGGGACTATTTATGCCCTCTAGTTCATATTTATTAATCTGGTGTTGTTAACCAGTTCTCAATACAGATGTTGGAGTTCAAAGAGATTTAGGTCCATATTTTCATGATTTTTCACTCTTGAGGCCATTAGAATAATGAGCATTTAGATGGTTATATAGATGTTATGCACTTACATTTCAGCAATGGTAAGAGTTTAAATCTTTTATTACCTTAATCATTAAAAAAAATAAAAAAAAATAAAAAACAAACCAAAACCCCATTCATTTTTGTTTATTTTAAAGTTGAATCAGGAGAGGAATCCTTCCAGCAGATGGCAGTAACTCTCCACCTACCCCAGCTATGACTAAAAATTTGCAATCAACCTAAGCAGAAACTCCTGTTGTTTTTTGGTTTTGGTTTTGGTTGGGGGGGGGGGGGGGGGGGGGGGGGAGTTTGTTTTGTTTTGTTTTTTTCCAACTCATGGCTAAATTACTTGCACGGGCTATTCTTTTTCAGTTTTAATTTTCAAGACGACCAAGCGCAACAGTTGTCCCTATGTCATCTGAAACTAGCCAAGAGGCATCTAATTCCAATGTCATAATTAGTTTGCTGCATTGATAATACAGAATAATGAAGGTGAATCAAAGTTGTAGTTAAATCTGCATTTAGGTGTCTGGGCTGCACTGCTTAAATTAACTTTGCAGCTGCAAGAACCTGAGGGTGGTCTGGCTTTTACTCAGCATCTGTAAGGATTGCTTCACAGTGGACTTGTCAGTCCTAGCTGTTCTGCTTACTTGAAAATTTTGTGGTATAGGTAGTATTGGACAGGATAAACACAGTCTCTTTAAATGAGGGTCTTGCTCAGACATACTTCTTTAATCTCAGAAGACGACAACATTTTCCTATTCAAGGGATACCGACACAGAATATTTAGAAGGAAGCCAATTAACTCAAATTCGGTGTATGCGAGAGCTTCCTATAATTAATTAAGTGATTTTATTTTAAATCTGCCTCAAAAAGAGTGTTATAGTGACTTTTCTCCTCCTGCTGAAAAATCAGTACAACTACTGCGATAGCAATTGCTTGTGGTTCTATCCTACAGCTTATTCAGCTATGCATAGATTTAACTTTATCATGCAAATAATCCCTCTACAGTGGAATTCCTGGTTTAACTCTACCTTAATACATGAATAAGCCTTTTTAGGATCCAGGTGTAGCTCACTACGATTGAATTATTGTCATATACCTAAGAAGAATGATCAAAAATACATATATAATCAAGGGATTATATATAATGCTGCCACTGACACCAATTTCTTTGTTATTTGATATTTAAAGAACTTGTAAATAAAGCTGGCTAATGAAATAAAAGTCTATAGAGAATCCTAATTTAACTGAGTTTCTTTAGTGACAAATATGAGAAATAAAAAATGTTGTGCTTACTTTAAACCAGCACAGCTATGACCCAGATTTCAACATGACAGTTAATACTACAAAGCATTTTATCTGCTGAAAAGTTTTTATATTGCTTCCCATCTAAAACGATATTGTGCTTTTACCCCAAATATGATTAAAGTCCTTACATTAGAAAACATGATTTTTAATAAAAGTACTATGAAAGAGCTTTCAATTACCTCATGACAGAAAAAATCTCATCTATGTTGTATACAGAATGGATGTATCAGGGGAAAGGAATAACTAAAAGTGCACTGGCAACTGCAAAGTAATATTTTCTAACTTTATACTTTTTTGTAACAAATATTTTTTATTGTTAGTTTTCTTTTTTCCTTTATGCTTAATTAAAAAAAAATAATATTTCTTGCCACATCAGTTCAGAAGACTTTGGAGGATTCCTGGCCATTTTGCCTTTAACCTCAATTTGCTATTGCTTGTGCTCTAAGATCACATCGATCAGCTTCCTGTAGAAATGTGTTATATTCAGAAAACGTCAGAGAGACGGGATCCTGTTGTGAGATGATGTGAAGAGATGGGAATAGGCAGAAGAACACTTCGGCTTTTCTTCTGTAAACCTATCCTTGGGAACTTTGGCTTCACTGAGACAGTATTGGACTACATCATGGCTTCAAAGGACTTAAAGTAGGGATCCTAATTTTCTAACACTCAAGAGTTTTTTTGGTGGTGAATTCTATTAATATATTTGATTTTTTGAAAAATGCACTGTATTTTATGATAGTAGTACATTCAAGATATTTTTTGTTTTGCTACAGAACATAACTTTTTGGATGCGTACATATTTGACATTTTCCACAATGACAGATATGTTATTTAGATGATAGATCTTGACTAAAAGAAGAAGTAGAATCATAAAGGGAAAAGTTTAGTGCAGTCCTGCTCCAGGGTGCATTTTATAACTTATTCTTGATTTATTCTTTTCTTTATTTTTTTATTATTCTTATTATTTATTCCTCTTGAAGAAGAAATAATTGCAAAATTTTCAGGGTTTGGTTTGCAATTCCTCCCCTCCCCATTTCTTTTTATGATTTTTCAGCATACCAATGCCTGTTTTGTAGCATTTGGGTGACATATCATTAATGGATTGTCCTTACTATTCTACAAGCATTGCTGAATAATTTCTATGTGATAATATGTTATTTTTATAAATGCCAAATGTTATTGAGTGCTCTTTGAATTCATTAGATATATAAAGGAGCCAATAAGGAAGCAGAATTAGAAAGCCATAGAAACAAATTATTTTTAAATGGGGAAAAAAATAAAAGAACCACAAACAAACCCTGAGGTAGTAACTGAATGCAATTTTTATATGTTTCATTTACCAAATGCTTAATTGTACTAAGAATATTGGTGGGTTTTATAAAAGAATACCTTTTGTCTGTATTGCAAATACAGAGCATTGTCACTACTGCAGTTGTCTCCAAGGCACAGTAAGTTAGCTCACATACAAAAAGCTGGTTTTGCTCTGATGTCTTCTGTGCCCAGTACTCAGAAAAAAACTTGTGTCAACAGCTTCCACTTTAAAAAATTTGCAGATGAGGCAGTATTTAATCTAGAGGTTTTTTTAAAAATCTAAGGTTAATATGGGATTTAATTCTCTAGTGCTTTGATAATAGAACAATTAATAGACAAGTTGATGAAAAAAAATCCTCTTCCCCCCCAATTTTTGTGACTTGATCTTAAAGGTCTTTTCCAACCTAAATGATTCTATGATTCTATATTTTCCCAAATACCAGAAATACACGAACAAAAAACTTAAGGTAAATTATTTACTGCAAGGCCATAATCAAACTTCTAACACCTCAGAAAATCAACTTTTTTCAAAAAGATCTAAACCCTAAAATTTTTGGTGAGGGAAAAATACTTATTCTACCTCAAAAAAGAAGACAACATTTGTAAATTTCATTTGTTCTGTTTTGGAGTGAGGACTGAGGCCTGGGAAGGAGTAGGGGGCTGTGACAAAGAGCCAGAGCAGGGATATGGAGCTAAAGTGAAGCACAGGGACCACAGGCCCCAGAGGTGGCAGAAGTGGGGGCAGAAGAATCAGCCCAGAGATTCCCAGTGGCAGGGACCAGGGGGAAAGATGAGGCTGATGAGCTTCAGCTTAGCTGTAGCTGGGGGCCCAGCCCTAGACCCCACAGCACCTGGTTTTAAAGGGGTCACAGGGGAGAACATTGGCGTAGCTGTGGAGTAAGGCCCTATGGTTTCTGACTTTTTGCTTTAACATTGATGTGAATCTTGGCCCCAGGGCACACAGATGGGGGTGGGGGTGGAGGGGGGGGGGGGGGGGGGGGGGGAGAGTGGCTTCAGGGCAGCCACTGGCACAACTGTGGGACCTATCCATCATGGTTTGGTCTCAGGACCTGGCCTCCATCCACAATTTGCGTCTCAGGAAGGTGCTTTGGAGGGGGAGCATTCTTGGGTGGAGAAGCTGGGAGCTGGGGACACACCAGGTGGGACAGAGCCCTCCCTGGAGGGCGCAAGCCCCGGGGAAGGGGAAAGGGCCAAGGAGGTAGGTGGGCTGGGCCTGTCCCACAGCAGTGCAACAAGGGCATGGCCAGGACAGGTGTGCCCTGGGCCTGTCAGGGCAGAAGGAGGCAAGAAGGGCCCTGGATGGACCTCAGTGTCCTCAGGCAGGGCAGGGGCCTGCATCTGGCATGCATCTGGCTGCCCCTTGCGTCCACGTCTGGGTCAGCCCTGGCTGCTGCTTTTGCCCATCAGTCTGCCAGGAACTTTTTTTCTGATGAAGAATGAATACTAACATTTGTATTAATATTACTAGCTCATATTAATAGAGGAGGACAGTACTATTTGCTTTACTTTTGTTTTATCCCCCCTATGATTTCCGAGTTCTTTTTACAGCTTGGGTTTGTGACAGCATTGGAATAGAAATTGCCAGACTTTATCAAATGCAAGGTAAAACAACTGTGATGCCATTCTAACAGGTGAAAAAGGGTTAAACATATTTTTACTTTATCTGTCCACAGGGGCCTGTTTACTAGAGCTTAGATCTGTACGAAACAGCAGCCTGAAACCCCTCTATTTTCCTTCCTGTACTACTACATTCCCACTGGGGCAATGCCATGTTTCTTGATATTATTCTTCATCGTGCTGCCTCTAAATAGCAATACTGCTGAGAATGACTTTACAGGAGGAGAAGCACTGATTTAATTGGCTGTAAAGTCATTCCTGGAAGGCTGCCTGCTTGTGCCATACCCTAAGAGACAGACACTGTTTCAGTCTGGTGAAAATGAGAGTAGGGAAGTGACAGGTCTTAACAGGCAGTTCCCCCATCTCCAAATGCAAATACAACCCCTAGCTTGATCACCTGCTGCCACCTTTCTGGTCTAATACACACATGACTTTGAATGGCCTAGATTGACCATGAATGTGGGATCAGGAAAGAATTCAGAGAAACATATTCAAAGAAAAAATATCTTTCAGTCCTATAAAACACATCAGGTACAAAAAATTTCATCAATCTATTTCAGTATCATTCCTGCTCATCTACATTGTGATCTTTCACACTCTCTTTAGAAATGGCAAATACTCTCTGGCCACTTCAGACCAAATTTATTTCTCCCTGTCTTATTCCTAGCATTTTTGCAGAACTTTGAATTCTTGTTCTTTAAGAAAACTGATTGAGCTAAATTACGCCTCAGATTTGCTATATATTAAAATTCCTGATTTTGATATAATTGTTTACACTTACCTGTTTTAATTTGAGGGACAGATATTTTTCCACCTCTTTGGAGCCAAAGGCTCCTTGTGTTCTTTCTTGAACAAAAGCAAATGGTTAGATACAGATTATTGCACTATAAACTTCATTTGAGTAATACATATTTTTCACAGTCTTTATATTGCATCTTAGTCTGAAGTTTGTCATCTAAAGATGCCAGTAAACACTCTCTTTGTACTCATGTATCTTGGGAATGATTATCAGATATTGCTCATGGCGAGCATTGTATCAGCAAGGAAAATTTGCTCTTAATAAACAAGCAGCTTTCGACAGTAAAATCTCTTTGCCAATAAAAGTCACATTTTCCAATTCTATGCTGAAAAAAATCACTGTGAAGGGAGAATTCTAGGTATATGCTAAAGTTTTGTACAGTCCTTCTTATCTTTCAAAAATTTTTTTAGTGAAAAGATAGCAGTCTTAAGCCTTCTCTCTGGCACTTATTCTAATTTAGGCTAAGTACCTCCAGGCTGGAGAAGATTCAAATTCTTATTCCCTTACCCTGCTTATAATAAACACAATATTATTTTTTCAGTGCTTCCATCTTTAGAGATATTCTACACACTTTTGTAATCTAAATCTGAAGATAGCTAATGTTAGGACAGTGTTATGTTGATGCAATTAAACAGTTTCTAGCATCTAAATGAAGTTACTCAGATCTAGGATATCTCAGCATGACAGTTGTTTGTATCACATTGAAAATGAAGTTGGAGTTACTTGATTCCTTCTCACTAGTTTTTGTTTTGGGTGTAAATGTGTCTTTCTTTTAAAAAGTATGCAGTGGTTTTGTGTTCATGAGTCCTAATTCTATCTAGGACCTCATCTGCTAAACAACCACACTGTTTAAAGAGATTTCTTGGAAAAAAAAATTGGCTTGGCTGCAATCATTTATTCTGATAGGTTGATCAATTGTTAAAGAGCTCTCTTCTCTGTTGCTGGCCATGACTTCCAAATACCCAAAAATTTTTTTGGCATTGTGGAAATAACAATTTATAGTCTAGTTACCACTGAAAGAAAAGTCCCAATTCATGTGCTTCTGCTCCTTTTCCTGTGTTGGTGTGACATTCATCAGACTGTTATCAAAGAGATAAACTTGCAGAAAGTGAGACCATTGTTTTTTAAGTATCAGTGCTGAGCTCTCCAGGACTCATTGACTGTGTGTCAGGGGAGTGCTAGTGGAGACAGCAGAATAACATGACAGGGAGACATGCTCTCTTTTCTCAGATAACTGTTGGCTTTGCATATCTAAGACATGAAATACAATAAGTTTCAATTTCTATCATTTCAACACAAGAGTGATTATGAAGAAGACTAAAGGATAATCACAAGAGTATTAGCCCTAATGAGGTCAAATTGAAGTAAGTAACATTCATTCACATATATTCTTACGCTTTTGCAGTATTCTTCAATGAATTTATTTCCATGGCGTATCAGTGACATAGCAGAAGACTGTCAACCCTGTTTACCAGTGACAAACCTGAGAGAGGCCTGGCCATAGTCGCATAGAAAGTCTAACAGAACAGTCTGTCTCAAAATCTGCTGGCAGCCACTCAGCACAGTTGATGTTTTTTTTTCTCCAGAGCTTGTAACACTGTGTGACATGGACTTAGAAACACTGTTTGAGGGCTGTGACATTTGCTTTCACATATTTTGTACGTAAAGGCAGGAAATAAATGATCTGGAGAGACAAGAGGGGTTTTTTTTTTTGAGTATTTGTAAAATATCATAGGCATTTTAGAGGTAATTTTCTTCTGAAGCAGGGACCAGCCAACTGATCCTTTGGGGGAGTGTTGCAATATCATCCTCTTGATATTTATAGCACTGTAATTCACTGTTCTCTTCCTGGGAAGGATTGTGTTTCTTTTTTCTTTCTTTTTGCTTTTTTTTTTTTTTTTTTTTCCCCCCCCCCCCCCCAAACAACGGTCACTCTTAAGTAATGGAGATTTTCCTGTGTCTGCGAGTTTAGGAAACCAAATAGAGGAGTTTCCAGAGCTCCCCTATGAAATTAAGCTGCACTGTTGATCTTGGTGATTTTTGAGGTTATGTCATCTGTGAATTAGACTCATAGCCGTTTGATATACTGATATCCTTAATGATACTGGAATGAGAATTAAATGAGCCCTAACAGTGAAATTATTAAAAGAAACTGAGTAATAGAAAAAGGCTAGGGAAATGTAGGTAGAAAAAATACAGTGTGGGGAGGGATGAGGTTAAAGACACGCATGCCCCCAAATATAGGAAAAAGTTAGTCTTACCAAACTTGTATTGCACTACCACATCACAATGGTTCATCCTAATTATTTTTCTTTTGTTTTCTCTGTTTAGGACGTGGCCCTGTAATCTTCTCTTGTTTTTTCCTCTTTATTTTAAATGTACACAGACAGAATGTATTTATTACTCTTCAAGGAAACACAATAAATTAATCTTTTTAAAGTGGGTTGTACTTATGCTTAGTAAATAGAATATTTAGAATATATTTTAGGTATTAGTTTTACTTCTTTGGTTGTAAATACTGCTTTTTTTAAAGAATAGTTGAAGAAAAATATCAGTCTCAACAGAAAGGGAAATTATAATGAATATAAAGAAAGACTTGTAGTAGTGGTGAGCTGAACAGGTTAACAATTTTCAAGAAATGAAAGCCCATGTACTTGGAGCAAGGAAACTCAGTGCAAACAGCTAAAATGCATAATTTAGAGTAACAGGTGATACTGGTAAAAGAGTAGATTAATTCACAAGGAATCTTAGATTTATAAAAAGGGGCAATAGGTAGTGCAACAGTTTTTTAGGAGATATTTTATAAATTCATATTGCTTAATCAGCATTCATGTGACATGATGATTAATTAAGCAACTTGAGTTAAAAAAAGTTAACTGGTGCTTTTATATACATAAAGAAAATGCTAACCGGTATGTAGCATCAGCCTAAGAAATCTCTGCAATACACACAGCAATGTTAAAATGTAATGAAATTTGTATTCAGGGTAGTCAGTTGAATGGTATCATTCATCCTGCAACACTGACAATATATATCCCTTACTATCTGCATATTTCTATTCATTTTGCTTCCAGTGTGACTGTGGAAAATAGAGCTGATATTGATTTGCTCCTGACTTCAGAATAATTGACTCAGTCCATTGTCGTATACAACCTTGTTTCATCACATTTGAAGGCATTGCATGATCATATCAAATAAATGTTCCAAACACTGATAGGCTTCCTTTGCAGTTTATACTACTTTGCATTTCTTTAATTTTAATAAGGTAAGTAATTCTGAAAACTCAGATACCTGTTCAGAATAATGGGTTCTTCCTTAGTAGGTGAGAGACAGCAGCACAGAGAATTAACACGTCAGAAATATTTGGCACCTTTCAAAGCTGAAACTGAGTTATTTCCAGTTTATTTTTTTGATGTCCAATAGCAATAAAACTCTGAAATATTTTGGTTGTTTCTTGAAAGCTCATAACAAGTAAGTAGGAGATGGGAAATGTTAAAAAATGCAGTACTTCTAGGTTTCAAGATAGGCTTATGCTGTTGGATTTTGCTTTCTTTGAATTTTGATTGCAATGCCCTGTACTCTAGTCATCTAAGATCAGGAAGATATCTTTCCTGATTCCGTATAGACTATTAAGACACTTGGCACCATGATGAGATTGTAAGCTAAATTTAGTACCATAGAAGAAGGCTGGAGTCAGCATTGGATTATCTAATAATTTTTTTCTCATAACTCAACATATATAACATTCTTAAATGTAATCACACTGCAACAAATACACTGAAAGTGTGTGTTGCTGAGTCTATCTCTTTACCTTCAGATTATCTAGCAAAAAAAAGGAAAAAAAAAAAAAAAGGCAAAAAGCTATTTGAAAAGTAGCTGCTTTTAACCCTACTCTTCCTATCCTAGAGAAGCTTCAGAACTTCATTTTTCTGACATTTGGAAGTACTTGGCTTCTTTGTTTTAACCTGTAACTAACACTGTGATTTCTGATGACTGCAAATTTTAGCAATCAGAACTGGTGAGAAATCTGAACCATGACGTTAGAAAGGGATTCAAGACAATACAGTTGTGACAAAAAACCTGTCTTCATGTAGAAAACGCAGAAAATGTGTCTTATTACTTTATCATACTGAAATTTAAACTGAAGTCTTCAGTTTTAAACTTAAATTTTATGTAAGAAAATCTTTTAAAATATAAAACAAATATTAATGAATAGTTTAGAAAAAACTATTTTAACTTTTTTTAAAAAAAAAAAAAATTAGAAATGAACCCCTAAATGGATATTCCTAGTATTTCACTTGGTTACAACATAAGGAGAAGGACGGCATATGGCTGTTATTCCTGTGCAAAATAAAAGTAGATAACTTTTTTTTTTCCGGGAAGCTATAATCTGAATAGGTGCATCTTATCAAGCTCAAATGTTTTGCATAAGTATAAATGTTTTAAAGTTCCATGAGAAGAGTAAAGGTATTGTTTTAAATTCAGAAATATCAGAGGTTTAGCTTTTCCTACTTTTAAAGTTAGCATAACTAAGCATGTCTTATAATCTTCATTAATTTCTCTTTCAAATTGTAGTTCAGTGAAAAAAAGTATCTAACTTGTAAGAAAAAAAAATGATTAATCATTACTTACAGTATTATTTTCTGTAAGAACAGGAAATACAGGACATATATTTTAAGTAATTCAGAAGGAATTTACAGTTTTTCAACTCCATGAGTACATTACATTTTTATCCTGCTTGCAGTTTTATGTTCAGATGATTGGCTCACATTTGTAAGTAATTCTTATCTCTTGGATGATAGTTACATGCCTATAAAATGTTGCAAAATTCCATGAAGATGAAACTGTCTTTGTTTACCTGCTGATATCAGATTGAAAAATTAATGAGTTAAGCAAGTTAGGTTTAGGATTAGGAGGAAGTGGGATCTCAGATGTCAGTGTGAAAGTGAGGCAAATGAGCTTTGGGACACCCTTTACCACTGATATATGCATGCTGGCAGCTTTAATAAATCCTGGCTCTGGTTACATAAGGAAAGGCCCAAAATGTTTCCCCAAAACCCCCACAAAAACCAGAAGAACCAGCCAATAGGTTCATGACTCAGAAACTTTATTTCAAGGTAAGTTTCAGGCAAAGAAGGTGTCTCAGATCTTCCCTTGTCCATGGTTTTGGGCAACTTCAACTGCTTGTGAGACTGTGGGAGACGCCCCACAGACTGGGCCTGTGCATAGCTGTCCTTAATTCAATTGCTTTGCAGAAAGCTACAGAAATCTGTGGCTGAGTGGCTGAGGAAAGAGGGGATGGGAGTGCACCATATTCTAGTTATATCTCTGTCTGGGCCTGAGGCTGTGAGAAACAGGACAGTATCAACAAACAGGAGTAACCACCTTAGGTCACCAGAGGCAACCTCTGTCCAGGGCTCTCGCAAGCCTCAAGCCAAGGCTGTCAGCCCTAGGTCTCCCTGACAGCCAAGAGATGCCCATCCTGGTTTGGCTGTCAACAGCCCACAGTGGCATGGGCCACTCTGCCACCAGTCTGCTGCTAACTCTGACATGGCCACTACACTGCTTGAGTTGGTGCCAGGATCTGACAACTTCAAAATAGCTCCAGTCAGATCTCATTTTGAGTCCTTATGTTTATGTCAGTGTCCTTGCAGAAGGCTGCAAATCTCCCTGCCAAGTGGCTGAGCACAGAGTGTGTCATGGTCCAGTGGTGTCCTTTTCAGAACCTTTTGCCCTAAAAGCAAAGGAGGAACAGCCACTATTTGTTGACCACAGACAGCCCCTGTTTCCTTCCATATGACCCTGTCATCCCTTAAAAGCATTTTGCAAATACCTCCTAAACACTGATAGGCTTGTGACATAGACCACCCCTCTAGAAAGCCTCTTCCAGTGTTTGAACACCCTCTTAGTAAATAAATGTGCTTCCTAATACCCAGTCTAAATCTCCCCTGGTGCAGCTTTGAACGATCCCCATGCATCCTGTTGCTGGATACCAGGAAGGAGAAGAGATCAGCACCTCCCTCCCCACTTACCCTCTTCAGTAAGCTGCAGAGAGCCATGGGGTCACCTCCAGGCTCCTTTTCTCCAAACTAGACAAGCCCAAAGTCCTTAGTCACCCCTCATGGGACATGTCTTCCAGCCTTTTCACCAGCTTTGCTGCCCTCCTCCAAACACATTCAAGTACCTTAACATTCTTCTTAAATTGTGGTACCTACAACTGCAGACAATACTCAAGGGGAGGCCACATCAACTCTGAATGCAGCAGGCTAATCACCTGTGTTGACTGGGCAGTTACACTGTGTTTGATGCATGCCAGAATGTGGTTTGCCCTTTTGGCTGCTGGGGCATGCTGCTGAATAATAACTCATACTGAGTCTGCTGTCAACCAGCACCTGCAGATCCCTTTCTCCAGGGCTGCTCTCCAGCCATTCCTCTCAGTGATATTCTGTCGCAGGTACAGAATCCAGCAATTTGTCTTCTTAAATTTCATCCATTAATGATTGCTTAATGCTCCCATATACATAGATTCCTCTGCAAGGTCCCTCAAGAGAGTCAACAGCGCCTCCCAGTTTGGCATCATCAGTAGACTTGGTCATGGTGCATTCAACTTCTGCATCCAGATCATTGTTAAAAAATACTGAGCTGAATTGGCCCTAGAATTAAGCTCCAAGGAACACCATTGGTGAGTGGTTGCTGGCCAGAAGTACCCATTCACTACAGTGCTTTGAGACCTGCCCTTCAGCAAGTTTTTCACCCAGCACACCATGTATCCACTCATCTCACAGTTGCACAACTTGTCCAAACAGATACTGTGAGAAACTGTGTCAAAAGCCTTACCTGCACCTGCTAGGCAGGTGACTTCATCATAGAAGGATATCAGATTAGTTAAATAGGACTTTCCCTTTGTGAATCCCTGTTGACTGTGCTTGATGATTGCATTATTCTTTAAATGCCTTTCAATAGTACTTAGTATGATCTTCTCCATAATGTTTCCAGGAACTAAGGTTAGACTAAGCAGGTCTGTAGTTCCCTAAGTCTTCCCTCATACCCTTCTTGTAAATTAGAATAACACTGGCTAGCTTCCAGTCATCAGGAACCTCCCCAGACTTCCAAGGTCTTTGGTAGATGATTGAGATGCATAATTAATAATTATTAAAAGTCAATAAATATTTTAATTTCTGTTTCCCAACCATCTTGCACTTGTTTCTGCACAGAAAGCATGTAGTGTGAGTGGGAAGTGGTTTGGGATAAATATTTGTCAGTTCGAGATGACTTCCTCCTCTATTTATTCCAAGACATGGAAAAGGGAAGGAATTTAGAATGACTAGGCTGTCAGGACCAAAATGTAGCCTGTTAAACAGTACTTAAACCCCCCATATGTATAAATGTTATTTACCATGCACAGAAATACAGCAGACTTCTTACAGAAGCCCTCTAAATTATAACTTCATTAGCCTTAGTGCTCATCATCCAAAGCCTGATGCATATTCCAGAGACCTAGTTATGGGATCAAACACATAACACTATTTAAACTAGCAATTTTAAATTATTACTTTATTGTAATTCCCTGTACACTTAAATCTCAAAGCTTAGAGAAGAAAATAGAAAATACATAATCTGAATTTGGTTTGATTTGATCTAAGGGTACATAAGAGTAAGAAAGTTATACTTGCTAGCAAACATTAACTTTGACTAGTAGCTTGGAAGGTGACTTGTAGGCCACTTTCCCTTCTTAGATGGTAAACAGTAGAAAAAAGGCCTTTTAATTCTTTTGTAAAGCTCACTTTGCAAAAGAGGTTGTACATTTTCAGAAGCTTTCCAATCCATATTCCTTTGCAGTATTCTAGTACTTGTAAATTTGCAAGATGTATAATTACAGTGTAATGCCATTTCCTTTCTGTTTTATCATAGACCTGGATGAGATTTTCCGGTGAAAAATTCAGATTTTGGTTAACCAGAATACCTCACAATACATTTTTCTGTTGGGAAAGGAAAGAAATCAGATTTTAAATACTAAAATTTTCAAAAACATTTTTTATTACATTAAGGTGTGATTAGCTCAGACACAACTGAGATCTCTTAGTACTCTAGTGTTACTCTGGGTCTTCTTTTATGTGCTTCATTAATTTATTAGCCTGGAAGGCCAGGCCAAAGAATGATCAGATCATTGAAACATTCCTGTTGATTTCAGTGGGGTTTGGATCAAGACCATATTGTATCTTCCTTGAATATTCAGGAGTCTTGGTGATGAGATTTTTATGTCTCTGCATGCTTGGACACTTGGAGGTCATAAATACCTAAATTCATGATCATGCTTAAGTTTAAATCCAGGAGGAAGAGACCAATTTAAAGCCATGTCATACACACTTTGTTGGTGTTTTCTTGAACTATTTTAGGAGACTGCTTTTTCAGCATCTTTCAGCTGTGCTTTCCCTTATAAAAAAAAGAATCTGAGGAACCAATAAACTTTGCTCTAACTTCATGACTTGATTTATTGTCACTCAGTCTTAACATAGCTATGGTTTTTAGGGAAAAAAAAAAGTTTTCTGCCTGCCTGTTTTCAAGAACTCTATGTTGCATGTGGTGCTGTGCATTTAAAAAAACTTTTTTCTCAGAAACTGCTATTGTATGATGGCAAAAATAGTTTCCCCTAAAGTTTAGAGGAAGAGAGTTTTTAGGGCAAAACATTCTTGGTTCCTATTTGGCATTTGTTGCTTTTCACTTTTATTTTTTCCTGAATCATTAGGAATATTGTGGCTTCTGAATGTCACCAATGAGATACAGAAAAAGGTGGAAGATGGTTATCAATCACAGCCTTCCTAGGTGGGTGGAAAACCCACAGATTCTATGTACCATGAGTAAAATATCACAGAATCACAAAACGGGTGAGGTTGGATCTGGACCAGCTTCCTTTCTCAAGCAGAGCTACTTAGAGCAGGTTTCCCAGGATCATGTCCAGATGGCTTTTTAATATTTCCAAGGATAGAGTTTCCACCACCATTTCTGGACAAACTGTTCCAGTGTTCAGCCACCTTCACAGTAAAAAGCTGTTTCCTGACTATCAGGCAGACCCTTCTGTGTTTCCTTGTTCCCATTGCCTCTTGTCCTGTCACTGGACACCAAAGAAGAGCCTAACTCCATTTTCTTTGCACCCTCCCTTCAGGTATTTATATACATTGATGAGTTTACCCTTGAACCTTCTTTTCTCCAAGCTGCACAGTTCCAGCTTTTTCAGCCTTTTCTCATAAGACAGATGCTCCAGTCCCTTCAATATCTTCATGGCACTTAATTTTTTCTTTCCAATATGTCCGTATTCCATTTCTACTGAGGAGCTCGGAGTCGGACACAGTACTCCAAGCGTGGCCTCACCAGTGCTGAATAAATGGGATCACCTTCCCTGACCTGCTGGCAGCACTCCTCCTACTGCAGCCCAGGAAGAAGCTGGCCTTCTGTGTGGCAAATGCACAGTGGTGGCTCATGCTCAACCTAGTGTCCAGAAGGACCCCCAGGGCCATTTGTTCAAAGCTGCTGTCCACTTCCAATTATTAAATTTCATGAGGTGCTCTCAACCCATTTCTCCAGTTTATCAAGCTCCCTTTGGATGGCAGCACAAACCTTTGGTGTATCAGCCACACCTCCCAGTTCTGTGTCATCAGCAAAATTGCTGAGGCTACACTCTGCCCCATTCTCTAGATAATTAACAGAGACACTGAAGTTAGTATTATCTAGTATTGACCTCTGGGGCACCAAACTAGCTACTGGCCTCCAAGTAGACTTTATATTGCTGATCAAAATGTGCTGAATTCAGCTGTTTTTTTCATTCTTAATTGACCTCACTATCTGCTCATCCAGCCCATACTTCATCATTGTCTCTGTGAGGGTATTACTGTGGACCGGGTCAAAAGCCATATGCAAGTCTAGGTAGGCAATACCTGCCACCGTACCCTCATCTACCAAGCCTCTCATTTCACCATATAAATTTTTCAGGTTGGTCAAGCCTGACTCTCCCTTGGTGAATCCATGCTGACTGTTCCTGGCATTTTTTTTTGTCAGTGAACTGCCTGAAAATGGTTTCCAGGTTTAGCTGCTCCATCACCTTCCCAGGGGTGGAGGTAAGACCTGATGGGCCTGTAACACAAAACTTTTTGCCTGGTCTCAGGAAGACCTGAAGGGAGGTCTTACTAGTTCAGACCAAGGCAAAGAAGGCATTCAATAGCTCAGCCTTTTCCATGTCCTCCTTCACCAGGACCCTTGTCACACCCAGTGGCGGGTCCACATTTTCTTTAGTTTTTGTTTACTTGTTGATACACTTACACAGAGTATTGATTTTGACACCCTTCACCAGATTCTGTTTCTGGGCTTTGATTTTCCTACGTGCATCTCTGCATGCTTACACAGTGTATCTGTCAGTATTCCCCCTACCTGTCCCAGTTCCCACCTTTCATATACTCCCTTTTCATGTCTGAGTTTTGGCAAGAGTGCCTTGTTCATCCATGCAGCCCCCTGGCATTTTAGTCTGACTTCCTGCCTGTTGGGATGGACAGCTCTTGAGCTTGCAGAATATGATCCTTGAATATGAAAATTATTGCAGAGAATGATCATATTCAATAGAATGAAAAAAAGTACTTCTACTGAGAGTATAAAATACTTGGCAGTGGCAGTTACATTTTTTTGGTCGTATTTTTGGGTAATAGAAAATGGGTTTTTTTATTCTTGCTTGTCTTAGTTTAAAGTTAACTTTTCAGTAGTAAGTAATTAACTTCTTTGTGGACACCATGCACATTTAGAAAGTGTGTTGAATGTCCACTGTACATGAGGGAATCAATAGACTGAAAAGTTGACAGTCTTTGTGCATGTCCATTATTATTTTGTTCTTACTGTCACAATTTATGTTTCAGTGATATTATTGGTGTGTGTGTGTTTAGAACAAAGAGAGGAATCTGGCAGAATAAAGGCTACAAGGCCTGGACTAGCAGCATAGAGATGAAAACCTGATGCTTTTTTTGTTTTGTTCATGGTTGCATTTTAAGTGGAACATGTATTCCAGAGTCAAAAGAAGGGAAAAGGAAATACTGCAAGTGAACATGTTATCAAGGCCCATAGAGGGTAGTACAAGAACGATGAGAAGGAAAGTAGAGTATGTCTGGTCAGGCTAAGCCAGCTGTTATTCACTAAGAGTGAAAAAAATGGACATTTATGGAGTACAGGTAGGAACATGAAAAGTATTCAGGTACATAAAATTCAAGAAGGAAAACACTGATATTAGAAAAGACAAGGAGGCATGTTAGAGCTAGAAAACAAGGGAGAAAAGACAAAAACATGTTACAGAGAAGAAGTCTTATGATGACATAGGTAAAGCAATAAGTAAATAATACAGTGCACAAATACCAATCTCAACCCCACCAAAAAGCAGAAATTTCCTGCTTAATACAATAATGAGAAAAAAAAAAAAAAAAGTTGTGGTTTGGGTTTTCTGAGTTGCTTTTTCCCCCCACAAGCTATCTTTTATTATGGAAAAACAGATACACCATCATTTGTCCAGACTATTTGCATGTCATGAAATAGAGCATTTGGCAGCTAAAGTAGGCTTTTTGCCTAAAGGGTCAACAAGCCAACCATTCCACAAAAGCAGAAAGAGAAGAAGATGTGAACAAGATGAAGAAGGAACAAAAGAAAAAGTCAGCTTAGAGAGGAATACCATTACATGATAGAAATGCTGTTCTCACAAAAGCAATTATCTTTTCCTCCCAAGTTACAAATAATATGAAATCAGACCAGCGTGGAGCTAGGAATAATTAAACCTATCCAAAAATGAAGTATTAATATATGCACAACTAAAAAGAAAGATGCCTTTTAACTCTATCTTCCTACAGTGATATTCAGATATATGATATGAAGATGATTCTCACATTTATTGTGTACTTGACACTCACCAGTTTTTGCTTGTGTAGTTTTTACAGCCTCTATAAGTCTGACTTTTAGTGAAAAACAATTGAATGAGTTACAGTGGACATCCATATGGTAGAGATTTACACTGGTTTGTGATATGTGAACAGATAGTTTTACTGTTGGCAAGGCTACAGTTCTGTTTTCACAAACTGTTAAGGTAATTAGCTGATTAACACAATGTCTGTGCAAGTACTTCAGGTGTTTGGTAATACCACTGGTGTAGTTAATGAGTGAATATATGAAACTACATTTTTGCACTAAAATAGTACATTGAAAAAGACTTGGTCCAGCAGTGACATAACAAGAAAGGGTTTATAATTAAGACAATGTGGTTGAAAACACAGTTGTTTGATGATCACTTTAATCAGAAAATATCTGATTCAAGTCATTTATGATCTAGACTGTCTTAACAGCTGTTAGTCTAGAAATGCCACTTTGGTTTGCTACCTTTCAGTGATAGCAGTTTGCTGAAGTTATTTATCGTCGGTGTACTAACTTTTCCTGTTTCTTGAAACCTTCAGAATTTATTTGTGTTACTGCAGAAAAGCAAATAAAACATTTCTTATTTTGTCTTTCAGGGAAATCTTGAAGAGTCTTACACTTTTAAACCTCCAGCCACTGATGGTTCTGTGAAGACATTGCAGTGAGGTGGTAAGTTGGTGTAGATCTCTTGCTTTAATCAGCTAAATTGTCATTTCAGATTTAAATGCTAAAACAATATCCTTCAGTGTTTTGACTGTGTGACAAAACTTGAGAAAGGTTTTCTTGGCTTTCTTGGCAAATTCCCAAAATTGTAAGTCTGTGACTGATTTTGTATGTAGGAATTCTGAGTCACAGAGGCATTAGATTTGTTCTGTATTTACAGAGCATCTTTGTAACATATGAACAGACCAGTTGATTCATACATGCTCAGTGCCTATTTTCCAGAAATTCTAGGTTCCTATACATCTGGAAATCTAGGTGAGTATTGTAGTTTGGTAGAGCATGAGTCATTCAGGATTTTTTGGTATTTTCAGCTTCTCAGATTTCAGTCATCTATTTGTCAACTACTTGTCAGCCTTTTTCCAGAATTTTCCCTTCCTCCTCCCACGCCAGTATGACACATCTCTAAAGGCTTTCTTTTTGTGACTACATGGAGGGCTGATAGATATAGGAGGTCACTGTCCTGTCAATGTTCCCTTGATAAGCAACTTTATGAAGCTCTAAAAAATTACATCATGATTTCTGTTGATTGTAGCAACACTCTGGGAAATCCTATGTAACAGTCCCTGGCTAAAAATTTGTGTCTGAAATAAGTTTATTTTTAATTTTTTATTTTAGACCCTAACAGAGACAACATGAGGGGTGATCACATATTTTCAGGTGTTAGAACAGTTCTGAGTAATGAAGGTTCCAACAACTGTAAGTCACAGTTCAGAAAATCATGACTGGTGGCTCTCAGTATTTCTGACCTCCAGCTGCTTGGGCAGTCACCCTTAATCCTTTAATAAAACACACTCACTCTTTTTTGTTGTTGTTGAGTTTGATCTTTTTTTTTGTTATATACTGAAAGTTTATGTTAGTGATGGAACTTGAATGCTAAGCAATACAAATCTTCATCTTTCAATGAGAATTCATATGGCTTTGTTAAGCTAGATACCATTTTGTGATATTTTTTCCATATTTCTATCCATCCATTAATAAAACTAGAACAGGTTTATAACTGCAATTATACATCCATGTTGTATGAAAAAGATTAAAGTTCCAGAATTTAATGAGTACAAGAAAACTTTTCAAAATACTAGGTACTGAGAAAAATAAAGTGGTATGTTACTTCATTTTCTATGGGAATAGAAATGGTCATTGTTTGACGTACATCAATTGTACAGATAGGACCATGAATGTGGCATAGATTCTTATGTTTTGCTTTGTTCTATTAGTTTTGATACATGGAGAATTTACAAAGTAAACAGGCTAAATTATTTCTGACTTTCATATTTATTGATAACCCAGTCACGAGTTTGTTGCTTTTTAAACCAGGCAGCTATTTGTTCTGACCAGTCTTCTGAATGACTTTTTCTTTGTGATATCATTATAGTGTCACCCACTACATCTTGGTCTAAAACCAGAACTGATTTCACACAAGCAGTGTCTATTTCAGTGAATACTAACAATAACCTTCCATTTTGATAGAAAGTTTCCTTTTGAAGGATTTTTTTCTGGCCTTTGCAAATCAGTAACAAAGTGTGATCTAAATCATGCCATTTGGTGATACTTTTATTAAATTGTTTAGCTAAACTATAAGTTACTTTTATTGGAAGTAATAAAATTATCCTCTTGTCTTGATTATTCTTACTGTAAAAGTATAAGTAGTTTCCATGCAGTAATGCATTTTACCCAAATTAGTAAACATGCTCTCAGAACAAATTCACATGTCGAAGGTAAGGTAAAATCTGATAAGTACAAATGAAATTTATTTCTGCTTTCTCTTACAGTAGTGTATTTTTTAATTAAATATGAAGTTAGTATTAAGATTTATATTTCACTGTTAAAGAAGCCTTGATTCACTGCAGTTAGATTGCTGACATTTTTTTAAGATTACAGATCTTCAATATAAGGACTTATTATTTCCTAGGCTGAAATCTGGTCACCTTGTTAAATGTAAGACATTTCCTTGAAGGAATCAGTAGTAATAACATGCCAATAGCCAATAAAAGAATGAGAAAAAAAAAAAAAGGGCCCAAATTTTTATTAAAGTTTGAGTTGTTTAAGACTTCTGTCAGTTTTATAATTCTGGATCTATATGAGATGTACAATGATGTACAATTTTCAACTTCCATACATTTTCTATTTCAGAATTTACATAAATAATAAATCCAAATTTTGCAAACTTTATCTGTTGCAGAAAATACTTTAGCAAAATTTCATAATAATAATAATAAAAAAAAAACCTATTCAAAGTTGAATAGAGGTTGCTTCTGTTATATATCAACTTCTTTTAACTACAAATTCAGTGTTTTGTTTTTCTCTGCTTGCTGAGCATATTTTCAGCCCTGAAAATGTCAACATACAAATTTTAAGAGTGAAATTTTGGTAGTGCAAAATGTAAAGTGTTTTGTTCAGACTTCACTGTGTCTCAGATTTAATGTGCAAACCTGGGTGAACAGGGATATGTCTGTGGCACTTTCAATGATAATTAAGATACATCCAAGATGAGACAATAGGTTTTGTATTGTTTAGAATTCATGCATTATAGTTTATTGAAAACATGGAAAGTGTACATATTGGCAAATAAGAGGCAATATTTTACTTTTTGTGACCACAGAGTTAAGGGAGGCAATTAATAAAGCTTTTTTTATGACCTTCATACTATTAATAGGAATACATAAATATTGATATCATATATTCAAACTCTTAGCACTAATTGTCTGTTCAATAGCTTGGCAAACTAAACTTAGAATATTACAGCTTTAACCTCCAGGCCATATTTTTGAAGCTAGTTTAGACTGGTTGAGTTTGATTGTCCTTTTAGCTTGACAGTTATTTGGTTCCCTGAAATGTGATGGTAGAGTGAGTTCAAATTCTGAGGATAAAGAACCACATTATAAAACAATTGCATGTTATGACAATAGTTTACATCTTGCAGAAAGGTCAAAGCCCAGATGTCTATGCAGAGTCAGCTGTACCTCAAATCAAAAAGCAGGTGATGGGGTACCCTGTGAAAAAGTGAACTTTTTTTCACCCACTGGGCAGTATTGCAGTTGTTAAAAGATTCTAGTCCATTTAGCTACTTACCATAAGTACAAAATTCCCTTTACCACTTAATCAAGTTTAAAATTAGGGATGAAAAGTACCTCTTTCTTTTGATAAAATCTATATTGTTCCTAAAAATACCTTTGCAGAAAGTGAGAAGAAGCAACCATTTCTACTGAAGGAATAGTGATTAGGAAACTATTCTTAATGGAACAGCATAAAATCGTGGTATAGCACAGCAACATTATTAATAAAAATATTTTTGTCCCCCAAATCAGGGATGCTTCAAGTAACTTAATTCTTCTGGAATTCTGTCATTGGGTGGATAGAAACCTGAATCAAGCAGATCTTCATAGAATAATCAATCATTTTGAAAATGCATCTGTTGGGAGTATCCGAGTTTTTCCTACCTAATGATCTATTACATATGATTTTCAATAAAATAAAATTGAAACCATTCTTAATCTGTTGTTTGTTTGTTTTCCAAAATAAACATTGATATTTCTTCCAAATGAGCAGCAGCTGAGGGAACTGGGGTTGTTTAGTCTGGAGATGAGGACACTCAGGGGGAACCTTGTTGCTCTCTACAGCTACCTGAAAGGAGTTTATACGCAAGTGGAGGTAGGTTTCTTCTCCCTGATAACAGGTGACATACAAGAGGAAACCGCCTCAAGCTATGCCAGAGGAGGTTTAGATTGGATATTAGGAACAATTTCTTCACTGAAAGGGTTGTCAAGCAATGGAACAGCCTTCCCAGGGAGGTGATGGAATCACCATCCTTGGCAGTGTCTAAAAACACATAGATGCAGTGCTTAGGGACTTGATTTAGTGATGGACTTGGGAGTCCTGGATTAATGGTTGGACTTGATGATCTCAAAGGTCTTTTCCAACCTAATGATTCTATGATTCAAATATGCAACACACAGCAAGCAAAAGTGGAAGGAAACATGTAAAACAATCCAGTGTTTCTCAGTAGCTGTGTGCTGATCATAGCAGATGAGTTACAAGGGGTAATCTATAGAGTTACAAAACAGAGAAGACTTTAATATAATCTGAAAGGAAGATGTTGCTTCTCTACAAGTGTATTTTTACCTTTCACTCCCAGGTAATTCTGAACTCATGCAAGACAGGTTCTATGAGGTAATTGTGGCATTTTCTATTGCGTTGTAAATAAATGTATTGAGAACCAGAAGTTTTTGAAAACATTTTCAAGGTGACCTGTTGTTAAACATATATGTCAATCATTTCATGTAAATATCTCATGTATATTTTATAAGCACATGTTCCAAAACAAGTGAATGTATTCACCAGTTTTCTTAAATGTTAGAATCACTTAAAGAAAAATATTCCACGAAGGTAATTTTAGGACCTTGTACAGTTTTGAGAGACTTTATTGCCAGGTGAGCAGTGTCTACACCTGAAAATTAATTAATTATTCACAGAAAGCATCTTTTTATCTGAGTCATGACGTGTTGTGCAGAACTGACCAAACTTTGAAGCGGAAAAGCTTATTCTCCCTCAGTGTATTTTTGATAGAGAACATCATACTTTAGAAACATTTACAAATGAAACACTAACTTTCCAAAATGTTTTTTCTTAATAAACTTGAATGGTTTTCTGTTCTTGTTGTAATATGTTCATATCTATAATATATTATAATTCTTACCTTAGTGGTACTTACTGTATTGTCTGAGAGTAGCAGTGATTACATGTAGTTGGGTGTAAAATCAGCATCCTTCTAAAGAAAATTTAATAATGGATAATCTATTTCCTTTTTACAAAATAGTACTGTTGACCTTAGTAAAAATAGCCTTTAAGTGTAAATCTAAGACTAATTAATTACCATGTGATCTAGAATGGTGACAACCACTCCATAATAGACAGGGGCTGAAGATCTGTTGTTCTTCATGCAAGTTACAAGACAGGGTATCAGGCTTCTGAAGACAGGACATCCAAAATGATTTTTTTTTTTTTTCATTTATCATTTCCATTTTGAATTCAAATGCACTTTCACTAGTTTTCAATACTCAGCATTGTTCTTTTGATTCTTCAAAACATTGCAACTACTGAGTTACCTACTCTTAAGTAGTTAACAAGATTGTGCAGTCACCCATGTTTCTTTTTTATTATTTCCTGGTCAGATCCTGGATGACAATTGACTTCCTTTCCAAAACCAAATGTTACTAAATAATAATTTGGATTGACTGTATTCTACATGGAGATGCGTACTTTAAAGGAAGCTGTTCCGTAGTAGAAAAATATGAAAACTTTGTTCAGTGTTACTGCAGTTGTTGAACTTAGACTTTGTTTCAAAGATTTAAGTATTAGAATACTGTAGCATATACAATTCCAAAATGTTACACTGCAAAATACTGTGTATTATTTCTTTTCTCTTTGTCTTAGGGAGTCTTTGATAAATTTAATCAACTTTTCTGTTTTATAAACCACTCAAGACATATTTAAGACTACCATATATTTTACTTATTATTTCATTAAACATGAGCACTAAAGTTTAGTGATCCAGCAGCTGACAGCAAGTATAGATTAAAAGAGTACCTCAGGTTTGACTTTTTTTTCTGAAGTCCCATACAAAAAAGCTGTGCTTAGTATTTTAACAATCAACTTAACATTCAAGATTCCCAAACAGCAAAAATCCTTTTCTCCATCTGTTTGGTTTTTGCTTTCAACATCCTATGATGTTATAAATAACTGTATTTAGTTTCTCTAGTTTGGCTGATTCATGGTTGCATCTCTGATCTCCTACAGTAATATGGATGACAGCTTATAAGTAAAAAAATGCCCTTTTCCTTGCTTAAAACTAGGAAGGTAACTGTTACAAGGCTGCTAAAGTACATCTGAACCCCCTGAAGATTAACTATACTGACATTCTACTAGAAATGATGAGGTGAATAGTGGATTTGTCTTGTTTCAAGTGTTTTCAGGTGAAAATAATATCAATTACCTGGCCAAAGCATTTATTAAAAATTTATCTGCACACACTTTGAGCTTTACTGTCTCTGTTTAGGGTAAATGGAAATATGTTTATGATAAGCAACGTACTGTCATGTAGAAAGAAGGGATTTGTATGAAGTGTGTCAGTGTGTTGTACTGCATGGCTTGGGTGATGAATTACACAGTCATAGTGTAAAGCAAGCCCTTAATAGGTTGACATTATACCATCATGACATTTAGCTTTCTGCACAGTTTTTAAATATATGTAGTTTCCTAATTTTTATTATACATTCATTATTGGTAGAGATCTTTGAAAATACCTGTACAGTAGATACTGTTTTATTATAGAGACTGTAATGCGAGATACACTGTGGAAACATATTGGATAAGTATTCTTTTTAATTCTGAATTTCTTAAAAACCTTTAAAAGTATCCCATTAATCTAAAAATCTTGCATACCTCCTGCCTTAAAAAGTCCTCTGACAAATTGCTTATGTCCATGAGCAGCACAAGATCATCTCAGGTATGCTGTTATTTTACTAATTTGTGCACTAGCTGGGGGGCGGGGGGTGGGGAGGGGTGGGGGGGGTAGGGGGGGGGGAGTGGCGGGAAGCAGCAGATTTCTTGGATAATTAAAGAAAAATCTCTTTTCATGCATAAAATTTTGTTTTATAATCAATAGCATATCATCCTATGTCCCTGAAGTACAAAGTTTTCTACTTAAATTAGGGAAAATTGCATATTAAGAGTTATTAATAACACTGATGACAGTTCTAAAACTGGACTACAATAGCTTTTGTTTGATGATTTTTTTTTACATAAGTTGAAATGTGGTTTTCTAAGTTATTGCAAATGTTAAGCAAAACACATGATTTTTAATTTCAGAAACATTAGAGATCAACAATTTCAGATGTACATTTCTGTTATAAAATCGTTGTCTATTGTTTCTCACTTTATATAATTCATTCATCTAGACTAGTACAACCATTACACTGCTTCCTTGAAAGTAGGCTGATTGGTAGTTAGTTTTTTTTTTTTTATATACCTACATACATATGTATATATTAGATGTTCCCAATAGTATACAGTGCTTTTCTGTCTGAGTATCCTGATATAAACTATCATTAAGTTCCAAACTGAAGAACTCCAGTAATAACAATAGGAATAAGAATCATGTCTAGAAAACCACGTCTAATCCTGAATTAATTTTGGTGTGTAAGTTATAGGGATAATCTCACATGCATTCAATTGCTTAGGTTAGTAAGAAGCGTGCTTTCCTCAAAGAGATGATGTAGAACACGTGAAGCATTTCCTTTAGTTCTATGACAAACAAATTAGGCAGAACACCATTAATAGAAAAAGAACTACAGAAAGGTTACTCAGATACAGAGGAAGAAATAGTATGTTTGAAAGGAACTGCTGTTTCTTCCCCAAAAATTCTTTTTTTAAGACTAGAAGCTAGTGACACATTTCATGAATCCTCTCTTTGCCATACGATTTAATGACACTAAGATACTTTAAAAACAAACAAGCAAGCAAACAAAGCTCAAGAGTTCTCTCCTCACAATATCAGTGCAAAATTACTGTTTTTTCTAATATTAAGAGATAAGAACTAAATTATTTGGAAATAAATTTTATTTTTTCATACTTTTTTTTTCTTCTACATAAATTTAGCATTCTGGTTGCCTAATCCCGTTTTAATTAGAGCGTTTCAGGGTAACTTTTATCTTTTTAAAATAATTACAGATGTTACTTCTACAGTGCACTGCACAAAGAACAAGCCTGTGCACAAAGAAGAAGCCTGTATTTGTCTGGAGCTTTTCTGGGCTGGTGAGCAGCAGTCAGCATTTGCAGAATTTGAGCCTGAATTTTCGAGTAATTTTTTTGATGATATTATGAAGCTCTGGCTAAGGAAAATATACAGTATTTAGTCATTATTTACGCACATCATCTGAGGTACAACAAGGTAAAACTTGCATATTTTTCCAGTAAATGACAAAAATATGTTGCAAGTTCTGCTAATTCAGAAATGTATTTCTAAAGAAACTGAGTATTACAAATTCCCTATTGCGATGTTCACTTTGTGCTATTGTAGGTGACTTTGTTCTACTCCCACTCTTCTTTGCCTGCTTAAATATTTATCTGAGGTAATAACAATAATTATAAAATGTAAGTCAGCAGCTGTTAGCACACATATTTTTGTTGCTGACAAATTCAATTAAAGACATTGCTAGCTAAACCAATCAAATAATAGGTAGCTCAGAAAAGGTCAACTCTGAATTATTGTTTCCCATAATAATTTCCCAAACCATTAAGTCTGTAAAATTCATTTGAAACTGAAGATCATAAAAGTAAATTATGGAAAATGCCTTGCTATTTTGTGGGTATTCTAGAGCATAAAGCTGTGTGTCTCCCATGCATAATGTTCCTGCTAACATTGTCCAGGCTGTGGTGCAGCTACAAATAGGCTTTAGCAGTATTTTCATTGTAAATGCCTCTTTCCAGGAATGCCAACTATAGTCAGAAAACTTTTTTTTACCCCCATGAGTACAAACACAACATCTTTTCTTTTTTTTAATCTTTTTTGTTTGTTTGTTTTGTTTTGAACTGTTTTGGGCTATTTATGAATGACAAGACAGAAGGCTTGACACACAGTAACAAGTACACTTACTATTATAACAGCACTAGAATTTGAATTTCCTTAATTCAAAAAGGGAATAATGTTTCCAAAGTTCCAGTGTGAGTTTGAACTTTGTAATGAATAAAAATGCAAATAATTATTACCCCCCCCAAAAAACCTAGGAGACCTTAAGACTAAATAGGATGAAGTTATTTATACAGCTACATTAAACTATTAGTTACTTTCTGATCAAGGCCTGTTAAAAGTAGTATTTGCCACCAATTCCACACGACTAAGGTTTTCATAGTTCTTCATTTGACTCTTCTACCAATTGTAAAAACTTCTGGAAGTCAGAAAGAAGCCTAAACTGAGTAGCTGCAGAAGGTAGGGGATTTAATGTGATCACAGTTGTTTTTTGAACAAAGTGGTTTGTCAGAGAATGCTGGTTTAAAAGAGAGTAAGGCTTTTAATAATAACAACAGCAACTACTACAACAACAAAAGTTGGTAAAAACAAGTGAAAAAAGAGGGAGAAATCAATACACATCCAGGGATTCTAAGGGAAAAAACCTACTAAGCACCAGAGGTTAGGCTGGTAGACACCCTAAATAGTTGTAATAATCATTCATCTGCAGTTAAAATGCCTTTCTTCACGATATTGCACACGGATAAATTGAATATGTGTCTGTTGAAATACCTCATGGAGAACTCATATGCCCTAAATAAAAAAAAAATTACATCAGATCTTATTCAACCCATAAATAGCTTTTAGGAAAAAAAAAGAAAAAAAAAATCCTATGGAATCAACAGGTGCTGCCAAAATAATTTTCACTGCCTCTGCTTCTACACCAATATGCAAATACATGATTTACAATTACTCCAGAATAATAGTTTAACTTGCATTAGCCAAAACATCTTCACACTCCAGTTCATTAAAGTGAAGAGCAGTGTAATTCTATGGCCTTTTTCAAGGAAGGCAGATCTCCATACTGTTTTAACAGACTTAGGTGGTACTATTTTGCTTATCCCTGGCTGCAGCTTCCTTTATAAAAGCTTCATTTTAGATGAAAAAGCTTATTCAGATTTTTTTTTTTTTTAATACAATGCAACACTGTTGATTGATAGGTATCTGAAAGGGAATAGAAGTTACTGGCAAATGAAACCATCATGTACTCAAATAATAGAACACTGAGAGATATTTTATATGCATTTTTTCAGTTTATAACTGGAATTTCAGTCTTAATTTTTATCCTGAGTAGTTGTAATTTTGTTACTTCCTTTATAAACAGAAGTAAGGTCTTCACAAAATTACAGCACTGTCAAACTTTTAACTACAAGTTTTCAGGTTTTTTATTTTTTTTCCTGTTCTGTAAGCATTATTTTCTTCCTGAATTGTAGTTACAAGTTAGGTTTACCTAGAAAAGTGATTGCTTAGAATTCTTTTTCTGATAGGAAACTAGAAACATTTTGATTTGGGACTGAAAAAAAAGGGCTTTTATTGTCTTCTTAATCTTTACTAATGGATAGATATTGACAACTTCTTTTGAAAATGTAAATGATCAGCTGTGGGTTTCTAACTTGAATTAATTTAGGTGAGAGAATTACAATTAAAACATACATTTTAATGTACAAAGCTGAGAAACTGCACTCTCATATTCAGACTATTTCATTGCCAGGGACACATTTGTGTGTGAATTAAAATAATTGTGTGTTTTGAATAAAACTCAATATTCAAAGTTTAAGTAAACTGTGGACAGGAATAAAAAATTCAGTTTATTCAATACACACAAAATCCTTTTGAAGAATGTTTTTACTTATACAAATGAAAGTTGTATAGAATAGGTAAGTAACTTTTTTTTCTGAGACTGATTCACACAAATTGATAGGAAACTTTTTGATTTTAATGGGAATGGGTGGACATCTGTCAAGATAGTCTTGAGAAGTTACTTTCTCCAATTTTTAATGGAAAAACTATTTGAATATATTATTTAATACAAAAATTAATGTAACAAATAATAATATTCCTGATATACTTCAAAAATTTCCACTAAAAGAAGCTTAAAAACATTAATCTACAAAGGAAATAATCTAAGGTGATACAAAAGGTGTTACTAGCATAATTCGTATCTGTGTTACTGTTCATAATTTAAATGTCCTTTTGGCTTTAACTAGAAGCATAAGTAACTTGAAAGCAAGAAAACCAGTGCACAGTTAGAAACTGTATAGTTCACACCTTCATACTGGCCAGGATAATAGAACATTCCATTTCCATTAGGTTTACAGCTATAGAAAAAATAAATATTCAGAGTGATTACAGTTGTTGTTCTGCTGGGTTCCTTGGACTACAGAATTTTCTGGTATGGCTTGAGCACTTGCCAAATTTGTATATGATCTCCCAACATACAGCGGTAGACCATAAGCCTAGACAGAACTATAGCTATTGTTCCACATAATCTACATATATTGGGAAAGAGTGAAAAAAAATGCCAGCTGTGTGTTTGCAGGTCAGTCATCAGCTTCAAAGGAAATACAGCTAGCTGGGGAGGGAAAAATAGATCAAAATGGTGCTTTGGGTTTGATAGTTACATGTGGCTGGTTCAGGCAGACGTTGTACCTGATAAATGGAGATGAGTATTTTAAAATTCTGAAATAATCTAGAGACTCCACCATTGATAGAATTGTCTGTATCCTAAATACACATTACAAAGGGATTACTACTGAAGTGTGTTGTTTTCTACTACAAACCAGGGCGTTGTAGAGGAATATAAAGAAAGAGAAAATGTTTCCTAGAAACACCCATCAGTGTTGTGTAAAAATTAAATGTTCTGAACTTTAAGATATCAACATTTAGAACTGGGGCTTTTTAAACTGGAAGGACAATTATCATGTTTCTTACTATATTGCTTCCTCTTACACCATTTCTTCTCATCCACAGGGCTCAGGATAACTCCACAGCATAACACCACCTGGGTCCCTATGCCCTGACTATTCCCCCCAGAACTGTGTAGTCACAACAGCTATCCTTAGGTTGCCCCTTGTAGTATAATTGCTGCCAACATGGAAGAACAGTAGGGGCTAATAGAAGGTCAGGCAAACTTTGGCTGTTTCTCCTCAACATCCTGGATCTGAGCCTCCATCGAGCAGCTACCTTCCCTAGATGACAAGTCAAGTCAGCACTTGAGTGCCTCCATCCCCCACAGCAGAGAGTGACTCACAAGTATCACTGGCTGTTTCCTTTTGGTGGTCTTGTATGGGTCAGGGTCAGACATCCTGGATGCTTCACTTGAAAGTAAACTGTAGTAATGGGTGTTTAAAAGTTGATCAGTTTCAAGGATACCACAATCAAAAAGGAATTTGGAAAAACTTGGTGTTTGCAGTGTATTTGGTGTTTACCTTTTCCTCAAACATATGAACCTACACAGAGGCAAGCTGTTGAGGCAGAAATCCTATATATATATATAAATTAAAAAAAGAAATTTAAAAAGACACAGTAAATTAAGCTAGCTGCCTAGAAGGTTCTTTGCTTTGAAAGATACAGTGGGCAATATAAAAGAGAGCCATACTGTTTATGGAAGCCACTAATCTTCTACTTCTATCCTGGTATTAGAGCACAATTCCTTTTTTTAATTTGTGTGAATAAGTAGGATTATAGTCTTTTCCTGAGTCGGTATTGGGTGGAGGGAGGTTTTTCTCAAGTGAGAGACACATACAAAGTTACCATGTGAAATGTCATTAAAGAATTTTTAGGTCATTAATATTAGTGATCAGAAATATTTGTTCATCAGAACAGGATTTCCTTAAGAATTTAGGGAGAGAGTTTGAGACAACTTAAGAAAGAAAGAAATCTTTTTAATGTAATAGGAAGATCAAAAATTCTAAAATGTGGAAGAAGATGCACTAGCATACAGGGAAAGTGGAAGAGGGACATAGACATCATCATAACAGTAGCTCTAAAAGAAAGTGGAATGATACTTGAGTTTTTTGTATGTGTGAAGTGCCAATGACCTTCCTAGTATCCTTTTTTTATTCTCCTGTTCAGGAAAAACAAAATGAGGTATAATACAGTCTTATAATTGAATATAAAGAACTAAATGAAATTATTTACAGAACACTTAAATCCAACATCCGTGTACATAAACTTGCCAGGTAATGTACATGGCACAGACAGCAAAGTAAGCACAGTGCAACACACTCTACTGTAAGAAAAGAATGAAATTAAAATTGCCTAGAACAGCTCCTCTTTTCAGTCCAGTGAAAAGCTTCTGCCTTCAGGACAAGAAGCTCTTGGCTTTTAAATTGGTTGCTGTAGTTGGTAACTCTTGATTTGCCCGAAGATGGTAACTGCTAATTATCTGCTTTTGATTGAAACATTTTCCTACTGATTTGGCAGCTGCCACAAAATTTCATTTGGCTAGACTCCCAGGCATTAAAATATGGGTTTGACCAATGAGATTGAAACCCCTCCATATGTCCATGTTGTATGCACAATTTTTATCACTTTTAACACAGCACATTTCATATCTGTGTTGCATTAAATGCAAGTAAGCAATTTCACTGAAATCAATCCAGGTAAGGTACTTCCTAGTATTATTAAGATCTATTATTGACAGCTTCTGGGCTGTGTGGATTATTTCATTCTAATAAACTCAGTGTCACATGTGATGGCTGTTGCTCTCAATTTGTTATTGGTAATTACATCTTAGGGGTACTGGAATCCTTTCTGAGAACATGTCATATGTGTGTCCTCAAAAGAATGGAGACTGGTTGTTTTAAGGGATCCCTTCTCTTTCGCACTAAAGTTATATTTTGCAACCGTTCCTAAAGAGGAAGCCACATCATCTTTTCAGACATTGTGTCCCCTTAAACTTTTATATAGTCAAACAAATACCTCAGTCAATATACAGATTACAGTAATGTTTCTAAGACAAATTAATATATAAAATAATGCAAAGATACTTGCAGAAGTAGTACATACCCTTCTTTCTTCTACCTGAAGGTATTATCCCTTTATGGAGATATTATGAATTAGGTTACAACTTTGTAAAGAGTATGTGCTGGGAAAGCCATAATTTATACCTCACAAATAGCTGTTCATCTTGCATTAAAACAGTTTCCTCAGAGTCCCCTTTGCTTCTGCAACTTTTATTCTTTGCCTAAGAACTACCCCCCTGTTGTGACTTGAACAGTATCTGAAAGGAGCACACCATATATCCAATGTTACAGCTGCTTTTTTTATCACTGTTGTTTATGTGTGTGTGTGTGTGTGTGTGTATGCACTGCCTTATTCATCTCTTGCAGATAGTTACAGGAATGTATAATAGAATAACTCAGTGCAACATGGCTCTTTTAAAATGATTTAGTTTCTTACAGACTTTATGTTTTTACTTGATGGAATCAGGTTCAGATCAGAAAAATTACTATTGTAAATCTTAACTGTTTATATCTATTGAAATTTATCTCTCTCTCACACACACACACACACACAAACACATGTGCTATAATTCCTACTATGACAGACTTTGTTTCTCACTGTTCATCTTTGTAGGTATTTCCATGCTGGACAAAGCCATTGATTTGAACAGGTTTACTGTGATGTAAAACTGATTAATTAGGATAGAGATTGAGGTTATAATCACCAGAAAAAAGGTTTTGTTTTGCTATTAAACAGATATTATTACTATTATCAATCAAAACCAATAAGGAAAAGTATCTTATTTTTCACTAGCTGGCTGGTTTACTTCTGTGTGTGTGTTACCTGATGTAAAAAAATCAATTTAATAATATACTATTGTTTTGAAACTCATAGTTGTCAGTAACGATTTTTAAAAAATTATATTTGTTTATGAAGAAAAAAAAATACAAGGGAAAATATCATAAAATGCTTCTGATAAGATGTATCTGGCCCTGCTTAGCTAGAAATATTGTGTGCAGGGAAGACTTGTAAGTACAATTCAAATGCATTTAAACTGGAAAAAGAAACTGAAACAGGTATAAAGGAAATATAACTATTTGTATTATAGCTGGAGATAAATCTTTATTTTACAATCTCAGATTCAAAGTTTTCATTTTCCTTATTTTTTTTATCCTATACGTTTTCAGATACTAAGCAAGAAAATGTATGTTAATGTCCTGAATGATCCCCATCATTCACAGATTGCAAATTGTTTCTGGCAGTAGCGGATGTTAGAGACAATTGTTTACAGAAAATTAAAAGCGACAACAGGAGGATAGCTAGTGTCAATAAGCCAACTCTGCCAAGGCAGTTTTCCTCAATGTACTATGAAATTATCCAGTTCCTTTGAATTATACACTAATGCAGACTATGTCTTTGAGTAGCATGAATGAGCAGAAGGCATTGATTAAATTTCTTTCAGGTAATTTGCATTTAAAAAATTTGATTATACTGTTGCTATGTGTCTAGATACCTGTCACAAACGGAGTGGTTTAGGTCAAATCACTTAAAGAATTTCCATCAAAGGTATGAGTGAAATAATATTTGAGTTTTTAGTAATGTGAGTGCACAAAGTTTGATGTCAAGGTTCACTTTGTTACTTACTAAATAGGTTAAATGCACAGAGCTAAATTAAAACTCGAGTCAGAATAGAGTTTAAAATTATTTTTACAGATTAAAGACATAAGAGGCTAATGGAGACCCTGCTGTTGAGTCATGAGGTTTAGAGTGGACCCCCTTGCTTTCCAAACTCTCAATAGAGTTTAGCTATGGCTAGATCCAAACTTAGTCTCAGACTTGGTCAATTGATGAGATCTGAAGAAATACAAAGAGTAAGGGGAATTCTACTATTGAATCAAGAGGTTCAGAATAGACTCCCTTGCTTTCTAAATTGTCAATAGATTGTGGGTGCGGCGAGGTCCAATCTTAGTTTTGGACTGGGACAACAACTTATATCTAAAGGGGCAGGAGAGAGAGAGAGGCAGTTTGTTCACAGTTCAAGATTAGTCATAGGAATTTAGCAGCATTTAATTTATGGTTATTTTCAACATCTACAAAGTGAATAAATGTAATTTGTACAAATAACAACAATACCCTAACTACTACTTCAAGATTATAATACTTATTATGTAGTATCTAAAAAGATTCACACACACAAGCATAAAGGAAATAGGTATATAGGGACTTACCAACATGAATGCACAAAGATATACATGTTAAAATTTTGCTTCAGGCTCAGTGAAAATACTCACATCTAATGCCTGTGCATTCCTCAACAGACGGAGGGCTGAGCCTTGGGCAGCATGGATATCAGCCCAGGCTCCATCATCAGCATTTGGCAGCGATCCCCCTAGTATCTTAGCCTTGGTAGTTAGAGAGCTTTGAGTGGTGTCCCACTCAGAGGGAAATGCTGTTCACAGCCCACTGTGGTCCAGGACTCCAGAAGGGTCTCACCTTGGGACCGCTCTGTCATGGTTTAACCCCAGCTGGCAACCAAGCACCACACACCCATTGGCTCACTCTCCCAACAGTGGAATGGGGGAGAGAATCAGAGAAGTGAGAAAAACACATAGGCTGAGATAGAGTTTAACAGGTAAAGCAAAAGCTGTCCATGCAAGCAAAGAAAAACAAGGAATCCATTCACTGCTTCCTACTGGCAGGCAGGTGTTCAGCCATCCCCAGGAAAGTGGGCCTCCATCACGCTTAAGTTACTTGAGAAGACAAACGCCATAATGCTGAATGTCCCTCCCTTCCTCCTTCTTCCCTCAGCTTATATACTCAGCATGGCATCATGTGGTACTTTGGCTAGCTTGGGTCACCTGTCCTGGCTGTGTCCCCTCCCAATTTCTTGTGCCCCTCCAGCCCTCTCGCTGGTAGGGCCCAAGAAACTGAAGAGTCCTTGGCTTAGCATAAATATTACCCAGCAAGAACCAAAAACATCTGTATGCTATTAACATTGTTCTCACGCCAAATCCAAAACACAGCGCTGCACCAGCAGCTAAGAAGAAAATGAACTCCATCCCAGCTGAAACTGGGGCACACTGTTTATAAAGTTGTGAGGTGGCTGTCTTTAGTCAACTTCTAAATTTACATCTTGGCTGTAACCTGAGTCTAGTTTTTCTAAATTCCAACCACAATAGCATCATTCCACTTGGGCTACAATCCAGTGTTCCAGGGTTGTCAGAGAATAAATGATTGTCTCCTGTTCTTGTTCCGTACTTTGACCAGTCAATGGGAATTCCTAGTACAGACAGCATTGTTACCTGCCTTAGACATGTAGGAATGGTTAGTAGGATCAAGGGGTGTTTAACTGCCCAACTCCATGCTCAAACTGCCAAGGCCTAACAAGCATAACAAAACAGAGATTAATAAAATTATGATGGAGTGCAGTATTCTGAAGTTCCTGTTGCTGTTGGTGGCTGTCTGAATAAGGTATCCCACCAGTGATTTTCTCTTTCTTTGCTCTTTCGAGGACATGGTGTATCTTCTTTGTATCATGGTGGATGGTAGTCAGAGTGTTTTGTCCATTGTTTTGGATTTGCTATAGCAATTGAGTCAGGTTGTCATGTTGTAACAGTTTTCTTACCAGTGTAAGATTCATTCCAATGGGGGTAGGTAATAAATTTTGATAAGATGTATAGTTCAATTGTGACAATTGATAGGTTGTCATGGGAGCTGAATAGTTAAAGTCACATCCCATAGTCCTGGTGAAATTACAAACACAGATATTTTCATCATTATGTATCTCTATAGTAATGTCTGTAAATGTAACATCACAAAGGGTTCTCATACAAGCACACCCATTCCCAATGTATAGAAGTATAGTTTCAGGGGTTTCACCAGGAAATATTTCAAAATGAAAAACATTTCATTTAGTTTCAAGACATATGAATAGTATTATTTTGACAAATAAAACCCTGTTGTTCCTGTACAACACATGCATTGATGCCAACAGTTTGCCATATTACTGTTTTGTTGGGCCCATACTCTGTGTTCTAGTGGATAGAGTACAGTTCCATTATATTTAATCCCAGAACAATGACTGGGTACATGGTGTATACTGAAGTGTTCCATACTGCTAAAACAAAGGCTCTGGCTTTGCTGTTGGTATGATCATATGTGAAATTTACTAGATGTCACCAAGATTGGAATTCCCTTCGAATTTAGTTGCATTATCCCAGATTATCTTTCAAATTTCAGCAGGCAAAGTGTCTTCATCACCTTCTTATATGATTGCTGCTACAGTAGGTTGTATCCACAACTGAGCTTGGATACATCTGAATGCTAGGGAAACATTACTTTACACAGTTCCAAATGTATCTGTAACTAATTGGTGGTCTGGTTCATTAAATTTTTCCCACTTGAGCAGAAAGCCACTGACTGGTCCCTAATGCCACTAGAGAAGATTGTAATGCAGGTTCTAGTTTATGTGAATTAATGCTTACAAAACTTTATTGGTTAAAATTTCTGCATCCATGCTGTTTAACTCCTAACCCTATTCCCAAGATCTTCTTGGAGAGGTGAAGGCTCATCCATGCAACCATGCTAACCTTACTTTGTAACACATGTTCAGGAAAGGTGAGCAGGTAGGTTTAATTGTGGAGATATCAAAATGCATTCTACTCTTTAGAGACCATGATGGGTTAAATAGTATAAGTTGCTCTCTTATGTTTTTCATTAGATAAGGACTAGTGTATATAAATGTTAGGAGGCAGTTTGATAGGAGGCTGAGTTGGTAAATGTGGTTGGTTGATGTCAATTGAAATTGTAGGTTGGAGTGAGAACTGGCTTCTGTCTTGAGACACATTATGTGTGCTGAATGGAATATAGTGAAAATGTACCAATGTTCATGTTTAAAAGGACAGGTATGTATTTTTCTGTTTCCCCAACATAACTTATGATAATTAGGAGACTTACTGTCATACATTCAGATTTATTTTAAATTTGGCATTGTATTGAAACGGTGATTTGTTTGGTCCCCTTTGTAGATTGAAGTTGTTGATTGTCACTTTTATTTTTAACAATACATTCTTATCTATGATAGGTTATGTTATTGTGTAGTGCTACTACAAATAAATTTAGACCAATAGAGGGCACATCAGAGAGTGTGTCAACATCAACCCGTGGCTGCTCTGTCGTACACAGATTCCACAGTGGATGTTTGGTAATCTTAAAAGCAAACAACAGTTTTGTACCACAGATTCCCTAGAGGCAGAATGCAAGTACAGGTTGTATAAATGTGAAATTGTACCAACAATCTGTCTCTGGTACCCTATAGCAAGAGTTTTCATTGTTTTTTGGTTTGGAAAAGTCAGTGTGGTAGATTTTAATTTCAGTGGGTTTTCCACAGGTTGATCTATTGATTACCTGGCATCCTATTTTGATTTCTTCTCCAGGTGTGGCTTTGAGGGATAGTATTTGATGGATGTTGCTGTTATTACTATCAGATATTCCAATTCTCTTTTCATGTAATATTTCCACTTTCCATTCATTCTTTTAAAATCTGCTTTGCCTCCATGCATAACCAAGGTAGCAAGGTTTAGGTGTGACTTGTCTTTTGGTGAGGTCTTCTGATGTAATTTAGCATTGCATGGTCCCAAAATTTTTGTGTTTGGACAGGGTGGATTATGTTTGTTCTGAGTAAGAGGAAGAATGAGACTGAGTGAGGAATACACCCTTGTGGTTGTGGTTGCCACTAGTAGGAGTTCATTTTCTCCTGTAAGAGCAAGGAAAGGAAAGGTTTCAGTGGGGATAACTGAAAAGGTTACCCCTTTATGATATAGAATATATCCATCTAGTACTGATTTTGCATTTTCTTCCGTTGTTATCATAGCTTCCCAAGCAAGTGACCCATGAGATTTAATCAGGGTCATGGATACAGTTCCGACCTGTGGTAAATATACCATAGCAGGTGTTCCTGGCCATTAATGTTAACAGACCTTTTCTTTCAGCAGAGGGTGGAGTATTAGAATCAGTTTTTGTAAAGAATGCTTGGCTGACCAGACCTCCAGTAGATCCATATCAATTATTTGGTTGGTAAAGAATTTAGAAAGTTAAATGTCTCACTGGGCTTCATGTAGCTTAAGATTTCTTTTCAGTAACTCATTAGCTCTTTTCATTTGGGATAACATGGGATGTGGAATACCCACTGAATTTCTTCCTTTTTTTGCCCATCTTTGCACCTCTATATGAGAAGTGTGAGCCATTATAATTTTGGATGATATCAGGGGTAGGTAGGATTGAGAACCAAAATGATAGTCCTTGTATTATATTTCATCCATCAGCCTTTCAGCACTTAGTTGCCATGAGGAGCCCAGATACTACTTCTACCCCTGTTAAAATATATCTGTACCTAGCAGATGATTTTAGAGGACTCGTATAATCAATTTGATGGGTGGACCATAAGGTTTTATCCTTGTTGATGTGCAAAGGTGGTGCTTTAGCAGGGTGTTCTGTTTGTAATATTTATACTGGGGACATTCTGTAATGTTAATTCCACAAGTTTTCCTGTCTGGAGGCCAGCCCTTGTTCTGTGCAGCAAAATAAAGTGCTTCTTTATCTGTGTGACCTTACTTTTGATGTCACCGTTTTCCTGACTAATACAACTCTCGGTTTAAGAGGTTCCCTATTTTTATTTTCTTAATTTTGGTTAAGTCATCTACCTTTTGATTTCAATTTTTAGCTAATTTATTGCCTTTGGTGTTGGCCTCTACCCATTCCATCTTAAAGGGTGTTTTCCTGGCTACGTCTAATAATAATTGCAGGCTTGAGTTCTCCAAATGGGAGATTTTTTTTACTTCCCAGTTCAAGGATTCCCATTGACAAAGCCATTGTGTGGTGCCAACCCACAGAGCATAGGAGTCTACATATATAATTTTTGCCCCCTTTTTGCTGTTAAAACAGCCACGCTTGATTGTTCTACTTCACTGCCTTCACCACCTTTGATTACTTGTTGGCCAGTAGCAATATTTAATGCATCAGCCTTGTATTGCCATTTACCATCTATCCTTTTTGCTGAGGCATCATTGAATGACACATCTTCTGTTGGTGTCTCCTCATTGAAAGGAGGTGCATTTAAAATTATTGAGTTTTTTGTACTCAAAGGGTTGTTTTAATGCAAATAGGTCTGAGTTCATAGGCATTTGTGATTTGGAAACTTTAGTATGCCCTTTGGTTAATCTAATTTCCTCTGCAGTCACTGTCAAATATGCATGCCATTTTCTAATTGTAGCTTTTTGTGGCTCTCCATTTGGTGGACCCATTCCCTTTAAAATGAGTTCTAACAAATTGGATGGTTTTCTGGTTTGTACAGGTTATTCATGATATGTTTTCTCAACTTCTTTTACTTGGACTAAGGATAAAAGTCCATTTTCCCACTCAGGATACCTTTGTTCTGTTTCTTTACATGCAGTCAATCTGAACAATAAAGGCCACTTTGGTCTGTTGGGGCCAGTTTGAAGTAGGTTAGAGTAACTACCACGTTCAGCAAACCCCTATTCTACTATAATAGGGTTGTGGGAGTGTACTGATCCCAATGGCTGATATGTTTTTAATTCTTGAATTAGAGTTTTGACTGCTTCTTCATACTCTGGATTCCATCTCCATGGTTTTCCTTTCTGCAAAAACAAATACAGTGGGCGAGCAATGGTAGAAAATCGAGGTACATGTTTCTTCCATATTGTAAGGTACCCATAACCCAGTAATTCTTTCTTAGATTGAGGTATTCATAATTGTTCTATTTTTTCCAAGGTATTTGGAGGGATCTTTGCACTACTTGCTATCTACCATATACCCAAAAACTTTACTTCTCTACCTCATTGCTGACATAATTCAGGTGGGATTTCAACTTTTCCTTCATGTAGTGCTTGCCCTATTGCTGTGGTTGCTTTTCCCACTTCCTCAGGAGAATGCCCTCCAATTAGAAAATCATCTACGTATTGATACAGTTTTATATTTTGAGGAAGCGGGATTGTTTGTAAAAATATAGCAAGCACAACATCAACAATAGCGGGTGAGTTTATATCCATGTGGGAGTCTATTAAAGGTGTACTGTATACCTTCGCAGGTAAAAGCAAATTTATTTTTATCTTCTTCTTGTAAGAGGTCGATAAAAACCATCTTTTATATCTAGCTCTGCCATCCATGGGCATACAGCTGCTTGTAGTGTGGCTGTTGGAGTTGCAATATTAGGTCCTGAAGCTGTTAATGGGGTTGTACTGGCATTTAAGTGTCAACAATTGATGGTAAGACACCATCTCCCATCCAGTTTTCTAACTGGCTAAACTGGTGAATTATATGGGAACTGAGTTCTAGAGATTATTTGCCATTTTTCTAAGTCAGCTGTGACTTCAGAAATTCTCTTTTGTACCGCAGAAGAAATTGGGTATTGTCGTATATCAGTGATTTGTGAATTGGGGAATGCAGGTGCTGCATAGAGTGTATGCACTGTAGCTTCCTGATACCTATCAGAGTGATGTTTGATACTTGAACCGAAGGACATTACGCCGTCATCTGGCATGTGCCAGGTTCAACCATTCAAAACATTGATGCCCAAAATATTTTCATTGAGATCTTTGGTTGCAAAGTGAGTATCCAACATTTGTTTCTTGCCCAGGAGCCACAAATTAACTTTGGCAGTTTGACAAATAATATTCACTCCATTTTCTCCAGTGATTTAAACTCTCTGCCATACAGGTCATATACCCAGCTTCTGGGCATCTAGCTGTGCTAGTATTGAAATTTGTGTGCTGTATCTATTAAAAATTTAACTAGTTGTTGTTGAGGGCCAACTGGAACCCAAATATATGGTCCATTGTTATCAATCCATTCATAGGATTCCACTTGCCAGACAGACAGGCTCAAGTGTTGTCTGGGATTTACTAGCTTTTTGATCTCAAATTTAAGAGAGGAAAAGACCTACCTTCCCCTCTGGGGCCTGGTGATGGTGTCTGAGTGTTGTGTTTTCTTTCTGATTGTCACCATCATCTCTGCACTATATTAGTCAAATCTTGGATAATGTCAGCACGTTGTCTCTGAATTACAGGTTTTGGAATGACTAGTGCTAGTGTTTGGTTATACAGTTCTTTCCACCTTTGAATTCTGGGTTGATGATCAGTCATGATGGTCCCAGTACTTGAGAACTTTTTTAAGGGGATAGTACAACTTGTTTAACACTGCAACCTGCATTACTTGTTCAAATACATAGGCCAGTCCACCCAATTTCATGTCCGTGATTTATCATGTCATGTATTAACGTTGCCCAAGTGGGGAAGTTCTCTGTGTATTACAGCTTCTTCCTGGTCATAAACAATATCCTTTAGGGCCAATAGGGTGTTGAATCTGGTGTCTCTCCTAATTTCTTGTTTTGTAACAAGAAAAGGTATGAGTGTACCAGGAGCTTCCTCTATCGGTGGTTTTAACATGACATAGGTTACAGTTGTCAATATAGGGGCATCAAGGGGATGGCATTCATGCATATCATGAATACAGGCAATTTTTGTAATAGCTTTAGAGAGCTCATTTAAAGATCTAATAGGTATTAACAAAAGTTCTCATCTCCTCAACATATCTATCTATTCCACCAGCCCAGTATTATACCCTACTTGTTATTCAGTGGGAATTGTTTAAGGGTTCAGGATCAGCACTTAAAAAGACACATGCACCCCAAAATCCATTCCCTTCATCTCCATTTAATAAGATTCCCTCTCCTCTGGTTAGAAACACTCGCCACAGATTTTCAGTTTCAGATTCGCCTGACGTATGGCCATGGCATTTTTGCAAATTAACCATTTGAATTGGGTTGAATGGGGTCATTATTCAGGTATGACGGGCTCCACCCTGGGGTCCAGTAGTTTATACAGTTTTTATAAAGAGTCTGGTGCCATATTCAAGGTGGTTTCAAGGAGTCATAGCATTATTTTCCCCCAGTTCATTACCACTGGGGTCACCCCATATATTTCCATCCTATTCTTCAGGGGATACAATTAATTCCCTAATCTCTATGATGTCAAGGGAATGATCAGCTCGCATAAGCATCATGCCAACCATTTCTTCCAATTTTGGGGTTTTTTTTTTCTCTTTGATTTTCTGGAGACCGTTTTTGCAGCTGCTAAGTTTTTAGAGATAGTAAAAACTCAACTGCTTTTCTGCGTTCTATTTCTACCTTTATGTCGTGTTCTCTTTTGTTACCATCTTTCTTACCCTGACAAGAACCTTATAGACAGGTGCCTAGCATTTTACAAATAATTCCTTTTCCATCTTCCATATTATTTCTGGTCACCTTTAGTTGTTCTTCCACAGCTGTTCAGTTATGCCAATTATCTCCAGCCCATTCCCCTGAGAATTTAGAACCAAGTTTTATTCCATGTTTTTGTACATAACCAATTATTTTACTTGCCATCATGCCAGCTATGACAATTTATTGCAAAAAGAGTGGCCTAGGTCAGATCACTTAAAGAATCTCCATCACACGTACAAATGAAATGACATTTAATACGAGTTTGTAGAAATGCAAGTACATGAAGTTCAATGGCAAGGTTCACTCTATTACTTACTGAATGGATTAAATGCACAAAGATAAATAAAATTAAAAATTGAGTTGAAAAGAGGTAGAAATTATTTATAGAGATTAAAGATGTAGGAGGTAACTCAGATCCTGCTGTTGAGTCGTGAGGTTTAGAGCAGGCCCTCTGTCTTTCTAAACTCTTCATAGACTTTAATTATGGCTAGATCCAGTCAGCCTCAGACTTGGTCAACAGTTTGTGCTAATGGGAGAGACAAAAAGAATGGAATACCAAGTGAGGGAGACCCTTCCATTGAGTCACAAGTTTCAGACCTGCTTGCTTTCTAAGCTCTCATGGAGTTTACATGTGGCTAAGTCTAATTTTTCAGAATTGGATAACATTTTATAGCTAAAGGTGAGGGAGACAGAGAGAGGGAGAGGGAGTTTGCGCACAATTCAATATTATTCATTGGATTTTACCAGCATTTAATTTATAATTATTTTATTTTATACTACTTCTTTGCTTTATCTTCTTTTTGCACAACTGTGCCTGTCCAACTGTTACTGTGATTTTCATACATATGCAGGAAAACTGGTAATTATACATTTCCTTTTTGCAGGTAAGCAGGACAGAAGACATGAAAGGGAAAGTGAAAATTATCAGAGCAGTAGGGATGGTAAGAAGTGATAGATCTGCAGTCCTGTGAATCCAGGAGTTTTTACTTCAAAATGTGTAGTTACGGTTAGTATAGCTCAAGTGTAGACACACAGTTTATTCTGTAGAAGCTGGAGATCTTCATATTAATGTTCCAAACTTTTGATTGATTAAAAGTAATTGAGTTATTGATGTCTGTAAGTTCTCAACTGAAATACCAGCAGGCTTCTGTTGGTCCTGTAACAAAAGATAGAAGATCTTATTTTTTTTACTGCTGTAACTTGCTGGATCTTGATGCTGTGGATCTTATTGCTGTGTGCCAGATAAAACTTAAGATCTAGTGGCAGAATTTTCTGCAGTATTTATTTTGATATACCTATGTATATAAACAATCAATTTGGATAAAAACTTTCCCTGAAATATGTTTTGGGTGGCAGCAGATTTTTGTATAAAATTCTTGTTAGACTGAGAGGTGCCTGAAACTTCAAAGTGCTGGGGTTTTCACAGTCCTCCCTCCCAAGGGATACAGATTCAAAACTCTGATATTATTAATACAAGGCCTAGTGTAAACTTCTTTATGACCTAATGTGTTAAAATATGAAACAGAACTGCCTCAACACATAAGTGACTGGTTTTTGGCTTCCCCCCCCCCCCCAGTATGCAGCTAGGGCAAGTTCTAGGTGTACTTTATGTAAGCAAAAGCTGCCTCTGGTGCTCTGTGTAACTACTCTATAAACAAGTAGGCAAATTGTTATTAAGGATGGTACTCACCTGAGACTGGGCTGAAGAATAATTAGTAGAAATCAGTTTTGTTCATAAAGAAAACAGTACTCCATGGGAAGATGAGACATTTTCAAGCCTTTAATTCTCCATTTTGATGATACAGCTCTGTGGAATATTAATATAATAACCATGATATTGGATTCTTGAATACTGCATATTGTGCACTAGCAATGACAAAACATCATAATGACATAATGGGTTTGAGAGGGCATGATGTTAATATAATCAGGAGCAGAGAGGAGACAGAATATCTCTGTGTCTTTATCCTATGAAAGTAGTATAGGCCAAGGTGTTATGTCTGTGCAATGCAGTTTGCTGAACAGATTCTTGGTCAGGTCCTTATGTATGTAGCCCCATGTTAATAAATTTTGCATGGTTTTGGGTATGGTTGTTTTTTTTGTTTTGTTTATTGTGGTGGGTTTTTTTTTCATTTTGTTTTGGTTTTATCTAAACGGGAGTTATTAGTTTGGGTGCACAGCTATGTCAGTATGGATATGTTAGTTTTAGAAAATGGTAAGCTGTGATCTCTACCCTGTGTTAAAAAGAGACTTCAAAATAAGAGACATAGTGTTGTTGCAAGCCAGTAGCCGTATTAAAAAAAACAAAACAAAAACCCCAACAAACCAATCAAACACTAAACCAACAACCCAAACCCCTTATTCTTATCATCTCATTCTTTTGTTTTATTTTCTTGAAGGAAAGCAGTATAGCTGAACCTGGTTATACATAGATTCTATTTTGTGCATGGTAAAAACTGTAGTTGCTGCTCTATTGACTGATATTCTTATAAAGATCACACTAGACTTTCACACAAATCAATTTCATAATATGTAAAATAGGAATCAAAGACAATTTTTAAATTATCAAAAAAATTTGTATATTATTTATTTGTGATTATATTTGTAAGTTTTGTAAATGTTATAGTAAATTAAATAGATTTTCAGTGAATTGCATTTTAAGATTACTTGGATTTGTTTGAGTTTATTTTTACATGCTTTGATGTCAATTTATAGCAAGTTCAGCTAAATGCAAGGCAAGTTACCACTTCTTTGGAAAAAACAGATTTTGTAGTCTGCTTCCATGCCAGAGTTTCAGAACAATATACACCTCAGAATTGTTGTGTAGTTTTACAAAGCAACTTTCTGTGAGTGATACAGCATTGATTATTGTTTTGCATTCAACAATAAAACTAGGTGCTTTAGTTCATGCAGTATCATGAATGACTAAAATTTAACAAACAATTAGACATGTTTTTTTAACACTGATTTTTGCTGAGCTTCAAAGACAAATATTTTATACAATTAATTTTCTTAATTACTAGTGTTCTTTAAAAAGTGCTAATGTAAGCCTAAAAATTGAGTTAATGTTTTGCAGAACAAATGTCTCTGAAAGCAATTTATGTCCCATAGGACAACTGAGTTAAAAGATTAAAAGAATATGAAGAATAATTTATTTTAATGTATCCACAAATGGTTTAATAAAGGACTTGCAGTTTCCTTGAAATTAACTTTGAAGTATTTGCTGCCTAGTTTAAGAGGACAGGCAAACAATAACAAATTATACAATACAACAGTGCCATTTTCTTGTTTTACACATATAGCTGTAGTAAGAATAGTAAGTTTGCAAGCCTTCAATAGTCTCTGAAAGATGTTCTTTCTGAGAAAAGTTCACACAGATTTTGTACAATTTCTCCCATGACAAGTACACTGACTGAAATTACCATTGTCCTATTTTCTGTAACCATTACTGTTGCCCTAAGTCACTCTTTGTAACAAGAAAAAAAAAAAACCAACAAAAAACAAACAACCCACCCCATCAATCAAACAAACTGCAGAAGCTGAAACGTTAGGTTTTTAAACAAGTGACCTGAGTTAGTGTTGCCAGTTTTCCACAATTCCAGTTTGAGCCCCAAAAGGTTATATTACGAACCCTACCAAAGCACCACAAATACATCTGGTCCTTGTAAATACATAAAAATACTTTTTGTAGGAGCCTAGTAGGACAAACCACTGTTAACAGAAGTTACTGGTTAAGAGATAAACTGATAGGGTAAAACAGTTTCTGATGAGACAAGGTGATCTTTTCTCAGAGGAACTGTGGGGCTTGTGTGGATAAATCACTAGTGCAAAGGAAATGTGATATAAACCAGTGGAATGTCATTGAAGAAACAACTGTAAAATGTAGTTTTTTACATTGCTTATTGAAATTATTAATAATTTCTGCTAGTACCAGCAAGCTCTGCTACCAGCCATATAGATAATTGACTAAACACTAAACTGGTGTAATTTTTTTGTGTGGCAAATGCTTTAAAATTAATCTGGTTGACACACATCATGCCAGGGAACGTATTGAGGTAACAGCAATATGACGTAACGGTATGTGACAACATGTATCTCACCAAAAAAATTACTCAATTATTTTGGACTAAAACCTAACAAGGGTCTGTAAATTACAGTGTTGAATTTCGTAAGTGACTACTAAGCATGTATCTGTTTTCTTTCTGCAGCACTGAAAGACAGGAAAGAAAAAAAAGGAAAAAAAGAAAAAAAAGGAAAAAACTTTATATTGTCCTGACTATTTTTTAAGTGTAACATACATTGCTTTAAATGAACATCTGCAATTGATATAGGACATGCTGAACCTGAGGTCTAAATCTGAACTCTGTTAATTACAAAAGCTTAAGTCTGAAACCTGCTTATCATAAAATAACATATTATAATAATGCTTTTAATAAGCTTTATGTTAGTGTGTTCATATACCATATGAATGTGCCTTTGACTTTTATTTTAAAACCTTCATAATTTTTTTAAAATCATTATTTTATTTATTTTTGCTAGAAAACCTTTTGTGACATTAAATTTTTACCTTCAACTTAGCTTTCTATCACTGCTCAGACTGGAAAGAAGAGTCTTCAAAAAAGAAACATCCAGAAACATCTAATGCCAAAATGTGATGATAGTGTCTTCCCACCACTGTTCTTGTGGGATATTTCAAATATGGGGATTCAAGTGCATAAATTAATATTGCATCACTTACTTACTCTTGAAATTGTCTCTATGAATCCTTAAAGATTTTACTATCCTTAGTTAGCTTCAAACTTTTCAAATACTGCAATACAATAAACACAGTTGATCTTTATAGTAAACAGCTGTCTTCTTGGGTATGTACATATTTTTCATAATGGTTGAGACCTGGAGGAATGCTTCTGAAACATGGGTAGAAGCTCACTTTTTTCCCCACATCCCTTATCAAACCTATTTTTTCCCCACAAAAAAGTAGAAATATTATGCAATGAAACCATAGGCAAGGTCGCATAGTTTGGTTATACTCAGGTAAGTTTCAAATTTCATAAAAATTTAGGTTGCCTAGGATAACATCAATAAATGTTCAGATTACACTGGAAAGAATGAACTTATCTAGCATTTGGGGCCAATTTATGAACAAGTAATTTAAATACTAAAGACAAGAATATATATATATATATATATATATATATAAAATAAAGCTCTTCCACGCAGTTGCTGGAACCTATCTTAGAGGAACAGTGGAACAGAAATGCTGACCTACTTTTCAAGAAGATCTGAACTTTAGCTTGACAAGATGCATCTTCTGAATTCCCCACAGTAGCAGAAATGACAGTGTTATAGGTAAGGAAGTATACTCTTGTAAAAACATTGGTTTAAGATCTCTGAACTTACCAGTATCAATATTAATTTCTATTTGCATTTCAAGATATTGATTGAAAATTACATCTATAATTCCACATATGGGAATGTAACAATATATGTCAGAATAAATATTGTATTTCAAAGAACATGCATACATTTTTAGAATTCCCATGTAGTAGGCCTTTTCTTATTCTTTTAGCTCATGTTATTTCCAGTTTAGCTCATATTATATCCAGTTATATATTCCCAGTTATCAAATTCATTCTAAAAGGACTGGAAGGGAAGGAAACAATTTTTTTCTTCAAGCAGAGAACTGCTGAATGTAAATGCATCAGAAAAGGAGAAAATATTAAGCATGCATTTCTGTATGACAGGGAATTTCTCCACATTGTAAAGTATAAAATAGAAAAAAGAGGGGTGAAACATTGTCATTTCTTATCAGAAATGAGAATGAGAAACAGAAATGAAAAAGACACAGGAGACAATATCCTGTCCAAAATAAGGGAGAGTATAACTCAGTAATTCAGGAGCGGTGCCTTTTCTGTCTTCTTAACTGGTGTAAAATCTAAATGTAAAATAATTAGAGAAATTGACAGCTGCAACAGCACAATATTATGGAGAAATGTTACATTTAATATTCAATGTTATGAGACAATTTTTTTTAAAAAAATCAACCATAAAGAATCTTTCCACTGATAATTTGTTTTTTACACTTTACATGGGTTGTAAATAAACTGTGCTGTTGAATTAAAAAATAAAAAGAAGAAAAAGAAGACAGAAAAAGAACAACAAATTATTTTAATGAATTTTGTCAAATTATATCTGAATCTACCAGTCTGTTTTACTTGATCTACTTTATTATCAATTAATTTAATTCTTTTGTGAGGATGAATAAAATATTTATCATGGCATTTCATTTTTGGTGGGTTTTTTGATTGCTTTGATTTTTTTTTTTCTGCGTTGGTAACCTAAAATTAACTTGCTAAAACAGCTGCTACTATTGTTGAGACAAAATCTCCATAAGAATGATTTAAAAATAGCAGATGAGCTCATTGTTTGAATCTTAATCCAGTACATAATGTAGTGTAAAAATATGGAGTTGTACTTGCTTAAATGAGGTCCTTCAGAATTGGTAATACTAAAGGATTTGAAATTTTATCATTTAATTATCTTTGATAGTTTGTTTTCATTTAATAACACAAAAAATCATGAATGTTGTGTTATGATTTCCTTTGTAATATAACTTTACCATTTCAGCCTCTTAGATTTTTTAAATTATAGCTTGCAAGGATACTTTTCAAGGCTAGAGGCATAGCTACTTTCAAAATATATTCCGTCATTTTTCAGACGCATCATAAAAATGGATTCATTTTATTACCCTGGCTGTTACCTATCTTTGAGAAACAGATAATTGGCAGAAGATGCCTGAATTGCAACAGAATTTAAAAGATTATTCAGGTGAATAATGCTTTTATCAATATCATTAAATTTTATTTGTACAGAATTCCAGTAATATGTTACAGAAGAAAAAATGTATTTGTGATAATAAACATTTCCTACAAAATGTTCAGACTATCTCATTCTATCACTGCCATTCATATACAGTGAAGTCACTGTTCTAAATAGGTAGCATGCCTAGCCCAAGGACAGTAAACGACACAGTGGTATTTGGAATTTTCAAGTATTTAAGCATAACTGTAATACTCAAGTTTACTCAGAAAAGCTTTCAAAAATGCTGTTGAACTAGCATCAACATCTGCACAGGAAACATGTAACTTAGTCTTCCATAACTGGGGACGCAATCCTGTGATATTGTAACACTGGAAAGTTACAACTGACAGTTGAAAACTTATTGAGAAAAAAAAATATCAGGATACTTTTAGGATTTCTTAGGTAGAATATCTATGACTGACATTGTCAACAGTTGAAGTTATTCCTTTCTATTAATGCTAGTAGTAAGACCCACAGTCCATCCCAGAAAAGTTCTGGAAATTTCTTTCTGTTGGTTTCTTTTTTTTTTTTTTTTTTTAAGTTAAGAAACATATAATAAAAAATCAAAATACAGAAGCTAATTTACCCAAATGTAACCAGATGGGTTCCAACAGGATAGTGACTTGATAAAAGAAAAACGTGTCTTCTCAGGTTTCTGTCGTAATCTCAACTCATGCTTTGGGGACATAGGTTAATGTTTTCAATTTTTGACTGCTTCACAGAAGTGACCTATTGTAAAACTTATCTGTAAAATTAGTCCGTAACAGTTTTTAGACAAACATATTTTAAAGCTAACATTGACAGTAATACATCTAAAAGTCTGTTGTGATGAACAGTGAACATGGTTGTAAGCTTTAGGTGACAACATTATGAGCTGTTTCTTATAAAATATAATACAAAATATTTAGTGGTAAAATCATGGGGAAAAATAAATAGAACAACATTTTCCTTTCTATCACTAAATGTCACCCTCCCTACTGCTTGCTGTGAAGTTTTGTTAGCTGATACAATTTTGATGTTCTTGTACTCCTTTTTTGTGCATGTTTTGTTTTGTTTTTGGGAATACTCATCATGTTATCTGCTCTTTTTTTAACATAGATGCTGTCAGCACCAAAAGGTGCTTGCTCATAAGTTAGGTGGATATTTTACAGTATCTCTGTCTGTGGCTTTCTTCAGATAAAGATTCATGGGTTGAAATAAGAGTAAGAAAAAGGGCCTGGAAATTTGTGCTCTCTCAGGTGCCTAAGAGTCATTGGCCCTTACTAAGATTTTGGAGAAATCCTCTGGAGACTCAAATACTGGTAATTAAAGACTAAATTTCAAGAGCACAGAAGAGAAACATCAAACTCCTATGAGCAGCAAAGCATCAAACTCTCATTTTGAATGCAAATTTATTTATGTAAGCTTAATTTTAATTTTTTGAAAGGGAGGAGGATCTTACTTACTAAAAATCTCTGCTGTAGTATTCTGCCTGTTATCAGTACAGTGCTATTGACATGCAATAGTAAGAAAACATTGTGTATGGTTTTCGAACATCTATTCATAACTTTTGTGAAAAAATGATTGCTTTCATGCCTAAACTGCAAATTGCAAAAAAGCATACATCTTATTTAAAATATTTCCATAACTTTAAATTACTTAATTCTGAAAAAAAATCCCAAACCAAAACCAAAAAGCTCCACCCACAAAATTTGTTAGGTTTTCACCATAGGATTATCAATACTAACTTTATACAGTGACAAAATCTACCTGCTTTGATTTCTCATTGCTAAAAATATTCACATTTTCTCTCCTTTACATTTAAGAGGCAATATTTTCTCATTACTCAATACAATAAAACCCTCATGGAAGTTTTCTGAAATGTTGGTTGGAAGAGGTATAGCGTAGAAAAGTGCCCATTGAACTCAACAATTCAAAGCAACCACTGAACTTAAAACAAAATCAAGTAATGTGTTCTTGTTTGGGTTATTGGGGAAAAGGCATAGTTTAGAGATGAAATCAGAATCAAATAATGTCAAGGACTAAATATTTTGACAGCAGCTTTGTTTTATTGCAGCACAAAATCCTGGATGTGTAAAGCAAGTAATTTTCTGTGCTTCCTGTCTTTCTTATGCCACTGTATGTGAAAACGATGCAATTTACTGCAAATATATTGGTTTATGTAGACTGGCCTTCTCCAGGCTGTGCATATTAAAATCTGGTTCTTGGATAAAAATTTCCATCATAAAAAATATAACAGTTACTTTTAATTGTATGAGGAAAATTACTTGAATTCCTGAAGTTTTTTTTCCTAGGAAATACTATTTTCTCTCTCAAAAAAATGCCAACCTAACCCAACACAAACTCAAACAAGAAAAAAAAAAAACAAGAAAAAAAATCAAAACCAAAAGTCTCAGGTTATTTTTTAAGGGAAAACAAATTACTTAAGAATTAATTAATAAGGGGGGTGTGTGTGTGTTTAAATCTGAAGAAATATTTTTTTTCTCTGTGAATTCCCACAGTATTTCAGTTATATTGAGATTTTATTTTATTTATTTCCTATCCCTAATACTATGTAGTGCTAGTCCCTAGTAGTAAAGTAATTGCTGTCCTTCACCCTAGAGCTGGCTTCATTTTCATTCCTGGATAAAGTAACTACTAAAAATTATTATTTCTGAAGTAATTGTAGATAATAAGTTCTATAGAAGTACAAAAGCTTCTCACAAAGTTAATCTCTGTTCTAGAGAAGGCTTTTTTTTCTGCTTGAGTGGTCAGGAGACACAGTGAAAGCAAATGTACATTTGCTAATAACCGCAGGTGTCCTTTTACAGAAAAAATATATAGGCACCAAGGTGTGATAAGACAATCTTGGAAAAGCAAATTCTTACTTTGAAAACTACTTTTCTGGATGGTTGTTTCTAGATTCTAATTGCTCATTGTTCAAAGGAAGATCTGTGTTCCTAGAAAACAGAGGAAACTTCTTAGGATATGGGCACAAACAGTTCTATATTTATGACTGTCAGACTCCGAAATCACATTTACTAACCCTTAGAAATGTGTTCTTCATGGTCCTATTAACGTAGTTTGAAAAATGTAGACTCTTATCTCTAACATAATTGAATTTTTTTTTATCAACTGCTCTCAGGAAAGCAGCTTGAACTGCATCTTTGCAGGGTCAGTGATTTTTGGACTCAGTGATTCAATAAAGATTATAGAGTAGGAATGTGTAATAGCAGTACTGACCTAAGATTTACTTTCTGACACTGTTAGTAGGAAAAAAGATTAAACGTATTTGCATTAAAAAGATTTTACAGGTAGATCAATCCCAAAAAACTTCATAAACCTTTTCCTAACCTATTATTTATTCTGCAGCATATATTTTCCTGTTGTTCTAAACATGTTCTAAAAATGTAAAATGAAATTTTATTGTTTGTTCTCCCTAGAGCACACTATAGAAGTTACCTGTAGCTACTGAAATAACCAGTCAAACTTTATCTGTAAAAATAAACCGTTATTAAGAACAAAAAATATATTATAAGGAGATATTTTGAAAATTCCAATAAGAGCTAGCAAAATCAGGTGATTGTTGTTTTTTGCTGTTTATGTCTCTTGTAAGAAATAAAGTGTTGACACATCTGTAATGAAAATGTTGTTACTGCATATCTGCAGTTTAATGGTACCCCAGAGCTGCATTGCTGGATTTCATTATGTATTACAGTAAATAACACCTACTACAAAAAAGTAAAAAATGAATTTCAGTGGAGCAGTTATCTTCCACTTAGCAATCAGTATATTAATAAAAGAATCTACAGGGAAGATAATATTTATTTCAGGTACTGATACAGAACTAAATGCATGCTTTTCCATGCATGAAAAGCAAAATGGAATCAAAAGTTAAAAATGTACTAAATTGTTTATAGCATGGTATGATAGAAGCAATGTAGTGTTTGATATGGGAAGTTAGAGCCGTTTCAAGTAAAATGTCAGGACTAATTCGAGACAGCAAGCTACAAAACTTACAGCTCTTTTCTGCATATTCTGAATATATTTGAGCTTGATAACTCAACTGCACAAGAACTACTTTTATATGTGAAGACTTTGGCAATGGTTGTCATCTTACACATCTATAATAAAACCATTGTGTATGTATCAGCCGTGCCAGTCATGTTTATAATAGATACATAAATTAACATACAATGATAATCACCTCAGCCTGACATTTTTAGTCGATAATGACTGCAACAAATGGGTGACCTTCAATTCACTAGCACACAACAGTCATATTGCTTCAGGAGACAAGCTAAGAGACATGTTCAATTTAGTGGTGACACTTGTGTGACATCCAGTAATCCTTAAAGGTTCATTCCTTTATCTTTGCTGCTACGATCTTTACTAATAGAAGTGTCTACTTTCATTCCTGTAGTTAATTGGAAAATTTCAGGTTTATTTTCTTCCCTTCTAGATGTTTTCCTGTAATCTCAACATATCTTCAGGTCAGTGATGAGTAAATTAATAGATTCTTCTCATTGTCCTTACTGTTGGCACTGTTATTCTAAGGAAACTTTAATGGGAGCATAGCTGTCAAGCCTGTTGCTGAAGACGTCACTAGGGAAACTGATTCCTATTGCTTCTGCCTTGGTAGGCACTTTGCAGAGGAAGCAAATTGCTATTAGAACTTCCTCTAGAGACAACCTTGGATTCCTGTGGCAAGAGTTTTCCATTGCTGCTACTAGGTCTATCTGTAAGTTTTCCTGCTATAAGCTGTTGCCTTAAAAAGACACTTCAATTTGAATGTATTTAAAATCTGGGACATCAAATCACCTTGATTTAGTACTAGACAAACAGGAGAAACAAGTCTTACATGATGATGTCCTCCTTGCATTTCCTTCTTTCATGTTGGGGAGGATCAACAATTAAACAGTTCACCCTCAAAAACATTTTAAAAATACATGAACCTTGCCCCATTTATAGCATTGTTTAGTGGGACCACCAGTTCTACAGCAATAATGATTATAAAAAAAACCAAAAACCAAAAAACAAAACAACACAAAGAAAACAAGCAGGAAAAAGAAAAGCATAGCTGCATTGATTCTTGGAGAAATTAGTGTCCACTTCTTTTTTTTCCTTGTCTTTTTTTTTTTTTTTAATGAAGAAAACATTTGAGTATGTTAAAGAGAAAAAACTGCTTTCCTTTACTGCAGCAGCTCCCTTACTGCAGCATCACAGGCCAATAAAAAATTCTTATGCAAGATAATCAGTATGAGTTCTGACAATATGGTAAACTCTACTTTAGCAAGTCAGACTGGGAAAAGATCCTGATAGGGCTTTTTTTTGGTGGTAATTTACTTAATACTTTGCTAAACAGTTATAATTGGATTTTAAAACGGTGCATTTCTGCAGCACAGCTCTGTCCTATGTGGAAGGAATAGAAAGGAAGAGTAGTCTTTGTTTCTCTTATAAGAGAAACAGGAGTCTATCCTCTTTTCTTTCCAACCTCTGGAATGCATACTGAAAAATCAGGGTTATTTCCTGCACTATTTCTAAGCTTTAAGGAAATGGATTCACTACATCTTCTTTTTCCCAGCCATTACAGAATTTACTCTTGAGAATATAATATACATGCATTTGTATGATTACTTGATTCCATCATTCACTGGATTAAATGAAAATAGTAAACTTTTATATCTGGGTAATTTGAAAAAATTGAAAAATATTTTCCTTATTTTCTGTCCCACACTATACTTTGTGTTTAATAGACCATTTTAATTTTAAATAGAAATTAGTCTAGTTTAGTTTTCCATGTTTGTTTTTTTTACTCTGAAAAACTACTGTCTTATGTAGATTAAAAAGTCAAGTATATCAAAGTAAAATAATAAAATATTTTTCTTAGAAATTTTGTTGAAATTAAAATTTGACTTTTGAGACTTAGCAAAATAGCTACAAATCGGTATATTATTAGCAGTAGTAAAAAGTAATATGGAAAATTTAATTAATTTTTAGTCATAAACATTATGGTTTAATAGTTTCTTTGAAAACTGTCATATATCAGGCATTTTCACTAAACCAGAAATACATTTTTAAAAAATGATAACTCCGCTAACTCTATGCTATTTTGTAATGATATTCTTTTTAATTTGTAGTATCAGTAATAGATTTTTTACAGAAAATGAAAAAATAGGAATTTAAAAGTAATTTTTAATTTCGGGATCTAAGAATGTGTACATTTAGCGTTATGCAAATTCACTAAGATTTACATTTTAAAGAGACAAGTTTTGGTCCACATTAACATTTCCTTATCCTGGGCAATCAGTTTACTGAGGGATACAAAGAGAACAAAGGAGGCTGTACTGTCTTCTCCTATATGTGCCTGTGAAAATTTCAGGTGGGTTCTGCTCCATCTCCTGAGTCAGCAACAGAAGCAACAGTAGTTTCTCTGATATTAAGCCCTTTAGGAATAACAGATTATTCTGGCTGTGTCACTGATGGTCCTGTCTTTGAGATATAGAGGTGAGTGACATACAACTACAACACATTTAGTTTCCTCTGTACCCTAAGATATCCCTTAGGAGGTTGCTGGTGAAGTTGGTCTTTGTGTAAAGGAAAATGTCTTCTGAAAAGGGCATACATAAAGATGACAAAGAGTGAAAGATGCAAAAGCTTTTAGGAAAGTACACTGAAGGGTAGGCTTCTTTTAGGAGAGATTAATTTTCCTTTCACACACAGTCAGTTGAATGATAGTCTTTGTTTTGACTGATCAGAATATCACATTAGGTATTCTGCTACTGATGAGAAAAATCTATTTTTTTGAAATAAAACTGCTACTTTTCATACCATAACATTTTTGCTTTAGTTTTCCCATAAACATTTAAAATTTATATTTTAGCAACTATTACTCAGTATTTTAGGCTTCCTGAAATTATCTTCTTTTTATTACTGGTTGTTTTTTTTGTGTGTGTGTAACAGTAAACCACCTAAATACTTCACATGCTTCTCTTAGCTGTGAAAATTTCACAGTACCGCTAGTACTTTTTTGATGCTAATAGGACTGTTCATGGTAGAGTGTAATATGGAAAACAAACACCAAAAAAGCTGAAAAGAGATGTATTTGTGCTAATACATAACTTTTCTTTTAATTCCCTCTTTTCAAGTCAATTATGAGACTAGGTTGATCATAACAGTAATACTTAACTAAAGTACAGAAATCATGTTGTAGAGAATGTAAAAGTTTGTTTTAGAAAAGAATGCCCCTGCAATTTTAGAAAGGAAGTTCTGTCTACATTCATTTCACTGCAGTAACTGAAATTCAAAATTCTTTCTAAAAAAGAAGGCATTATCAACAGACCTTAACAGGAAGATGTCTTTACTCTGCATGTTACTTTCAAAATAGTTAACAATAGGTTTATCCACATTTTCCAATAGATAAAGCTTTTGTAAAAGTCCATTGGAGTTGTACCAAAATAAGGACTGCTGAATTCACCAGTCCTTACCATATCTCAATAGTACAGTAAGAGTATTATTTAGACCACATTCAGTGGATTTTTCCTAGGAGACCTATGAAGATTTCCTTGGCTTAGTTCCCCAAAAACCTAACCGTGTATCAAACACAAAGTATTTGTTGGCTCTGCTCCCAGTTATCGGTTTCAGACATTTGGCTAACCTCCTTGACTAACACGAAGCTTAGAGACTATGCTTTCCCACATGTTCTCATCTCAAAGGTAGCCCACACAGGTGACGGTTGACTGAGCAACTAAGTATGTTTGTAGGAAACACTGAAATGTAGCATAGCTCTGTCCAAGGATGCTCTTACAAAGAAGCATCTAGATGAGTATTTCTTCCTTTCCTTGGTATGTACCCTGCATCTTCTTTGCTTAACAGATTTTTGGATATGATGACAAGTAATTTAACAAATCTTTTAACAGACTTTCCCCTGAAAGTTCCAGATTTTGATATTCTATCTTGTTCAAGAAATTATCCAACTCCCATCCCAGTTAAAGAATGTAATTTTTTTTAAGCATCTTCTAGTTCTCAAGAGGAATTCCAGTACATAAAGTTATTCTGCATCAAATATATCTGCTGCATAGAATGAATATTGTGGACTCCAAGACAGGCAACTATTGTGCTGAGCACTAAGGCCCCTTCACCAGAAAAGATGGTTTCAATTGCTACATTAGCTAATGGCTCTTTCAATTAATTACTCTGCATTACAAAATGCCCTACTGCTGAAGCTGGTATTTTCTAAAAATGCCAATTTCATTGTGTTTCTTTGAGGGTATTTTTTGGGGAAAAAGTGAAATATCAAACTATTCTCTTTCATTGTTTCATTAATCAAAGACTAGTTCTAATTTTTTGGCTCCTAAAGACTAAATTTCAAGCTTAAGGTATCTATGCATCATTTTTAAAAATATTTTTTTAAATATAAAACTTCATAAGAGATTATATTGAAATAGTTCATTTAAGCCTTACCCAAAATTTGATTTTTTGTTTGCAAACCATTATCGGGAATGCAGCTTTCCATCACAACCTCGAAAAAAGTGTCCTGCTTGGCATCATTGAAAGTATTGTGATGATATTGAATGTCACCATATACAGCTCTTCTTGATGAGAAGTTATGATAAGTTTTTAATTTATAAATGAGTAATTCCTTTTTTTTTTGTTGTTTTGTTTTGTTTTGCTTTAATTTCAACTCAGTCTCCTTCACCACAAAGTAAATACAATATTTTCCAGGCAATTCTGATCTAATTTGCAGTTTTAGGCACATACTTATTTTCATATATTTTCATATTTTCTCTCTTCCAAGAGTGAGCAAAGCCAGGATAAACAACCTTTCATGAAGAATGTCCCAGGTCCCCACTCTTGGCTGGCTGTCTTTGTTTTCCATCACCCTTTTTTTCCCAAGTGAAAACTGCATAAAGAGCAAGCTATGTCTTCACCTTTTTAAGACTGCATACACATATAACCTTGTATGGCAGCCAACGTTCATTTAAACTCTAATTTCACCCTCTTGAACCATTTCCTACTTTTTTTTTTTCTTTCCCATACCTCCTTGTTAGTCACTTCCACATTTTTCTGTTTGTATTTTCTTTGAATTCATGCCCCAGTCCATTCTGACACCTTTCTTCTTCTAATAGCAATAGTTACAGAGGCATTACTCCAGGACTCTGCGCTTTGTAGAGATTCCTGTGTATACAAGTATTTTTCATTCCAAAATGTCTGGGTTATAGAAGACAATTGCAGTTTTGCTCTAGCGTGCTGTTGTGCTGCTTCCATATTCTTTAGAAAAATAGTTTAGAGTTTTGCCTATCTTAAGAAAGTGAGAAATAAGACATATTTTTTTAAAAAAAATTAAATTCTCATCAGCTGAAGAATTTTATTGAATGTTTAGTTCACTTACAGACCTCAGAAAAGAAGCAAGAAATTAAAAACATATTTACATATGAAACTGATTCTTTTTTAAATCAGCTAAAACTGATTTGAATCAGTAAAGCACATCATAATTCTAACACGAAAATGCTCTTAATATAAGTAGCAATAAATTTCCATATATTACAGTACTCAGTGAAGATGAGCTATTCCAATGCAAGTAATAAATAATCATGATCTCAGTATATAACAGTTTGGTTTGGTAGGTTTTTTTTCTCCTAGTCCTAGAGAAGAACATGTTAATATCCAATTCATTCAAACAAAAAGGCAAAACTAGTGGACTCTGACCTTTTGTTTGCTACAGAATATGATGTGCATCACTGATAAGAGCCGAAGGATTGGAAGAGACATGTAGATGCAGGGAAATTCATATCCAGAGGCAACCCCCTTACTTAATTCCTATATATTTTATACTAGTTAAAACCCAAATCACTACTGATATTTGGATCAAGATTTGTCTTTTACAAATCAGGACAGCCCACTGAGCTAATGCTCTTTGTCGTAACAGCCCATGCTGGGAAAAGTCAATGGCATTCCTGAGTTGTCCAAGAAAGGTGTGGGAAATTGAAATGAAATATGAATGTCCTAAACTATTCTGTCATTGCATGACTGGGCTGAATAAGTCTCCTGTTCCTAGAGTTGAATTTGCCAGTTAGTAAGATACTTTTCATTCATAGCAATGTGAATTAGTGGCAAAGATAAACTTATTCCCTTACAGAAATTGGCTGTCATATTACTTTGCTATGATTACTAAATATAATACTAGTTCTCTGAATTTTCCCATCTGTTTCTTTTGGCCCTGCAAGTTTATTAATTGTTTACCTATTTGGTAGAAAAATATTCTCTCCCTAACCCTGCAAGGCTATCTTGTATCTGTCTGTGCTCAGTCACTTCCAACCCATAACCTGTTGCCACACTTTCTGGACCGTAGGATGGTCTTTGAATTTTGTTTATTTATATCATAACACTGTTCCACAGAGCACTCAGATAGCATGCTGTACACTAAAGAACATGAACTAGTTTATAGAATGGCATGGTGGGGTCATAGATGTCAGCTACAGCTCTCATTTGTTTAGGTAACATTTAGAAAAGGTGTAAAACTTAACAAGAGTATATTCAAAGATGTTTTGTGAGGAAAACATCTCAGGAGGTGCTAAGTAACCTCTTAATGGATTTTAAGGCATCCTGTCTTGTATCACAGAAGCACAGGTCTTTATACAGAATGTTAATACAAAATGCAATCATGCAACATTAGCAACACAGTAAAAATGAAATCTACTGTTCAAAATCAGCTGTTAGTTCTATTTTTAAGATCTTGCCATGAACCTTAACATAAGTTAATCTTTCACAATGCACTCTCAATTTTTAATTTTGACATAAACAAAATTTTGAAATAAGACAATAGAAGGCAAAAAAAACCCCACAACTAAACAAAACAAAACATTCCTGAAATCACAAGTTAAGCTAATAGTGGATTCAGGAGAAAGTAAAGAATATGAAAACTAATAAATAAGTCCAGGTTTCAAATGTACTTTTTTTATAAATATACATATGTATTTGTTTGTAGCTTTGTATCTGAAATTAACTTTTGCAGGTGAAAATCACAGACCACTTTCTACACAGGGAAACTGAACATGTCAGTGAGTTATTGCAAAATTAGGTTACGGTTGAATGGATAAGCATGGAAAAACTATAGAGTATTTCTCAAGATGACAGAGGAAGCTATTGGTTTAAAATAGCAGGAATAAGTATTAGGAATAAACCAATGGCAAAAATTACATTTCTTAGGTTTTGTACATATTCTTCAAGTTCAATAATCACAGTCCCATAAATAAACTTAGTCCTTACAATAAACTTGAACCGCAACTAGTTAAAATAACATTCATTTGAGCTTTCTCCTAAGCAAGGAGAAATCAAAAGCACTACAGCTTTTACTGTAAATGACTGACACATTCTTGCCCGTTCTGTCAGGATCCTGATCACAGCCTCGTTCCTAAAAGTTCAGTGGGCTGAGCTAAGGTGTTCAGTGCAATGAGTTGAGGCATTTAGTCAATGGTCACCTCCATCGTTCATGAGAAGCCAGAAGCCTAAGCAGCTCTCCTTCCCTGCAGAGCTGCTTCTTAGCAGAGGCTGTGCCTCCCTGAGCCATGCTGCAGCTGCTCAGCAGCTGTGCCTGTGCCCAGGCTCACACCCATTCAATGTGGACCCAGCCTGGACCCATGGACATGGCCTTCTGGCTTGGGCTTGGACCTGCCTTGCCCCAGTAGACTTACCAGGCTATCACTACACTAAGCCTGTCCCTGGCCAGTGTGTCTGGGCCTGATCCTGGCCCTGACTTGCTGTCTCAGTGCCCTGGTTCCTTGTCAGGGGGAAGCATATCCCTGCCTGCCTTGCTTCCACCCTTGGCTCCTGGCTGCCTCCTCACAGTGAGCAGCCAGAACGTGCTCCTCCCTGACATCTTCATTCAAAGTCTAGGCCACTATTTATCAAAACTCATTGCTTAGAAAACATGTAATAATTTATGGGTTTATTGGAAAATATGTAATGATTCATGTACTGAATAATTGGTTTCATACAGGGAATTTAACAGTACTGTTTGAAAGGTGGTGGAATTGCAGGGTAAGTAGAATTCACAAGAACAACTTAATTGATTCCTTCAAGGTGACAGAAAGAGAGGTGACTGTTAATTCTTCTTGGCCTAATTTCAGTAAACAGTATGTTTTGAGCCCAAATAGCTGAAGTTCATCAGCTTTTTTGTTATAATGGGTTGTGGGGAAAATAACAGGGACTAAGTTTTGTCTTTTGCTTGACATCAGTCTGCCCAAAGAATTAGGTAATAATCTTAAATTTTTCATGCTGTTGTTGAATTACTTCTTAAACATGGTTTACGGACTATAGTTGCTGTGGTGTTTTGCCATGTGCTACTCTATTCCTTTAGAAACTGCTATGCTGATCCTGTTACCACCTAAGATTCTGGTTCAGTTCCTGTATTTTAACCTGTATTCAAAATTTTGTTTTGGAAGGGAATGTTTATTGGAGGTGGGGGTGGGGAGACTTGGGTTTTGAGGCTTTTTGGTGACTTATTTTACTGAGAATTTGAGAATGGAGTCCCAAATATGTCTCAGGTAACATCACTCATTTAATGAAACTTAAATAAACTTTAAATAAAGACTTGCACTATAAAGATCCTTTCCCTGGTCACCTTTTAGAGGCCAGTATTCTAGAATAAAATAAGCATAGGGACTCTGACTGAAACAGTATTATACCATTGAAGCTAGACGTAACTTCAGACAGAAAAGTAGTAATTCAACTGTAAATAAGCAATGCATTAGTAAAGCTGGTCAAAGATCAATTAAGACAAATTTAAATCATATGAGGTACCTGAACCACCACAGTGCTTTGTAGCAATAATAAATCACAGTCAGCACTGGCTGCGCTTGGACCAACCACTTACTTTTGTAAACTAGTCAGAACTTGGAAATACAGTTTTCTGACAGTGGTCACTTGGGTGCTAGGCACTTGTTAAGGCCAGCTAAAATGAGTAAAGCTCAGGCAGTTACAGCAAGGTCTTGAGACCCTGCACTTTGAGGTCAGTATAGAGCCCTTGGCCTTATACCAGGCCTGCTAGAGATCATGTGTACTGGATTACAGTTTCAACTTGACCTCACTGTCATAAAATCTCATAGGAAAAAAGAAAGTTATTGCACATGTAGTGGTTTCTTAGAAAAAAACCTATGACTTGGAAATAATAGTATTTGTTTCAAAATAAAGCTAGCAAAGACTATTGACTAGATTCATTGTGCTATTTGGCTATAACAACTGGAGTAAAAGTGTTCTTCAGAGTTTTCCCCTGTGACCCTGTTGGTATGTGCAAACACTTTCTTGCTTCATGAACAAATGAAATACTAGATTTAGAAAGATATCAGAAATATGTGTATTTTGGCAAGACAAAAATGCAAAAGTAAAGCCATTGTTTGGTGACAGATGACTAATAGTAAGAAAGGCTGGAAAAGATATGTGCATAGAGAGCCTTATTACTGAAGTGAATGAAACTGAAGCAATGATAAGACGGTACTGAAAAATATGTTGGTTGGGGTGTGGGGGTCTTTTTTTGGTTTGGGTTTCGTTTGTTCCCTTCCTTCTTTCCTTCCCCCCTTCTCTTAGATTAATCATTTTGCATGCCATGTTTGTGAAAGAGGTGAGATTCTGAAAATATGACACATGATTATGTCTTAGAAGTCCTGACTAACTCTGCTTTCATTTCAGTGGTACAACTCTGTAGGTACATTGTGGGTATCTGACAATAGCTTTATAACAGTGAGAAGGAAATTGCATGGCAATCCTGATTTATGATGAAAATTTCAGCAGATCCTTTATTTGTGGAGTATACAGTGGTTTGAGATTAAGACCCCAAGGAACATTTGATTCTTTAGTTTTATGTAGTGAAGCAGATTCAAACTGTACTTAACAAGCAGAATTGCATTTGTGAATTGCTTTAGGAAAAAAAAAATCAGTTTTGATCTCTTTTTTACTTTAGCTTAGTGTGTTCAGAAGTGGAACAGTTCATGAACATAATGTTCAGCGCATAAGTCTGAGTTTTGCATTGTTTAAGACATAGGCTTTATACAGTGGAAAAGCCTAGGGCAAGTGTGCTTTCTAAGGTCTGATTTGCTGTACCATAGTCTAGGCTTCTCTGTGGAAAATCTAAGTCTAGTCATAGCACTTCACTTACTTTTGGATTTATGATTATGTAAGCAGAAAGAATCAGTAATACATAAGCATGGCCTTCAAACACATTACAACTTCATATGGATTCACACCAATCTTCTACTTTAAGGAAATGGAATAAAAAAAATATAAATTTATATATCTACTACCTAGATTACTGAGAATGTATAATTACAAGTGAGAAGTACTTGGATTCATTGAATCAACATTCAGCTTTTTCATTAACTTAATTAGCATAGGCAAAATGACTGAAGATAAATACTGCAAATCTTTAAACTGTTTCGGTTATGGTTTCTTCATCTAGTGGAGTTATTTGACTTCTTTTGTTATTTTTGCTGCAAGTTCAAATGCAAATATCTGTGATAACATAGCCATGATAACGCTAGTAATTGGATTATGCACTGAAAATACTCCTGAAGAATTACATTTGATAAAACTAGGTTTAGTACAGAATCTGGATAGCCGAATGCCCACAATTTATAAAGCCTATAAAATCTAATACTATATTATCTGTTGACTGAAATGTATTATGGCTGACAATAGGTTTTTATCTCCTTTTTGTTCCCTCCTCTTTTATTTTTTTTTTTTTAAAAAAAGAAAGAAAAAAAAAAAGTAAAATTTTTCTTTACATTTCTTGGCTTAGTAAACCTTTACTAAGAATGTCAGTATCACAAAAACAACAAAGCAGATTATCTGGACTCCATATCTTGTAAGAAGCTAATCTCCCATCTTTCAAATGAAACAAAGAAAATACCTCAAGACATTTTGTTGTATACTCCTGAACAGGGAGCAGTACCTGAAAACAGTATGAAACATAGTGGTGTGTATAGCTAGTCATCTAGTGTACTGAGTATTCAGTCTGCATCATAGCAAATTCTGCTCTTGCTACATAAATGGCTTCAGCTACTTTTTTATCAGCTTATTCCCAATTGAAGCCACAAAGAAGATTTTGAGAACAGTCCATTAGACCTACCGTATTAGGAGAACCGTAAGGTTGAAAACTAGCTCTTTCTTTAGAACAGAAGAAAGCAAGGCAATGAATGGGAGATATGACATCCAGAACTGTTACTGCATAGTCAGGATTCAGCAGGCAACCATAAGGACAGGCTGAAGTTAGAAGGGACCTCTGGGGGTCATCTAGTCCAAAACCCCTGCTCAGGCAGGGTCAACTAGGGCAGATTGACAAGGCCCATGTCTTTATGGGCCTTTTCAAAATGTCCAGGGATGGAGATTCCAGAACCTCCCCAGGCAATCTTTTCCAGTGCTCGGTCATCCCCACAGAAAAGAGGTTTCTTATGTTCAGGAGGACCCTCCTGTGTTTTTACATTTGTTCCTGTTGCCTCTGGTCTTGTCAAATAGGTACAACTGAAAAAAGTCTGATTCCACCTTCTTTGCACCTTCTTTTCAGATTTTTATATGCATTGATGGGATCTGCCCTGAGACTTCCCTCTGCTAGGCTAAACAAGACTATCATCCAGATAAATAATAAAGATGTTGAATTTGGCCTGCTTCATGTTCCTGTGACCTAACTTACTTTCCATTACATATTTCAGGGTGTCATGTAGTGTAGGGGCTCCCTTGGGGCCAGGTATGGTGGGGACTCCTTAGGGGTGGGTAGGGCAGGACCTCAGTGAGACCCCATTTGCTGCCCCCAGCCAGGGAGCATGTCAGGCAGTGGGGACAGTCAGGGGTAGCCCCAGAGCAGGGCATTAGGCACTCCTGTGAGGATAAGTCCAGGCTGAGTCCAGGCTGCAACATGAGCCTGCAGGTGCGTGTCAGGACTGATGCTGGTGAGTGTACCCAGGGTCAAACACAGCCCCAGGAGGACTGAAACAACTTCGTCAAAAATTTATCATTGACAAGGAAAAAAGTGGCACTGGAGTAAATCTGCTGGTCATGTAGTAATGTAAGCTAACTTTTTGATTTAGGAGGAAATTATCTTTTCTAGTCCTTTCCAGCATAACTTTTATATTTGAGGTAAAACTTTGCATATTAGCACAATTATCAAGGACTACATGCAAAGTAAATCCGTTTTTCAGTTCCCTGATGAGAGGGAATATATAAATAAAAATATATAAATAAAATATATTTGAACAGGTGTTACTCCACATCACAGCATTCCCTGGTTCTTGAAAACAGACATCGGCTATGCTGATTCCTGATGTGAAGTACTGTAGTTTTTGACAGTCTTTGTATGTATTGCCAATATTTACTTTAGCTTCCTGGATTCATAAACAGAAACAAAGAGTGTAGGGTATCTGATACCACAGAGTGCTAGAAATCAGCCAGAGACTGTTATGCATAAGGCTATTGAATAAATAAGAATTTTTCCAGCCATATCTATTGATAAAATAGGTCTGCTTCAGAGGGAAAGATAAGGAAGACAGACTTAAAATTTTAAAATGCAGATCTTTCATTTGGCTTTATATACTGTTGCTGGAGCAGGAAAAAAACCAAAACAAAAAAGAACAAGACAAACAAGCCAACCAAAACCCAAACAGTGATGTATGAAGCTTACAAATGAGATCCATCTATATATTTTTTGAAAAAATTATTTATGCCACCATTGATGTGGGGATTTGAAGAATTGTTTTAATAGCACAACCATTCTTTAACCAGGGACTATTTATGCACAGTTAAGAACGTATGAAATCAAATTAGAATGCATCAGTAATTACATCCTTTGGTGATAATATATCTTCCTTTTCTTCTGATCAAGCCTATCACAATATTCGTCCAAACAAATGGGAAGTTAGAGCACACCTGATACATCTGGCCAGATTTCACTAGCACATTTTAGGAAAGCACTTTATGAACTGAAGAAAACAGTAAACAGACTGTACTGAATCGGCAAACATAAATAGTGAGTGGATGATGGACAGTGAATTCAGACGTATGGAGAAATTTTTTAATGAGTGTTGCCCTTGCACAATAAACTCAAGTCCTTACCCTGACATTCACTAAAATTAGTCATTAGGATTATCTCAGCTTATATTTTCAGAAGCATGATAGAAGAATTTCTCATAAAAATTTAATCACTATGCATATGAAAACCAAGAAAATCCAAATACATTATTTGTTCGAAGCCAAATAAACCAAAATGTATAAATTAAGAGTTTAGAACTTCTAAAGCCTAAACCCTTTTTCTTCAGATCCCAAAGCCTAGTAAATACCATTTTTGCTGTTGTTGGTTGAGAGAAATTTTTACATCAGCCTGACCATACAGTGTCGGGACCTGGCTAGACTTGCCTTGACACAGGTTGATTTTATCTTGCTTTAACAAATAATGTCTAGAGGCCAAGTGATGACTGCCAAACATATTGGAGCTGCATCCTCTGAGTTTCATTACGTCAAGGTCTGATGATTTATATCATTATCATAACTTGAATTTCCAAAATTTTGCTGTATATCATGTGCTATGTCTTCATTTAGGTGATAAAATATCACAAATTTTGGTTATCTAAAGCATCCAGCTTAAATTTATCTAACCAAATTTGAGATAATATTGTCTGTTTGAGTATTTGGTTATGTACATCAACTGACTGCTTTTTGAGACCAAACAGAGTCATTGATAAGCAGAAAATAAGATGTCACGAGGAGCCAACAGGGATATTTACTAAGACATAATCCTCTTACTTGGCTTACTGTTACTGCATCCTTCTCTGTCAATGTCTGGTTGCTTTCTTAAGCCAAACCTTCTGAACAACAGAATTGCCATGTGGTAATATATAGCCTTTTTTGTTAAATCTGATTACTCCTTAATTTGAATTCCTTCCTCTCAAAAGAGCCATGTCCTCATACCTCCTTTGCTTCACATACATGAGGACATGGAAGTACTCAACTGCAGCATACATGAATGATGATTATTCATTCAGCCATGAGGTTTAAAGATGGAACTGTTTGCCAGGAATGGAAGACAGTCCTTTCGTTCTGAAAATAAAACCAAGCCAGCCTTAAAATGCAAGACCTCTGAAGATTAAGTTGTCTAGCTTAATCAGAGATAAGATTGAAGGATGACTTCTACATGAATATATATGTATATGCGCACAACTGTAATAGAAAAGAGAGGACAGCTGTTAAACTTTGAAGACAAAATGGCAACATTAATCCAGTTATTGAGAACCAAATTTTAGACAAGTATAGCATGAGAATTAGAAATAAATATTCTAGTTGTGAGGTATTTAAATATTGTCAGATAGTGCAATCATTTGATAACAAAACTATTTCAAAGGTACATTTCACTCCAGAAAACCTTATAATGCCTGTGTGTGGTTTTAATGGATATAGGACTGCTTTGGTTCATTTGGACCTTGAAATCTTTTAATCTCTGATTCCCCATTTTCATCACCATCTTTCAAGGTTACTGGGGAAAACAAAATTTAATGCATTGACATTTTAATGTTCTTCATACTTGCATCTTTACATTAAACTAGTAACAAAATCAAATTTCATGCTTCAGAGCTTTAGGCAGTCATCAGCAAAGTGAAGGAGTACATTGTCTTGATGAGCAATTGGTTAGATATATTTTTTTCTCCTCTTCCTCCAAAGAATCAGAGGCTGGCTGCAGCTATAGACTGGAGGAAAGATAGATAAAGAGACACTTAGAAAATATTTCTTCAGTGTATCTGCTGACATATTCAAGGTCATGCTGATCTTCAGATTTTTATTCAAGCAGGAAGTTTTCCCTGATCAGTCTGATGGGAATTGTCAAAGATTTTTTTGCCAGCTTCTTAGTTTTCTTTAGAGCAAAATGAGTAGATGAAGCTCCTGAAGTGTCATAATGTAAAAAATATTTTTCACCTTCTAAATGTTATGGTCAGAATAAATTAGTTATTGACAAAAAGTTTCAAAACTGAGCTCAATTTTGTTTGGATTATCTGAATATAATTCAGATATTAAAATTCCACCACCGTTAAAAATCTGGAGTAGAGGAGCACATGTGGTCCTCTCTTGATGCCGTGATCTACCCAAGGAGAAATATATACAATCATTACACTTATGGCCTCAAAGAAAGATAAGTTACCAAACTTTGCAGTTCTCAGATCAAAAGGCTGGCAGCTGTAGTGGTTGACCTTGGAGAGCTGCCAGATCCCCACCCAGCTGCCTTCTTATCCCCACTTCTTAACAGGACAGGGGGAGGAAATCAGATAGAAGAGCTTGTCAACTGCTAATATCCCTACACTGTTTATGGGGAGAGCCATAAAAGCACCTAGTTAAAATAAGGTAAAAGAAAGAACCCATCAAAGTCCTGACTATTGATTAGCCATAGGATAATACAAACTGTGGAAAATATGTACCTTCTTAAAGATCACTGTAAATATGAGGTTGAATAAATTATTTAGTTTATAGCTCTAGTTAAATAAGAATATGATGAACTTCAAAGAAATTTAAGTATTTCACTTTTCATAACATCCCCCATTTACATTTTTTTTCATAAGGAAAAAAGTAACTGTCATGTTTTCGTTTCCTAAAAATGAGATGTTTCTGTGATGAGTTAACTTTAGCTGACTTTCAGATGTTCACCAAGTCACTCTCTCACTCTCCCTCCTAAACACAGGAGGAGAAAAAAAATTAGATGGAAAACCTCATTAGTTGAGATAAAGAGATCACTGACCAATTATTGTCAACAGGCAAAACAGAACCAACTTGGAGAAAATGTATTTAATTTATTGTCAAATAAAAATAGAATAGGATAGTAAGAAATTAAAAAAATCCTAAAAATATTTTTCCCCCATGCCTACCTTCTGCCCGAACTTCACTTCTGACTCTTCTATCACCTTCCACCCTGAGCAATGCAAGGGAATGGGAAATGGGGGCTATGGTCTGTTCGTAATACTTCATCTCTGCCTTGCCTTCCTTCCAATCCTTTCCCCCTGCTCCAGCATGGGATCCTCCCCATGTATACAGCCCTTCATTTATTACTCCAGTGTGGGTCCTTTTGATGGCTGCAGTCCTTCCAGAACTGCTCCAACATGTGTCTTTCTGTGGAGTATAGTCCTTCAGGAACAGACCGCTATAGCATGAGTCCCTCATGTGCTGCAGGTCCTGCCAGAAAACCTGCTCCTGCATGGGCTTCTCTCTGCAGGCTCCTGTGTGGTCTTTCCACAGTGTCCAGCTACCTTTAGGTCATGTTTTCCTGCTGTGGTGTGGAGTCCTTCATGGCCTACAGCATGGATATCTACTCCAGTGTGGTCCTCCGTGGGCTGCAGGGGTACAACCTGCTTTGCCATGGTCTTTTCCATGGGCTGCAGAGGAACAGAGGCTCCACTGCCTGGAGCACCTCCTCCTCCTCCTTCTGCACTGACCTCCAGGTCTGTAGGGCTGTTTCTGTCACATTTTTCTCGCTTCTTTAACAGCTGCTATCAGTATATTTTGCCCTTTCTTAAACATTAAATGGATTATGAAAACAGGAGCTTAAAAAATAGAGCAGGCAGAAAAAAGTTTATAATTATGACTATTTTTGCATTATTATGACAAAAGTGTTGAAAAACATGATCAACATCTTTCTCTATAAAATCCTAGTTAATTTTGATTTCAAGCAGTAAATAAACTATTGAAATTTGGGAACAGGCAGAGAAGTAAGAATCTGTGCTCAGAAATCAGCTCTTACAATTTCTCAAAGTGCATCTTAGAAGATGCCTTTCTTTTATTTTTACGTAAGAAATTCATCTCTTTGGCACAAAGTAGAATGTGAGAATCTCAGTCACTGTAAGTTCTGGCAACAGGATCAACATATTTATTAAGATCTTGCAGTTAGTGAGGATGTGTGAGAGATTTGCTTTCTTTCCATTGTCCCGGCTAAAATCTCATGTTTTTGTCAAGTTTCTCTCAGTCTCAAGTATGGCATCTCTTGTGGATTGAGAACTTGTGATCCTATCTAAAAGCTATTGCAGCTGATGAGAACCTTCTCCTTAAGTCAAGAAAGCTTGGAGATTTTTTTTTTTTTTTGAGAGGTCAGTAGGATACAGAGTTTACATCTTTGGGGGCAGCAGGAGATCAATAATCTCATGCTGTCTTGAAGATGTGCTACAGTAAAAGAGATTCTTTATGATTCTTTCCACAGAGTAGAGAACAGGGTATATGACTTTCTGCTGATAAATACAATTTTTTATAAAGGGACAGTGACAGATAATATAAAGAGGTAATAGTAATAGAAAAACCTTTCATGTATTACTATGCTCTGTAATGCAAATATCTTATGCTGATGTTGTCAATAAAAAATCTGGAATTCATGTTATATATAAAGATAATAAGTGAAGTTTATGTCTGTGAGTTTCACTTTATTTGGTTTTGTTTGGTGGTTTGTTTTTTTTTAAAAAAAATTTAGTATTGACTGTTAAAAATACATGTTGTACACTTAGAAACAGGATCATGGTGATCAAGTGCTGACAGAAATTAAGGATATTTTAATATTTTTCTTTCTTCTCTAGTTGTTCAGTGCCATGCTTATGGTGTAGTTACAACACTGTTGATAAAACCTCATAAACTTAACCTACACAAAGCTTTAAGAACTAAAAAGGCTTCATTTAAGAGCATGTTTTTTCTTTTTCTTCTTCCCTCTTTGTCTTTGTTTTGTTTTTAATATGTATTACTGTGTCTGTAGGAAATGACCTAATGGCAAATGTTTTCATGCTTTTAAACTAAAGCAAAAACATAAAAAGTAAGAAATATTCCATCACTGGGGAAGAAAAAAATATTTTTAATGTGTAATTTTCAGGGATAGTAACTAAAGATACGATGTGTGTTTATACTAATTGTTTTACTAATTTGATGTTATTTGTTCTATTAATCTGATATTGTTTACCTTTGCATAATAAAATAGAATAGAAACATGAACTGTCTCCACATAAACATACCTGGAGATCATAAACACAGATAAAAGATGCAGAATAAATGAAGTATTAACATTGAAATGACTTAAGTAATTGTAAATGTGGGTGAGTTTTTCAAATGAACAAACTGTATAATGTAGGGTCATATCCCAAATGTGTTAATAAAGAGAAATAGAAAAGGGTTTTCATTTTTTTAAAGGTAAGTCATCAACATCACATATACACATCCTTTCTGTTGAATGAAATCAGCTAGGGCTTCCTGAACGCTGTGTTATTGCCACTATTTATAGAAGCTAAAAGAATACCATGTCATTTTTACAAATAATTTTACTTTTAATTTAATTGATACTACTAAGAAGAATTTGGGAAGTAATTTTTCCCACCTTCAGGAATCGTGAGTATGGTGTCAACATTTCTTAGGAATGATCACTGGTGTATTGTTTCTGTGATGGCTGAGGCAGGATTTCGTATTATGTCTTGTGATTTTAGTAAGTAATTTTCACACAAGCTATTATATCAGTGTCCCATATGACATCTAGCACACCTGAATTCTTCTCCTGATATTCTTTTGACCTGAACAAGGACTTTTATGGCAGTATCTTGTAATTTTTTTCCAGTTCTAGATATAATAAGGGACACTACTTCTTCTCACAAGCCTTCTGTTAGTGTCTAGCTTATGTTTGTTCAGCAGCATCTTAAGTCTGAATTTAATACTTTGGAACACATTGTGTCCAAAAGCATATATGTAAATGTCAGTGCTGAAGCTTAAACCTTCTTAACATTGTCAACTATATATTGGCCCATTTTCCAAGAAAATATAAATATTGTAGCCCTCCTGGCACAGAATTACAGTATACATAATAGAGGCGAGAAACAATAATGTACAGTGCTCCTGTACTGTCTAACGGACGTTGCAGACAGCTCAGCTCAAAGCTTCATGTTTATCTGTTGCTTTCATTCAGGAGCCAAAGTGATGTTTTCTTCTGTTCCCAGCTGATAACAACTGCAAAATATGGGCACAAATAACTTTGGGCCAATTGCATCCATGTCAGAAAAAAGAAAAAAAAAAAAGATATTGCTAGGCTTATTGGCTGGAAGGTGGTGAAAGTGCTCATAGGTTTCCTGAGGCTGAAATGCGTAGAGTTGGAGTCTAAGGGAAAGGGAAACAGAGTTCCAGGAAAAAGGAGGAAGAGAGAGCCATGAAAGGGTATATGCAAATATGAAGTAAATTAAAAGCAAATATAAGTATTTAAGAAGAAAAAGAAATTCTAAGACATTGGTTACTTGCTTTACTGGAATGGAAAACACTTACCCAGATGGTTCCAGCTGTCTAAGTGTGGGAGAAAGATCTCATGGTGTTACTGCTGCACAAGTTTTCCAATTTCAAGTTAGGAGCAATAGAAGAGACGAGATTTCTACTCCTTAGCCTCTGTTGATAATTCAGTATTTAGTTAATTGTCATATGTCTCCTGTACTTCTCTGCCTCATGGAATTCAAGGCCAGAACTGTCTGGAATTTTACCGTTATGATATTTTACCATCAAAATAATAAAGTATCTTTTAATCAGTCGCAGGCTTTTTGCTGTGGCAACATTAGTACCCATGTGAAAGAGCAGGAATGGATAGTCGTCTGGCGGTTGCACTGAGATTTTCAGTCTTGCGGTGACCTCCCTTAATCATGCCTCATGGAGGCAGCAGACTACCCTGAAAAGAGGATCTGGTCTGCAAACAGGTGCTTCTGTTCCACACAGGAGGGAATCACCAATGACCATAACTCACTGTTATTTCTTTTTGGCTCTGGTTTTAATGAGATTTTGTTGTGAGGGGTTGGTCATTCTGAAACTTCTGCTTGCATAGGTTCCTCCTCTATCTCATTATACACTTCATCCACCATACTCAGGGTCTTATACCTATTCTGTAAAGTTATGGAGGACAAGGAAATGTTTCTTTTATGACTTCATGTGGTAACGTTCTTCCACTCCTCCTTACCCCTTTTAACCCTGCCTTCTTCCTGGCACAAAACAGATCTTGGACCTCCCTTCTTAGTGGCCATGCTGTGTTGGCTTGCAATGCATCAGGGATGGCAGAGTGCAGTTCCATTGATCAATCTCCTTCTCAGACACCCAAACATTCCTCAGTCTTCCCACCTCCTCCTGCAGCTTGTCCACCAAGCAGAGCAGTCTGGTCACACCTCCACATAGGCTTGCTTGGTCTCTGACTCCAGGAATAACCCTTCACACATACAACAGCTGGAAATCTGGATGGTTGTGTGCTTGGACAGGAGCTCAGTCTGTGTGGCTGCATTAGTTCTACCAGGTGCTAGAAGCTCAGGGGGAGCAGAGGACACTGCTTTTTCCTGGGTGATCAACATGCTGCTGTACGTGCTTCTGCACCCACGCCCACTGCCACTTGGCCTTCTTGTACCTGCAGATAGCTTTCATGAGGACCTCTTCTATGATTTTTACTGGGAACTAAAGTGAAACTGTTTGGACTATGCTTTTCTGAATCTTCCTTTTCACCTATTTTGGTAGCTGGATATAATATTTATCAGGTTTTAGTCAGTTGGAACTTCTTTTTATCTCCATGACCTTTCAAAGGTGACAGAGAGCAATTTAAAATTGAGAGGCTTTTTCATTAATGTTCTGTTTTAAAAATAGTTTGTCATAATTTTGAAGACCATAATAAGGTGATGAAAATTAGAAAAAATAGTACCCTAAGATCAAAATAAACATGGATCTTCATTATTTGGATACCTAAATTAAATTCCTTTGATCTGAAAGACTTCTATTTTCTACCGTTACATGTCCTGATTTTACTTTCTTCAGTACCAGCATTAAAAAATGCATACCTTATATGAATATTTTATGTAGATTTAACAGTTACAAATTCATATAACAGTAATTTTTTAAAAAAACTTTTTATAGCAAAATGAAATATTATTTAGAGCATTTATTTATACACATGTTGTATCACACATTCAAGGAGGTATTCAAAGAGTGTAATAGTTTCTGTTTCCATCCGTTTTATGGGTGTTCTGATGAACCCCTAATGTGACAGGCAAAGAAAATGTAATCAATGTCTTATTGTGCTTGGAAGACTGTGAAAAAAAGTAACTGACACAATATTTTCTTCCAGGTGGGAGCAAAAAGCAACTGCATTCCTGGCCCTTTACAATCTAGTTAAGAATTTGAGTGACGGAATGTTGGCGCCAGCTGTGGAAGAGCTTATCAGCCTCAACTCCAAGTAAGTGAAGTCCTACATATTTGGAGGTTCATTTCAGACTAAATTTACAAAGCCTACTGATTTCTAATAAGAAACATGGATTAAAAATAGTTTCTAAGGCACTGTAGAGCACTTTAGTTTCTCATATTGTGGAATTAAATTTCTCATTTAAACAACGTCTTTAAATTAGTACGTAACTTCATCTCTTCATAATGTTATTTTGCAAAGCTAATGACATCTCATTCTGATTCCTCTTCCTTTGTAGACAACTGAAAACACTCCCTTAAAGACAAATTATTATAAAGCATAAACATAAAATATAAAAATATATGTATATGTTCAGTGATCAAGAAAATATAGATAAATAGTAATTGGTTTGATGTAGAAGACCAATAGGTTAAAAAAAGTAAGGAAAATTATTTGAGTGTTAATTAAATGGACCTTCCTTCCTGTTGCATTTCTAATGGAAGAAGACGTGGGAGAGAACTGTGGATGAAGGGCAGAGTTAGAAGCCTTGGTTGTCCAAAGATGATCTTTGAGGGAGTCCCACAAGTTATCCTTCATGTCCTTGGAGCTAAAGTGACAGCAGTGCTAAAGCCACAAAGTACAGGAGTTATACACAAACATAAAAAAAAAAATAAATCTGCAGAGAACATCTTAATGAAAATATGTGGAAGGCACCAGAAGCATTAAAGCACACTTCTCATGCTTGTAGTCTTAGGTCTTTTATTATTCATGAACTCCTGTATCTTGATGTCCCAAGGCTGCCAGTGTTTAAAAGGCATTTGGGCAATGCCCTTGAAAACATGCTTTAACTTTTGGTCAGCCCTGAATTGGTCAAGCAGTTGGACTAGGTGATTGGTTTAGGTCCCTTCCAGCTGAAATAGTGTTTCTATTCTATTCTATTTATTCTATTCTATTCTATTCTATTCTATTCTATTCTATTCTATTCTATTCTATTCTATTCTATTCTATTCTATTCTATTCTATTCTATTCTATTCTATTCTATTCTATTCTATTCTATTCTATTCTATTCTATTCTATTCTATTCTATTCTATTCTATTCTATTCTGTTCTATTCTGTTCTATTCTATTCTATTCTATTCTATTCTATTCTGTTCTGTTCTGTTCTGTTCTGTTCTGTTCTGTTCTGTTCTGAAGAGTAAATAAAAAAAAGTAACAGAGAAGAGGTCTTTATAATAATAATTCAGTTAAAAGTGCTATGCACACACTCGTAGTATCTATCTGTTTGTCACTGTTCCCATAAGTTCCAAGATTGGTGGTTTTGGTCTGGAGTTTAGGGTAAGCTATGGTAAGCAGTCAACATCCCGACTTCTTTGGTGGAATGAGTATGATGTTCACGTAGTACATTTCTTCCTACTCAATCTAGGATTTACTTGGCATCATTTTTGCATTTCCTAAAACTCTTTACATTTTTCTATTTCTTCATTGGCCTGCTAGTCCATTGTACAGAGTGTGCTATCTGTATGGTTTTTTAGGCTTTTTGCAACTCATGATTGATACATATCTGCACTTTAATTGAACATTGGTGAGTTCTTCATAACTTTAGGGTCTCAAGTACCAGACTGAACTTCTTTTCTTGTCATTTACTGCCTGTGCTCCCCCACACACCACCATGTACTCCATTTCCAAGGCCCCTGCTTTGCACTAGAAAGCCCTTCTGACCAAACAATTACTTTAAAGCTATTGACATTTTCTATACAGAATACCTACTTGTTATTGTCATCTATTAAAAATTATGATTATACCCTACAAAAACAAAAAACAAAACAAAATACCTCAAACCAAAATATGAAAGTACAGCAGGTCAGGCATAGCAAGGTGGTCATGAGAAAAAAATCACATCTAAACAAGTTAAAATACAGCTTCAGGCAGGTCAGGGCAGCTTTAGACAGAGTTAAGACTGACAAACTTCGGTTCTGAAAGCTTGCAAAATGAGCACAAAGCCCGTGGTCTGCTACTAGCAATAGTGAAACTCTTATTTACTGCACTGCCATGAGCAGTGCTTGATCTGTTAACTACTTGTCTTAGTTGCTAAAGTCTGGTACAGCGTAGTATTGAACCTGGGAGAGCAATGGTCTTGTCTATGCTGCCAGTGTTCTCTATCTGGATCATAGATAATGTAAAGGAGGAACTAGTCACAAAATTCTGTAATAAAATGTTAGCTATTCATGAAATTAGTTTATTACTTCTGTTAATTGCTTATGTGTGAGAGTTAAAAATGTCAGGATTGGTACAAATAGCAAAATTAACTAAATAATTTTTAAAAAGTATTAATTTGTCAATTTATCCACAGTTACTGGGGGAGGGAGTAAGGTTTTCCTTTAACTCTGAAGAACTCTCCTAAGCTGTGATTAGATTTTATATTTTGTGTATAAACCTCCTGTAAATTTTCTGTAATGTTCAAATATCCAAATTCAGAAACAAATGTTTAATTAGAAACATTTGCTAATTTATTTACACTGAATGAAACAGCAGTCACAAAGATTATGTTGTTTTAATCTAAATATGCTGGAATAGATCGTATGTCACTTGCACCAAAATAGTTTGGAATTTTTTTTGGAACAAAAAATGGGAGGAAACATTCTTGTCTCTGCACCTCATCTTTCTACAGCTCCTTTTGACCCCAACATTAAAATATATAAATAATGAAATCTAAAATCAACACTCTTAAAGCTGCTAGGTTTCTTCTTCCCTTTGTGGTATTCTTATTTTCATATAAAAATACATATTATTATCCATAGATGTATACCTGCTGATTGAATTCTTACTGAAGAAAAGTTTAGTTGGCTTCCTTTGCTGGGGAATGTTTGCAGTAATTCACAGGAAATAACTTCTGTGTTCATTGATAACATTACAAATCAAACATGCAAGCAAACATTGTATAAAAAACCCTCTCCCTATGTTTTATTTCAGATCTGTCTACAAAACTCCCAAACCACTGTAGTTTGACTCTGCATTTCTTTTTTTAAGGCAATTTAAATCTGACTTTCTGTTCCCTAATAAAGCATTAGCATTCAAATAATGTCAGTCAGATTAGCAAGCAGCCTACGTGCACGCAAACACATCATTGCTTACTACAGCAAAAATCATGTTTAAACACTCACTGCTTCAAAGCATTATAGCAGTGAATATAACAGCTGATCCCTCTCTAATCTATACACATTTAGTGAGGTTGTGAAAAGCTCAGCAATATTCCAAGAGGGCAGCTAATGCACCTGTTTTGTTTCATCTACCTTTGGAGGTCCTTTCTGAAGTTTGTATGAAACTTGGTCCAGACCTGATTGGTTTCAGGTTTCCCCATGAAACTCAGTCCTTTCAGGACGGATCAGCTCAGTATTGTCCTATTCACTCATCACTGAAAGGTCTTATGCAAACAGAGTGTTTAGTTTGTGGTGGACCACAGTACAGTTCTTAGACAGATATACAAGTATTTACTATAAATTCCAAATGTGAGGACTCACGTTGTCCAGCAAAGAGGAGACTGAGGGGTGATGATTGGATAATAGGTTCCTAGATTACATCTTCACACATAGATTTTAGTTCCACTGTCCAACTCTTCAGACTGAAACTATAGTTTTCTGTTCACTACAGCTGCTGTCTTCTGCTCCTCAGGGCTGCAAAAGACACATGGCCTGGAACCACCATGCATGGATGTTCAGCTTAGATTCTATGCGCTAATTAGGTCTAATCAAACTGTAAAAAAAGAGGTGGTAGTGTATGTCCCTGTCCTGGATGACCAGAAAGGTTGTGCACTATTAGCTGGAAAGATAGCAACTGTTCACATTAAATAATGAAATCCTTAAGAAGATTTGCCAATTCTTTGGAAACTTTGCAATTGTTACTTTAAACCTAAAGTTGTCTTTTTATTAGGGAATGGCTAGAAAAAATTATTCTTCCTATAAAACTTGGTTGAACTTAGAAGAAAATGGTCCTAGCCAGCTGTAACTAATGTACAGGAAATTCCCCAGTTTATATTTTCTTTGATGTGTTTAAGGTAGTCCTTGTAGAAGGTAAAAGAATCAGTGGGGACAGAAAACTGGCATTCTTTCAGTGGTAGTGGGCAGCGGGATCATGATGGACAGATTTCCTGCAGTAGTATGACACTTCTGAAGAATTTGTGTGTGACAGATGGGATAACACCTGCAGACAAGTCAAAGGGGCTATATTAACATTATTGAAAATATGAAACTATGAAAAGTGAGTAAATTAAGGGTGTCACATCTTTCACGTCTGCAATATATCAAGGAATATCAAGATTTAGAAAAGGTGAAAGAACAGAGGACAATTGACTTATTTGAAACTTCTTCCATAGCCTTGAATATGTAGAAAGTAAAGGATATTGGAGGTGTGTGTAGATTAACCTGGACAAAGGTCTTTAAGACCACATTTACCATAGCTGTCACTACTAAATCTAATATGAATTAGCTGGCTGTGTTACATTCATGTAAGAGTAGCTTCATTGCTGTACTTGTGGTGCCTTTCTCAGCTGACATGTAGGAGAACTTCTATGCCTTTTAGTTTCAGTTGTCATGTGAGCATGTCCAGTGTAGACTTAGTTCAAGCAACAACCTAAATTAATCTTAATGAAACTTTGGTTGTTTGATTTCTGAATGTCTCTAGAGGAATTAGGTGCACTTTAAATTTACTTTTTTTGAGAATTTTAAATTATTTTAAAGTGTATTTATATAGAAAGGCTCCATCAGAATGATTGTATAAAACAGGAGTATACACACATACTTTGATCATGTAAACCATAGGTCTAGCTAATAAGAATTTCTACTTTTCAGGTATGAGTACTGTTTTATTTTTTTAAAGGTGTCAGAAAGAAAATGTTCTTTTAAATGAGTAATAAAGTTACATGAGGAACTTGCAGCAGCAAATAATCCTTAAAATTTGAGATAGTATAAATATGAGCAGAGAGCAGCTTATATGGAAGAAAAAAAAAAAAAAAAAAAAAAAAAAGAGGTTCTACTTGCCTTTCTAGATTTCTCAACTAGTAGTCCTATGCAATGCAATAGGTGCATCTTTTGCCAAAGATGTAGACACTTTACAATTTAATTTATTTTTTTTTTCTAGAATGGAATGTCCTAAAATGATTCTAAGCTTCCAGAACTACATAGCAAACTGCCTCTTATTCTCCTGTTTTTCTGTATTCAAAAGGAAATATTGGTTCACTGCTGAGTAGTACTGTACCACATTTTGCCTCTGTTATTCATACTGAATGCATCCGTCCTCTCAGAGAATTTTCACTGAAGCCAGTGTGACTCGTTGCAGAACAAAGCACTTGTCAACATGAGAAAGGGTGTGCAAATTCTCTTCTTTAATGTTTAGAAGAATATTATATTCCTTTAAGGTCCCCTGCCCGTGGGAGATTGGGCAAGTAACTGACCCATGAAACAGCAAAGAGAAGTCTTTTGTTTTAAGAACTAAGTCCTGTTGGAAGCTTTTAGGGCTCTTAATTTTTTCACCAGACTTAACTGTAAGCAGTTGATTGTCTCACATTAGTCAAAGTGCTAGTAATTAAAAAAAACCCAACACTAACAAACAAACAAAACTAAACAAAACAAAAACAAAAAAACCCCAACCAACCAACCAAAAAAACCCCCAAACGAACCAACTCCTTTCTTTTGGTCTACTTTTTCTTTTCCTGTTAACTTTTTATTAAAAATGGAAATGTGTTTCAGAAGGCATTGAGGTTAATCCAAATGATATCACTCGTAGTGCAAAGATCAGAAGTGCTCTGTTTTCTTTTGTATTATTTACTTATTTGCCTGTTGCTCTGAATAATTAAGATGTGTGTAAAATAGAGCCACATAAGCAATAGTTCACAAACTACTGACTAATTCATCGATTCCTGCTGCTTTGAAATATGACTACAATTTGTGCTGACACTTGCAAGTAACATGATTTAGGGACAACACTTTCCCAATTAACATTATAATGTATAACTTTATTTAAAAATCATATTACTATGTAAAACTTCTTAAATGGGCAATAGAATTCCTATCGCTAGCACCCAGATATTTATGTTATAGAAATTCACAGTTATTTAAATATTTATAAAATGAGAGTTGAAAGAAGCACTTTTGAAAAGCAGTTAATAATGAACAGACATCAAGGAAGCCATCATTACAACAGCAAAGTGCTGTGGAACTCCAATAACTTCACTTGTGCAGAAGCAGGCCATCAAATTTAATTAAAAGCAGTCAAAAATAAACTGAAAAATTGAACTGCAAAAGCTTATCCTTTGCCGGCAGCTGAAGGCAGAGAGAGAGAGAGAGGAGAGAACCCTGAAAGTTTTAATGAATTGATAAGCTTTCCTGCCTGCAACTTGTAATTCATTATGTCAACTTTTAGTATCAGTTAAACTAGATTAATAGAAAAATCACTGATTCTCTGTCTTAAACCTTTGTGTACAGTCCCTCTGTTATGGGTTTCCATGATAAATGAAAGTCTGAGAGGGTCAACATTTAAATTAATTTATTTGCTTACTAATTTCTTTTAAATAATTCTGACATGTACATTTGCTGGACACAGGCAAAGTCTTCAAATCAATTTAGAGACAGAAATGAAAGTTTTACTGATTTGGCTTTCGGTTCTTGCAGGGAGGTTTAGTATCTTTTTACCCAACAAAGGTAGATATAATCTGGAGCATGAAGCATTGACATCTCCATCTGCCACTAGAGGTTCCCATGGCAAAATGAAAGATAAGGAGACTCATTTGTAATGTAATTGGCCTAGCAAATTTATTGCTGCTTTATATGCTCAGATTAATGTGGATATATGCAAACTGTACCACAAGGACAAAACCAATTTACCCTAGACCATTTTATTTTTTATAATAATGTGCTTTAATGAAGCTAAAGCTTCCCTGCTGTGACCTTATTATGTTTTCCAACATCAGTGGGAAATAGATTATGTTAAATTGTAATAAAGCTCATGAAACAGCAGGAATTTTGAGGCAGAAGATCAATTATATTTTAGTGGTCAATACAGAAACAGGAAAGGCAAAAGTCAAATAGATTCATGGAAATAAACTAGTTTTAAAAAAAACCAAACACCCAATTTTCATGTCAATCAACATTATACAGTACTACTTCTTGTAAGAGTTATTAAAGACACGGTAGTTTCCCAAGATGGAAATTTCTACTCCAGTAGATGTTTTAGGAGGATTGATGTTACTCCACAAAACAGAATGAAGTAAACGGGAAGTGCTATGTTGAAAGACTGAATACAATTTATAGCAATATAAATTATTATTAATTTACCTTTTGGAAATGGATCAATCCTTATGAAATTAAAAGACGTGATCTCAGTTAAGAAACTGTAATTTACCACCTGCCATTCAATTTCCATCAGCTATGAGAAACTGAAAGGTAAATAATAATTTAATAATAATAATTTAATAATAATAATAATTCCAAGTAGAAATCAAAGCTTTCTTCTCCTCTTATTTCTTCTCCTTCAGCAACAATTAAACCTAATGCCCTTGAGTTCAGGAGAAAGCAAACATTCAAGAGAGATTTGCTTATAATCCACTAGATACTAAGAAAGATGCTCTTAACGTTCATTCATGCTGAAATTCCCAGTGACTTTTGGTGTTGTTATATTTAATTTTATATACACTTTATATTAAAATGCTACTTTAAAAAAAAAAAAAAGACAAAAGAAATTATGAATCTTGGTTTATATGCTAGGTAGGAAGATTTTCTTGGGTATTAAGCAAAGCACATGGTAGAATTCCATGTACTGTTGATATGCACAAGGTCTGCATGCAGTTAATAAATATTAACTTTGATTTTTTAAGTTATTTCTGCATGGTTCATAGCCAGTCAGAAAATGCATACAGAGACACAGTAGATCCTAAACAAGTGTGTAGAAAGGATGAATTGTCTCCAGACCTTGAAGGGATCCTTTGCAATGAGACTAGAGTGCGTCCAGTGCTCTAACAGACAGACATGGATAGATTTGCGATTTCTATGGTGCAGCAGGTCATAATCAAAAGTCTTGGGAATAAATACAAGAAATATATTATGATAGCTTCACTCAGTCTGAATAATGTTTATCAGCTGAGGTACTCAGACTGAAGAGCTATACAGCACAATGTTAGAACCAAATCTGAAGCAAATACGTAAATCAGTAAAGCAGGGATAGATGAAGAAACTCTATGCCATAACTAAATGAAGCAGCCTTGACCACAAAAATATATGCTTTATTTCTAGAATGTTATCAAGAAATGGTTTGAGAGAATTGACTGGTGTGTGTACTTCTCAGACTGTTCAAGGACCCTGCTCCTATCACAAGTCGTTTATTTTTAGGAATGTAAAGTCAGGCTGTGACACAGAGATGCAGTCACATTCAACCTGGAAAACAGAATGAAAAAACAGAGACTTGTAAAGGTTCCTCAGCTTTTTACAGAGTGGGATGCTGAATATTAATGTGGTATCCTTTGGCCTGGAATAATCATGCAAATGCTTTTACAGATGGTGCAAGCTAGGATATAAAAGGATAAAACAGGATTACTTCTAACATTCTGTTGTAGAACAAAACTTTCTATTTTTTTTCCATCTCTAGTAGTTCCCCCCCCAAAAAAAAAGTTTCTCTTTACAGAAGTCTTAAAATGTTCCAAGTAGAATCTTAATAAAACAGAATAATATGGTGCTTCAATTTCAACATAAATTCACTATAGAAAATCTTAATGGTCAATGCCTGGTGCAAGTATTTTGTCTCATTAAATGAATTTTAGTGTTGAGTGGATACTTTGTTTTTGTCTAACCCCCCCCCCTCCAAAACCAAAAAACAACAAAAAAGGTCAACAACCGGATAACCCTGAGGATAAAACCGAATTAAAGATAATGGAACCCTTCTTTCTAATGACATACCTGTGAGAAATATATAGAATTTGAAAGCCTTTTGGTTTTGATTTGTTTTTCCTGTTCCTCATTCCCTTTCTTCCTTTAAATAAAAGCTTATTTTTATGCATAAATTTAAAATTAAAGTAGCTTTTTTTTTCCCCAAAATCTGTGTAGTGCAAATATGTGTCCAGAACCGCATAAAATCAATCAAATATAGATACAGTTTATAGAGGACATGCTAATTATATCTCCCAGCTTTATGATTAGTGGGGTGCTCCCTCTAACACAATTAAATTGAATATTAGGTAACATTCTTTAATCAAAACAACTTTTAAGTAATTTACAAGCCTGTATTATTTGGTTCTTTCTTTGATCTTCTGCTTAATCAAGGGAACTTCTTGTGTGGTCCTTGAAAGTTAACTAAGTCCGGATCAGCTTTTTCAATGTAATTTAATTAAAAGATATGACCATGTCTCAGATTCAACTTATTAATATCAAAAACATTACCTTATGTTTTTATTTGACATTTCCCTACTCATATATTATTATCTAATATGTTATTATTAAAGGATTACAGCATTTCCAAATGAATTTTAAAGCGTCTGTGAGAGAAACAGTCCTTTAAAAATCATTACATGCATATTGTAGGACTTTAAAGCCTAGTTCACTTGTGTAGTAATAACAATATAGATTGATAAGATTTTTTTCCCCTGTAATATAAAGGTACTAAAAATATTAATAATTTACAGAAGAAGGAATAAGAAACCTGAATATTAGCAAAGCTACAAGGATAGTGTACCTGACAGTTCTGAATGATGACTGCATTGATTCTAAGCAGATCTTACTTTACAAAAACTAGCTAATCCTTGCTCCTCCTTTGATAAGAAATGTTTGACACATCAATTAACATATACATATAAAATCATGTATAGGATTTTTCCATTCATGTTTCTACTTCTGTAAATACTGAGCTGTTACTGTACTTTACATGTTGTTAAAACCTGTGTCGCTTCAGTATGAACTATTGTAAATTCAAGTGAAAAATTGCCCTTTTTATATTGACCTAGTGCTAAAGACTATCATTCAACCTGTACCTTTGAATTCTAATTTGAAGCCTACATATACCATGATTAATTTTTATTAACATATTATTTTATTAGCTTTGTCCACCACACTGAAGATACATTGCTGAGCATTACCTGATCATTTGTCTTATCCGCCTCTTTACACACACTATTTTTTATTAAACTTCTTAGAAAGCTCAAGTGACTTTATTTTGTGTTAAAATAATCAGTGTGTTAGTTCAATAAAGTTGTCTAGATGCATCACCAAATGTACAGATGCATAGAAAAGGATGCATTCTAAATTCTATTTAGGATATTTTAAATATCATTAGAATTTGACTTGCAATTGCATTATTGAAAGATGTTAATACCCTAGGAAATAATGAAATTCTCATATAGCTTGGAATATGTTTTTAAAAGTTTTATATAGAAAAAAAATCACTTCTTTATAATACTAGAAAAACAAGTTGTTATAGTTCTTTAACATACAATTATTTAACTGAAATCTGATCACTTTGTTTTCTACTGAGTTCAGTGTAGTAGTTTCAGAAAAGATGCAAAACAATAACTGTTTTGACTGGGTTTTTACAAAATATGCAATCTATTTAATAAAAATATTAAGACTGTGTGCTTTTCTCAGCATGAAAAGAAACAAAATTTTAACTTACATTATTATTAAAATACTTAAATATCCTGGAAGGCGGCATTAACAAATGTGAGTAAAATGAATTTCCTTATGTTAAGTTGTATATTTGGGAGTACAGGGGCAAAAATTATTTGATGATTATTGTAATAAAGTGTGTATCTGGCATGAAATTTCAGCTACCACTACTAATCCAAGAAATGATATGGTTTTGTCACTCTGTGTGTGTGTGTTGTATTGGCTAATATTTTCAAACAGTGACATTTCTCCATTTATGGAAAAGTATGAAACATCCTTTGTTATGCTTAAAAATTAGCTGTGGTATTCCAGGGCTGATGCATGTGTAGGCTTCCTACTCTGATGTTCCCAAACACTTTGTTGGCTTCTGCTCCAAAACAGGGCAAAGTACTAAATTGTTCTCAGTAGTGAGGAGAGGTAGCTTCTGGTTTAGGAGCAGTGGGCAAGAAGAAAGTATTTTCCAGCTGTGAGGCTGAGAATAATTACTGAGAATAATTTTTTCAACCATTTTACTGTGATCTCTCAGTCGGCTTGTTTTCAATGCTTGATACAGAGTTCCTTGAACCTCAAAAAATACCCTCAACCTGCCATTGTTTCCTTAGTCTTTAAATGTTCTCTTTATAAGTCATGCTTTGTTATTAGAATGGTTTAAGTATTTTCTGTTGACAGAGTTTTCAACATTTTCAGGCTCTTCGTTTGTAGGATTTGATAAATAAAAACTAGATACCAGATTAATCAGGCTTAAATTCATATTAATAATTTAAGAGCAAATAAATAATTTGTAAATCCATTTTTAATAGCAGAGGAAGTAACTATATTATTTAATTATCAAAGGAAATGCAAAGCTGTTAGCACACAATGATGACAGAGTGGAATCATTCACTACCTTAGATCTCCTAAAAGTCCACTGCAGGGACAGCTGCATGAGATAAGCATGTATAAGACCTCAGGGTACAATGGGAAGGGAACAGTTGGAGACTACTTGGAAAAAAATAGACATTTTCAAATATCTGACACATTCAAGCATTCATTAGCACTTATCTTTGAGAACAGGTATAGAACAGATGAGGTTCCAGAAGACCGGAAAATGATGAATATATTTCAGGCTTTTAGAAAGAGCAGCTGAAAAATTATAGACATGCCACAGTAACTACAGTTTTTAGAAAAACACTGGGACAGATAATAAAATAAATTGTATTTGCACAGATGGAGGAAAATAAGTGGAAGAAAACCAGACAACTTGAATTTATTCTAAGCATGTCATGTCAAACCAACTTAATTTCCTTCTAGAGCAGGCTACCAAAACTTTCAGAGAAAGAAAAATAGTGTTTATCACTATCATCACTGTGATAGGCTTTTGTCATCATCCTGTATATTTTCCTAAGCTAAACTGGGAAGCATGGTGGTCTAAGTGAAAGCTCCATAACAAAGATGAAAAAAATGTTTGGGTAATCTTACTGAAAGAACAGCTGCTAATGGCTTACTCTCAAAACAGATAACAAATGGTATCCAGTGTGAAATTCCCATAGATCCAAAAATCTCCTACAATTAACTAACAATTAGGAAGAACAAAAAATGTTTTTACATGTTTCCCCATGCTTGGTGGGGTTTCATTAATGCTCAACACAGGGTTAAAGTACTATAGCAAATGTTGGACTTACCCTATACAACGATGTACTTTAGCAAAAGTACATTTTTTAAAAAAATGCATTTAGAATTAAAAGTTCCAGAAATATGTAGGAAGGAATAGCCATCTTGACACATAAAGTACTGACATAATCTCTTGAAATTGACCTCTAGGGAAAAGATGAGATGTTTGGAAAGCCTAGAGAAGCACAAGGAATCAGTTTAGAACTCCAGAAAACTGAATCAACAAGAACAGACTGGAACAACTGGAGTTCTGTTATCTAAGAGATTTATTGAACAGGAACACATAACACCAACTAAAAACCTGGTAGAGTGCTCCAAAAAGAGTAAGCTGATTTTTCCTGTCCATGGTAGCTAGAAGAAGTAATGAAATTATATGTGAGATTTTGATTAGACAATAAATATAACTTCAATAGAGTATATATTGGCAGGTAGTAGGAACTCCATTATTTAGGACCTGTAACAAAAACATCTCAAAAGCATGGATTACAAAATTATTACTGTTCTAGGGCAAGGAGTGTCTTAAAGAGTTCCTTCCAGACTTGATTTCTGTTATTGGTCCTATAACTTGCACTAAAATATCCTAATAATCCTTTGTTGATAATTTCTGATGAATAGACAAGCAGCCTTTGTTCTTTCTTTTTCTTTAAAGCAAAGACCTTTATATTCTGAACCAATTACATAATACTATAATAATATCAAACACTTTTTTTTTATAAATAATTCAAGGTTATTTTAACTCATCAGACAAACAGGCTTTCCTTTTTGCATGGGACTTTAAGACTGTCATTTATGTAGTGTCATTATATTTGCATGCATAATATATAAAAAGATAATGTATTTTGAGTGAGCGGGTCATGAAATGTATTTAATTTAATGCTAGACTACTTTCTGTAGCAGTTGTCATTTATTAATACACCAACTCTAAATAAATGTGCATATATTTTCAGGAGGAAAAAATCTTCAGAATTTTTTGTTGCTAAATTGGAAAGAGTACTTATCCTTCAAAACTGCAAACTCGTCCTTAAAAATCCATTAATCAGCATGTTAGCCATCCATAGCAGAATTTTATGAAAAACACCATGCTAACCACACATTTGACAGACATGCTTCTTCAGGTAGAAATCTGTCTCCCTTGTTTAATTTATAATGAGCAAACTATGTGCATCAGCAATCAAAAACTATTAAAATCTGTAAAAGCAAAAGCTGAACTTTGCATTTGGGTCTGCTGTTTATTTCTGAAAGAAGGCTAAAGAGGAAAATTATTGTTCCTAGGATACAGGTTGCAAAAAATGCCATCAGAATAGGCCTTTCTTCTTTAATAGTTCAGTATTGAACACTACAGTGTTGACGTGCAGGATAGCAATTTACCTGACTCAGGTTTCAATTCCTGTAACAGAGGCTGGACTGTCAATTGACATTGGCAAGTGATTTTTCCATTTCTTTGGAAGAGTTTCTCTCTCTGTTAAGTGCATATAATAATTTTCCTTTGTGTTTCTTTACAGTTACAAAGCATCATGCTTTTGATATTTACAAGCATACACATAAATAAAATACTAACCACCGCGTTAGTATCTTGTTAATTTGATGGGCAGCCAGTTAGACAATTGATGCTTATAAGTTATTGTATCTCGATATCAGCTGAATTACCAGTTTGCAGTAATTTGTAAACTAATTTGACTTACTATTAGCTCACTTTCTTATGATATAATTTGTATATATCAACACCCAAAGACATTCAGTATCCTCTATTTCCACTTTTATCCATCCCAAAGCTGTTCCTAGATTAGATCTTATTTACTGTCTGAATTGGAAGATAGCTAGAGTTTGAGTACTGAGTTGTATGTAAATCATGTGTTTCAACAGGCAAACTGGTATCTAGATCATTTGAAAACCAATTTTGATAGATATTATTCCCACTTCTAAAAAGTTTGATAATACATGCAAAAGTGTCAATGTAATTACAGGGGAAAAACATCTCAATATAGCATTTTGCATGTTTCAAAGTGTCTTATATTGTCTATACTGATGTGAAACCTTTATATGTTTTGTACATACTGTAAGACAAACCCAGGGAATCAGAGTCCCAGGAAACAAAAGTCTTGCGACGTTCAGTAAACAAACAAAATAAAACAAAAAAGTAAAAAATGGACACTATATGCTTCAATAGCCTTTAAAGTTAGTTATTTTTGCAAGTATTGAATGTTTTTAACTATAACTTTAAATTTTTAAATGAAACTTTAAAGATCTACAGGGAATAAACCAAAACAATTTTTTCTTCTATTGGAGTAAAACTGTGTAGATATCTAGAATACTGATTTAAAGCTGTCGTAGTTTTCCTGTGCACATCCATGTTGTTTTCATTGTGTTTAAGTTGTGGCAGAATATTCTTTGACCAGTATTTACTAAATAGAGTCTATTTTTGGCAAATCTGTCCTGTCCTGTCCAGCCTTTCCTGAAATGATAATTGATATATTTGACATAGTATATTAGATTTCAAATTTATTAATTATATATTCTGTTTTGGATCTTTACAATCAAATGCTTCACTGAATCTGTACTTGGGTAAATAACGTGGGATGAGTTCTCAAAATTATGAGCACGGAAGGTCTTAAAATGAAGTCATTGTGCCTGTCTGCCTGATGGGGGGGTTGGGGGGTGGGGGGAGGCCATTAAGCCATTAAGCCACATGTCTAAGGGCCAAAAAATGTTCTGTACATAGCTGTTTCTCTTTGAGTTGCTTCCGCCTTTTTTCTTCCTGTAACATGGGGAACACCAAAATTTCTCATTTTCTGAGGGGAAGATATTCTACAATTGCAGATGAAAGCATTATCTTCCAAAACCACAAAAAATACAGATAATCAAACAGAATTTAGTGCTGATGTATTGTGATATATCTATATTAGATCTAATGTATCTATTATATCTAATGTATTCTGATTTATTTGGGCACTAAATATCTTCAAAGTTACAAAATTTTTAAAGAAAGAAAAAACAAAGTTAAGAGTTTTGAGTATGGTATGGTGTTGGTAACAATGAATTATAGTTCAGTTTGATAAAGCCAGGATACATATGCAGTATCCAGGTTCAGTTAACCTTTCCGCACATTTGTACTATTTTTCCATGCACACTGCTTGGAAATATTACTGTTAGAGTGAAATTTTTTGCTTTCATCATTTCAGATCACATTGCTGACTTAGTATTTCTTTTCTATGTATGTTGCAACAGTTAGGTCTTTTAATCTAGTGGCAAATGTGTTGTGCTGACAGAAAGATTTTGCTTAATACTGTTTTAGGGAAAATCAAAAAGAAACAAACTGAACTGCGCTGAGACATAGCTACTAAACAGTATAGAGTAGATCTAAAGAATAAACTGATTTAGGTATTTATATATAAAATATATAAATGCTTTTCTCTTTTTTTCTAAAGGCAGCTAGGAAAATTTTATTTTTAAAATAAATGGAAGTATGCAGAACATTGAAAAATATTCATGAATTACAATTTGTAGAAAGCTCGTCTTGTGACTGCCCTTGCAGTTGTGATTCTGCCTGTCAGTCAGTCAGTAGACACTTTAACAGATTTCATTGAGTTAATTGCTCAACATATATGTTCAGATTTAATTTTAATTTTAAAATTACATGAATTTAGTATTCAAACTCATGAGCAATTTTGCTTCAGTGTAGCTGTGTCAATTCATTCGTTGCATTGGATTCTGCTAATCAGGTGTGATTTATCCTGTTAAATGACACATTGCTTTACCTACAATAGCAAATTAAATGAAAAATTTATTTTAGAGGGAACAACAATGAAATAAAAAGGGAACTAGTAATTTTAAAATTTGCTTCTGTTTACTTATGTGGGCATATTTTTCATGTGTTTAGACTTCCTGCAGATCATCATGGTATAAGCAGATACCACAATGATTTATAGGTCTCAATTGCCATATGAAACCAATGGCAGTTAGATATCAAGTCATTGTGAAATTTTATACAGAAACTGCATTGTTAGGCACCCAAGCACATTTTACAATCTGCCCACTGTATCTATGCCACTTTTGAAAATGGAATTTGACTGTATACACTTAGTCACTTCATTATTTTTGTTTGTGCGTATACTAGACTGTAGTTAATAAGACATTGAAACCCATCCTAAGTGACTTGAATATTCTGTTAGAAAAAAATTGTATCAAAACTATTTAGGATTAATATTGATCATTTTTGTCATAGTGTGTTGCTGCACTTAGTTTGTTATTCCAAACATACACCACTGCATGATTTGTTTCTATGCTTAGTTAAATTCTCCATGCAAATGTGGATTTGAAACCACAGAGGTTTTTATTCAATTCATAATAGTTTTGTCATTTTTTTTTCTAAATACATGTCCAATAGGACTGACTATAATTAAAGGGCTATGAGTTAGCTTTGCATACAACACTGTCCTCACGCTTTAGCGTATTATGACTTATTATGCCTTACAGGATTACAGATTTTTTCATCACTGAAAAGTATAACAAGTAAGAAAACTACTATATATGTGAAGACTATTTCTGTCATTTTGAAAAAAGTTCAGCAACCATCTCATATGACATAACATGATGTGATGAAGATCACTGCTTCATAAAAGGCTGCAGAGGCCAACTTAAGTTGTATATAAAATCGATTTGGTGGACTAAACATAAACCTCTGCTTAGAATTGTATTGATATATGTTCCAGATTTATGCAGTAATATCCTAATGATGAATTGCAGCGCAATGTGATAAACTGCATTTGTCATGTAACTATGCCCTGAACTACGATTTAGGAATTACATCAGCTTTCCAAACTTCAGGACAGCTTTGAGTAATCATTATTTTCCTATGTCTTTGGGTTAAGGAAGGAAAATTATGGTAAATTAAGTTGAAGACAGGCATTCTACAGCTGTCTCTGTGGGACAAGCTGAATGTTCAATGTCTTGCTAACTTAAAATACCTTAATTTTTCGTGAAGACTTTTCTGTGGACTGTATGAGTACTCAAACACAACAGAAATACACAGGTTACAAGGATACAGGGAGGTATCTGTTCTAAATTCTAAAATTATCATAGAAGAAATAATAAAGAGTGATCTTATTTGAAAAACTCCATGGTGAACCCATTAAAAGCAGAATTTTATTGTAGATTAAAAAGTAAGAAAGCCTGATTGTATATTCTAACAGAAGAAAACAAAATATTAGCAATTGTCTGCATAATTTCTTAACTATCATTTCTATTAAACATGTAGTAAAATGCATTATTTTTGTTATTACCCACTTGTGTTATAGTGGCAATGAGAGGTCCCAAGTGTACAATCAGAGTCACATTTTTTAAAGTACCAGATTAAACATAGTAAGCAGCATCCCATACTGAAAGAATCTGAATTTTAAATGAGCATTACAGATAGTAGATACAACAAAATATTTAGTTCCAGGGATCTGAACACAATAATAACTGACTTAAAAAGGTAAGAGTAATAGAACTGGTAAATGAATCAGTAGCTTCAGTATGCAGCTTCAAAATCATGCAGTCCTTAAGACGTGATTATGATAAGGTTTTTGAAACGTCTTTAATAATGATTCAAGTCACCTGTGGATTCAGCTGCTTTCTTCTCTCACTATTCAGTGTCAAAAACCCAGCAGCATCAAGGATCCTATAGAAAGATATTTGGACTAATCCCACCTTACCAGTTTGTTATCAGGTGCTTGAATATGTGAAAATATGGGTGGATTACTGTGGATAGGTTCAACTATAATGTGAAAAGAATATCCTGTGAGGACAAGGAGATTTGGAAATAGAAACAGCTTTTCAAAGAATTTATTAATCAAGATATTAAGCTTGAGGAATGTGTTTAGGAAGAGTACTCTCTTTTCTAGGGCACATATTACTTCAACCTATTTATGGAGATAAATAATCTTTATGTTCAAACAGAGCCCATGTTTGCTTCATATTAACTTTTATGGATATAGGAACAAGAGGTTGGTTGTGGATAAGGAGGTTGTGTAAAACTTAGTAATTTGGTCAACGTACCTGAAAGTTTGACACAGAATATCCAAAATACAATTAATTATATCACTAGGTTAAAACGTAAAAGTTGGAAACATTGTTTTTATCTGTTTCTCTGTTTCTGAAAGTTTATTATAGTGCCTGGCCAATATGATTAATTTTCCTCCACTGGGATGAACTGCATAATGCTTTCACAGTGTACAAATTTAGTGTTTTTTTGAATGTATGGTAGCCACAGAAAAGTCACTAAATAAACAAAAGAAATAAAGAAATTATACTTTTCTCCCTCTATCATTTAAGGAACCAAAATATTCTTTAAAAAAATCTGTAAGTAAAAATACAACATAAATCGGTGTCATTCCTATTTAATCATGTGAATCTTGAATTTCACAGTTTTTTCTTCTTCATGCTGCATGTGTATCAGCTTTTTTTTTTTAAGATGCATTCATTGATAGTTGATGAAAGGTCTCAGCATTTTAGATGATGCCTATTAATAGATTTTAAGTGAATACAGCAGCATATTAAGTTAAATCATAAAATTCCACCGTATTGCCAGGTTTCTGAAAATATGGTGCGTTTAATTAAACCAGTATTTTAACATAGTATTCTTCCTCTTAAAACAAGAAAATCAGAACATCTCAGAACAGAATACATTTGAGAAGTTTTTTAGATAAGCAGGCTTCCTGTAACATACTAGCCACCTGAACACAGATGCTAAATTAAGGGTATTCACCATCTCACAGAACCAAGCTCCTCAAAGAACATGTTTTGTCAGTGTGATAACTGTGGAATATTAGCTGAAAAGACCTGACTAAATGACACCACGTTAGTCACCAATGGAGCTTTCAGTAGGCTTTTACAAACGTATTAAAAAAAATAAGAACATCCAAAACACTCAGCATTGATAATGTTAAGATTATTTATAGTCTGATAATTAGAAATAAAAAAATGTCTAAAACTAATGCATTGTGTGTTCAGTTCCGCTGAAAACAGGTTTTAATCCAATTAAATATCCAAACCTAATCTAGAGTTTAAAGATAGTTTGCTAGATCAGACCAGAGTTCTCAACACTTTATTGAATTATCTGTGAAGTTTATGATTATTAAGAAGAAAACTAGCTATAGCCATGCATAGGAGAGCACTTGGAATCAACTTTGTCAGGTCCAGTGGCTCCAAACACGGGCAAACAGGCAAAGGCAAATCAAACATTGTCTTTTATTTGGAGGTAAATAAAGACAGAAATAAAATATAGTTTTGCAATTTAAATACTTGATGGTATATCTGATCATTATCATATTGCATATAATTCTGTCCCTTCCCTGCCCCATGCATCAAAAATCTAGAAAAAGGAAAGAGGATAATCAAAGTAATTTCTTTAGAAACTGATGAGAGAATAAACCATTCAAGGCAAGACCAAGATAACTGAAGGAATTATGATAGATATGTACAGAAATGCATGTGGTATGAAAAAGATAAGGGACTATTAATCCCTACTTTTATTCATATAAAAGACAGATATTTTTTTAAAATGATTTTTTTTTTAAATAATACGTTAATAAATTATGGAACTTATTGACATATGATGTTATTGCAGCTGAAATTGTAAATGCATCCAAGCAACTTTAGGCAGTTCAAAAAAAGGGAGTGAAGTAAACCTTAATGGTTTTAAAACAAGAGAATTGGAAAAGGACAATGAACACTTCAAATTGCCAGACAAGGTTCAGAATTTAGCACAAACTGAAGTGTCGCTCTCTGTAGATCCCCTGAATGTGTCCAGCCCAGCCTCTTTTGGAGGATAAACCTCAAAGATCCAGACATAGGCTCTTACATGACAGTAAGTGTCAGAGCCCATTCTTGTTCCTGAGCCCATTTTCTCTACTGTTATATAGCAAATAAATATTATTTATATAATATTGACATGAAGCAAATTAGACAGATTTCAGAAGGAGCCAAACAATCCCAAAAGGAGGAAGGAGAAACTGATCCCAGAAGGGTACCCAACCTTCCCCAAAAGAAGTGAGGACACCCCAAAACAATAAAAAGCAGCATCTCATGTCAAAAATTATCAACAGAACAAAGTCTAGTGTTAGAGTCCAAGATTTCATAGAAGTTTTATGTGGAGTTTGACCATAAAGTTCTCAGAGAAAGACAGAGGCTCCACTTCGGGTAAAAACTGAAGTTAGTTTATTAATATAGTGATGCAAGAGGCTGTACGACATCCTACTTCAAGCAACCAACAGATACTGTTAATTTCTATTTTTCACCTGTAACATCCAATAGATGATGATGTTTTTTGCTCTTTCAGAGCAATTTTACATTTTCTGAGTAGCATTCCACCTTCTCAGGCAATAAGTTGCCATTACAGTCCCTTGGTTTTGTCTTATCAGTGGTATCTCAGGATGTCTCTGGTTTCTAGGTACTCTGGATACACTTCCAAGAGGCCAGCTGCACTTTTCAGTTTCTGGTTCACAGGCCTAGTCCTCAAGCTTGCAGTTTAAGGCTGTGAGGCCTATTTCTGTTAGTATTTTTCCGCAATTTCTTCTGTTTGGTAATTTTCCCCTTCCAACCAGGCTGCCTTGATGGTTGCTTACATCAATATATAAAGATGTTTTTATCTGTGTGCTTGAGATAGTTGGAAGAAGATAAGCTGGATTCTGTTCAGGCTAGTCTGGAAGTTAATCTCAGGTACCTCAGATAGTTTACTGACAAAAAGAGGTCAAGAGCAATTTTCCCTCTAACCCTAATTGAGAAAGAAGGTGTCCTAAGAAATCAGATAGGCTTTGCTGTCTTTGGCAGGTTCATGAGTGACCCAACATGATGAGGAAGTGACGTAGGCTCTGCTTAAACAATAGTCCACTAAAGTAAAAATATTTCCAGTCTTCTTCCTGTTTGGCTATCACCAATTAAGTTATTAAGGAAATGATGGGTATGTCAGGCAGACAGGAGGAACTTAAATGAGAGGGGGTAAAGAGGTAGTATGGAAACCTAGAGCTATAATACATTAAGGGTGGTCTGGAGTCTGCTTCAATGACTGCCAGAAGCTCACAGTACCAGTTTTCACAACATGTCTGAATTTGCAGTTGGTGTCTCTCTTCCTTTTCCATTCATCTGGCATGTCCACCTATACACAAAGTGTGGATTTAGCAGTGGAGAGGAAAAGTTCCTCTGGAAAGGAGTTGGGATTATGCATCAGATTTTCCCAATTTGTTGCCTGTCCCATCCCTAGAAAGAAAAATAATTTCTTACAAATTGTCATTTGTCGCCTCCATGAACTCTTGTGGCCTCTGCACTTACCACCTTTTGAGCAGTGCTTGGAGCTGTCTCACATTCTTGATGTTCTGTGCTTCAGGTTCCCTTTTCCTTCCTTTGGGTGGGAAGATTTCTAACATTTGGAGAAAAGAAAGTTCCATAACTTTTTTTTTCTTTTGTGCGAGATCAAGAATATATTCTGGAGTTGTTTCAGATGAGCTAGGTACATGTTAAGTTAATAGTCACTTCTAGTGCTGACTTCGGAAACAACAAATAGTAGAAATGACAATAAATAAATTCAGTATTTGCTTAGAAACTATCGCATCATCTGTTTTAAGTATATTTTCACACAGATCATCTCTCTTTCCATGATTAAAAATCACACGTGAAAGCTGAAGCACAGCAAGCCTAGCTAAGTTATGGAGAAGTGAACAGACTTACACCTAGCAGTTCTTTTAGCATGGATATGACATATTGTTCCTGTAACACTGAAGATGTAGAGCCACACATGTAATGAGGTACAGTAAGACATATAAAACTCCAAAATGAAAACAGATTCTGTGGTCTTTTTTTCCTTAGAATTTGCTGTGTTTTGGATGTTCACAATTGCAGGTAGACTGTTGAGAGAAATTACCAGATGGTGGCCTTTAAAAAAAAGGTATAATGCTCAAAACATTGCAGGCACTAGTGCTAAGCTGGTCTCTAAACCTGTTTTTTGTGTTATGTGCAGGGACAAAAAGTGAACATATGGTCTTTACATTATAAACCAGCCCCCTCTATTGAAAACTGTTTTCTAGAATATGAAAGCCAAAACATATTTGTAATGTAAGAGGTAGGTTCTTTCTTTGAAACCTGGTTATACATTAGGAAACTGAATTTACGCAGGTACTTTTTCCATTATAGAGCAACCTTTTACAACCCTTAAATGGGAAAAAAAACCCAACCAAAAAAGCCACAAACACACACACACCCCTCCCCCTGCCTCCCAGCAGAAAAAAAACCTAACTGGCATTCCAAGACTTTGGCCAGACCTGAATACTGAAAAAAAAAAAAAAAAAAAAATCCCAAAAATTATTGGATTTTCATCACCCTGAAGTTCTGAACCAGTAATTTTTTAAGATCTTAATCATGATAGATATACAACGAATGGAAAACTTTCTGTAGTTTTTCTGATTTTTTTTTCCATCAACACTGATAAAAGAGCTAGAATTAATCAACTGTATTATCTGCATATGCCTACAGTATTTCCCCTGTATCCTAAAATATTAAAAAAAAGTCTTTGTCTTACCACTATTTATTAATTTTTTCTATGTTCTAATATGGTTATTTTTACTATTAAATCCTCTTGAGAAGTATTCATATGTACTGTAACTAATAATATTTTGGATTATTTAATCCCAAAGAGAAAATGAAAATCTGTATACTCAGAGTTGTTGCTACAACTTGTTTTATTACAACTTGAAAATATAAGGAATATTAGCTTTCAGTGCAGCTTCATACTGAATGAAGTACATCTGTCACTTTCTGTAACAGAAAACAGAGGAACAAACGTGGCCAATGACATTGTTGCTTTTTGATAATGTTTTTATTTACTGATTACATAAAATATCATAAATCATCAGACAGTCCTTTGAAGTCTAATACACACCATTGGGTTACTTTTTTTTGTTTGTTTGTTTGGGGTTTTTTTGTGTGTCTCAGTGAGAATCAAGGGGTAATACTAGCTGTTTTTAACTATCAAACCTGTGATTGCTTCTGAATACAGGATCATCATTAAGCTTTGGGGATAAAATGCTAGCTAGATAAAGAACAATTGTTAGTGAAGGTTAAATTGAGATACTAGAAATGAATCACATCATGAAAGCTTTATTAATATTTCAAGTATTGATTAATCATGCCTCTTTTAAACAGATTCTTATTTTTAATAAATTCCTCTCCTGTTGTGGTAGGATGGATCAGAAACAAATTTTTTAAACAAGAAAATGTTTTGACTTTTTATTCTTTTATTAATGAATGTTTTCAGAAATCAAAATTCTGGAAATAAATATCTAGGACTTTTGCCATTGCACATTCGAGTGTTTCTGTTTTGATTTTAGATCCAGAAATACTGGAACAGTACAGCAGCAGAAAGGGACAATGAAGCCTGTGGATGTGCTTAGATCTTGGCACTTACGTTGTTTTTTGCCCTGATAACACTGTCTGCCATATACATTAACATGTGCTATCATTCTTAGGTCTTAAACCACCATGTTATATTCACCCATTGTCAGCTGTCCTGAAGTGGCCTTGAGTGGAGATGTCCACCTTAGAATAGAGATACAGAAAAATAAAAGCTACAGATGTAGTCTGTGCTTTTTCCAAATCATATTTGTACTATTTGTACATACATGTAGATTTTAAATGTCTTCTCCTAGATTTTATCAAGCAACAAGAAGTAGCAAACGTTTCTGTTCACCAAAAAGTAAAAAAAAAAATCTATATATAAAAAAATAAAAATTAGATGGTTATTTTTTTCTGATGGTCCAATATTACATACAAGAGGATTTTCCATGTATATTTTGTAATTGAGAGAATGTCAGTACTATGAAATTCATAATAAAACTTATTCATAATTGTTCTTAATGTTGACAATTCAGAAATTTCTGACACTACACTTTGCATTAAGTCATTCTGTAAAATAATTTATACTGCTATTGAAAGAATGTTAAAATTCAGGAAAAATATTATCTCTGACTAGGTATTGGAAAGCACCTTTCATATATGACCATTAGGCTTTTTTTCTTTTTTTCTTTTTTTTTTTTTTCCTGTTAGAAAGTAGAGGTATAAATTGAATATACAGTCACCCTGTTTTTATTCAGACTTTTAATCTCCCTCCTCCTTTATTAGAGTTATTGATGTGATATTAAATATTTTACCACTATGTAATGGATTGGAAATCAGTAAAAAACGCAATGTGAAATGCAGAAGTATAGCAGGTTCAATACTATTTTATTTTATACAAGCTTTTACCTACAGACTGCATTGTTAAAATATCCTGTGAGTGTTGAATGCTAACTAAAGGCTAAAGGGATTCAAAGATCTACCTGAGGCAGAAAACATTTTCTGATGAGATTTGGGAGGTGATATTTGAGAGTGTTATGGCATTTTGCAGGCAAGCAGTTCCAAATCACAGAAATTCACAGAAGACTTCCACAGTAATGTCAGTGAAATTATACTAAAACAGACTGGTCAAATCAAAGGATTAAAAGAATAGCCAGTGAGCAGATGGTTGAAAGCAAGGAACTTCTGTATTCTATTTGATCCTTAGTTGATTAAGGGACTTATTGCAGGTGCTTGTGTTACTGGAGTGTTTCAGAAGGCATATGCTAGAGTTCAAGGAAGTAAAACTTGGCAAAGGCAAGATCCTATGATGACTCTCTCAATAGAAATTGTAAGTGTAGTATCAAGATGATAAGCAGTATTACTTGCATTAGAATGAAAATAAACATGGAAAAGGAAAATATAGAGTTAAATCCTACTTAATAATAATTAAATCTCATCTCAAAATTAAGGACAGTGATCCCCGCTGTGTTGTGCTATGATAGATGGATAGCACATTTTTAAACTTTCTGGTGTTTTACACAGACACACTAACAAGACTAATTGTAAATTAACACACATCAATAGGAGAAGAAAGTTATTGGAGAAAAGAAAAAAGGGTAAATAAATATTTAGGGTGATTTGTTTTCATCCTGGGTTTGCATGTAATCTGCTTGACAAAATGTGGTAATTTCATTTTCTTTTAAAAGCAGGGAAATAGCCACATTAAAATATTGTTTTGACCAAAAATAAGGATATGAGTAGGACTGATAAAGGTCTTACATGGTATTTAAAATACAAGTTTGCAATACAGCTTCCCCATTACTACCTTAATTACTTTACATCATTTAACTTTTGCAAGATTTTTTTCAAGACGATTTTAATGAGTTTCTACACAGACAAAGCTGGAAGATGGAAAATATTAAATAAGAAAGCTTTTTATTATGTTATGTTATTTTATGTTATGTTATATTATACATTATATTTTCTTGTGTTCATTGAGGACTGATCCAGCAGTCACCTAGAGTAACAATCCCACCTTCTTCTAACTAGGAGTAAGAAAATAATAGGACCTAATTTTGTATTACTCACGTATATCTGATTTTTTGAGAATTGTGTGTATGCAAAATAAAAGGCTTTCTTTAAATTGTGATCACACAGCCCAGTCCAGCAACAGTATTGTCTAACACAGGAAAGTCGGTGAAGTCACTATGCAGAATCAAAACTAAAATTACACATCTCAATATGTAAAGAACACATCTCTTATCCTTGATTTTATTTGAGAAATAACAGCTTTTCATCATGCATAATTTGACTTCTCTTGTTTTATTAAATGGAGGGATAAAAGCCAATATGATGCAGGGATCAAGTACACCTTCAGTAAGTTTGCAGACACCACCAAACTGGGCAGAAGTATTGATCTGCTTGAGGGCAGGCAGACTCTGCAGGGGAATCTGGAAAGGCTGGATCGATGGGCCAAGGCCAGTTGTGTGAAGTTTGACAAAGAGAAGTGCCAGGTCCTGCCCTTGGTTTACAACAGCCCCACACAGCACTACAGGCCTGGGGAAGAGTGGTCAGAAAGCTGCCTGGTGGAAAAGGGCCTAGGGGTGCTGGTCGACAGCTGGCTGAACGTGAGCCAGCAGTGTGCCCAGGCATCCTGGCTTGTATCTGAAATAGAGTGGCATGCCGGACTAGGGAGGTGTTTGTCCCTCTGCACTTGACACTGGTGAGTCCACACCTCAAATACCATGTTCTGTTTTGTGCCCCTCACTGCAAGAAAGACATTGAGGTGCTGGAGCATGTGCAGAGAAGGGCAGAGAAGCTGGTGAAGGGTCTGGAGACAAGTCCTATGAGAGGCAGCTAATGAAACTGGGGTTGTTTAGATTGGAGAAAAAGAGGCTCAGGGGGGACCTTATAATTCTCTACAGCTGCCTGAAAGGAGGTTGTAGTAAGATGGGTGTTGGTCCCTTTACCCATATAAGAAGTGACAGGACAAGAAGAAATGGACTCAAGTTGTGCCAGGGGAGGCTTAGATTGGATGTTAGGAACAATTTCTTCACTGGACAGGCTGTCCAGGGAAGTGGTTGAGTCACCATCCCTGGAGACTTAGTGATATTTAGTGACTCTGTAACCTATTCAGACAAAATTTATGTATACAGAGAGTTTATATCTCCTTGCTGTTTACAAATTGCGGTAGTTAGAGGTGAAAATGTACTGTCTGTTGACTTTTTTTTTTTTTTCCCTAGAAGCGCTACTATGTGTAGGCACCAGTAAAACAGAAGCAGCAAAGGTACCAGCAATTGAGTTCAGCTATTTGGTGAATTCTAGGATCTTTCAGCATAGTCAAGAAAGTAGCCAAAACACTAGTCTGACAGGGAAAAAAGAAAAAAGTTCACAGTAAAGGTCATAGAGTCATCAGTAGAGTGAGCAGTTTTCCCTAATCAATCCACAGGAACACTTACATGCATGGCTGCCTTTAATAGCTGTTTCAGCACTAAACAGCATCTGCTTAAAATGATACCCAGCCACAGAAATGGGCTGCAATAATAACCATTGTTCTTATGTGTATGAAATAATGACTGTCACGTCAGAAAGGCCATGTAAATAATACCTTTCTTTTACAGATTTGAAATGAGCAGATACCTACAAACATTTGGTAATACTATCTTTGAGATTATGCTGTTTTATAATATATAAAGGAAGCACAGCAGTCCCAGAAAAAAAAAAAAAAAAAAAAAAAAAAAGGTTGGTGCCAGCTATGTCGCTGTTTCTCCCTGCAATATTCCTGGTGCTTCTCTCCCAGATCAGATTTTTTTCTTGCACGACCGGTATCTTGGATGTGCAAAATTAGGAGGACCCCAAAACGTGCAGTTTATAATGAGTGAAAAAGCTTAGTGTATTTAAGCAATAACATGCTTTTTATATACTGGTGCATACCAGTGAGCTTGACAGTGCAGTTTTCAGTAGTCTTTTCACTTGGAAAAGACTGCAGAAGAGAGGAAAGTACTGTGAATTTTATTTTTACCTTTGCAGTCTAACTTATTACTGTGAAAAGTAGACAACCTGTTTATAAATATGTATGAAATTTTATGAATGTTTTGTACAGTTTCCATACCTGAAAAAAAACAATTAAGAGAATCACTGATACTCAGTGCTTGTGAGTACTTGCCCTATGTTAGTGCTGATCAGAACAATGTCAGTTTTACATACTGTAGATAGCATTCTCCATTTGCTTCATTTCACATTTGTTTGATTGCTTCTTTGTGGATAAGTTTGTCCCTGTTAGTTGGCACAGCCTTTTCTGCTGGAGATGTTTTTGGATACTGTCAGGGAACATAAGTTTCTGCTTTAATGTCAGTGCTGATGATGTAGTTTGTTGTAACTGTTAATACTTATTTTCAGTCAAAATAAAGGAACTTCTAAATAGGTACTAATTTTTATTTGTTTGTTTTGCAGATTAGAGAAAATTTTTAACATTTGCAAGCAAGTATTAAACATTTAAAACATAAAGTCAGTTGAGCAGTTTTTGGATAAAAAAGCTAAAACAACAAGCAAAACATTATTAAATATCATCAGCCTTCACCCTCTCTATTGATCTTTCTCATTTCCTCAATCATGCACTGAAATATAATCTGCAATTAGCTGAATATTTTAAAATGCTTTCATCAAAACTTGTGCCTGAAATTATTAGCTGTTTGTCAAGGTGAATAAAGTTCGCACTGTCTTCACAGTCATCTTGTGTGATGCTGGGTTTGAAACTGCAGTTGATGGTGAAAGGAAGAAGGAAACTTTTCTTTCATCTAACTAGTAAATCCACACATGAGGCTTCAATTTATTTCTTATTTAATATCATACAATGATATTTTTTTCTCTTTTTTTTTTCTTTTTTCTTTTCTTTTTTTCCTTTTTTCTTTTTTTATTTTTATTACCCTTCCAGCAAATATTCCTGGAAACAACTAACTTTACCTTGGTTTCACAGGGTAGGTTTTTTTTAGAAATCTGTGAATAGTAACACTTGAGAGTATTGTATTTGATTGATTTTTGTAAGATCCTTGTTTTACATTTTTTGTGCATCTTACTTTCATGAGACATTTATAAATACATAATACTTACGTCAGGAATATTAGACATGACAATATATAAAGAAATAAATAAGTCTCATCTGTAAAGAGACTTGAGGAAGATTTGTTCCCCCAAAACTATTATCTATGCTTAGAAGATTCAATATCTGCTGTGATATGTTGTCTGAAATGCACTTATCTCACATTTATCCCACTGATGAAGATGTGTGGGTGCTTTAACAATTATTTTCACATCAGGAGAGCTTATTATATAATCACATTTACATCAGTAATCATTGAAAGATTAAAATAGAATTGTAGTGTCCTATTGCAGAAAAGGAGCCTGAGGGAAGACCTTATTGCTCTCTACAGTTACATGAAAGACAGTTGTAGTGAGGTGGGTCTCTTCTCCCATGTAACAAGTGATAGGACAAGAAGAAATGGCCATAAGTTGCACCAGGGGAGATTTAAATTGGTTGTTAGGAAAAATTTCATCACAGAAATGGTTGTCAAGCATTGGAACAGGGTGCCCAGGGAAGCAGTTCAGTCATCGTCCCTGGAGGTATTTAAAAGATGTGTAGATGTGGAGCTTAGGGGCATGGTTTAGGGATGGACTTGGCAGTGGTAGGATAGAGGTTGGACTCAACGGTTTTAAGGGTCTTTTTCCAAACTAAACGATCCTATGATTCTAAGTTCAATGCTCCAATGCAAGCTAAATTTTATAGAAATAATTTGCACTTTTCAAGACTGATTACGTTTTTTAAGCTTTAGGTTTAGGAATTCTCTAACCTTCAAAAAATATTGGTCTCTTTTATTTGAAATTACTGGAAATTATTAGATCTGCTTTATTTTGAAAAAAAACCAAGCATTTCATGAACACCTAACATTTGTAGCAAAATACCTGTAAATTTTTAAAAAAGGGAGCAATGCTCATGTTACTGAGAGAATTAAGAAATAAGGTACTAGAAGAAAATTCAGTAATGTTGAGCTATCAGTGACAAAAACTGTAAACGTTTGTGTTGTTGTTTAAGATTTTAACAAACCTCATTGCATTTCTTGCCACAGATGTTGCATATAACATCTCCATCCCCCATCTAAACGACATGAGAAAGTAAGAATGACAGGAAAAAATGAAAAACACTGACAAAACCCATACATGAAGTTCTTCCTTCTACTGTCATGCATTTTTTTTCTCTATCATATTTATTGCAATTTCTTTTTGAACAGAGCTAGTACTCTCCAGGTTAGCATTAGTAGTGACTTATCTAGGGAGCTAGATCTCGTAAGATCAGAATAATGTGTTGTGGAGCTTACTCAGAACTCCTTAGCTCTGCTTTTGCATCTATCAGACTGCATAGCAGAAAACAACTGCAGGATTTATAGCGATAATATCTAAAGTGCATGTAAACAGCCTAAATTTCTCATTTTTTTCTTCACGAAGTAGAAGTAGTGTCATTTTCTAAGCCTCGCATTTCCCTGTATAGTGTTCTTAATGAAATTTGCTTTTTCGAATAGTGGATTAACAGAAAGTCACATTACAAGCAAGGCAGAGAATGGTATTCCATGCCAGATAGTCTACATACATTTATTTAGTATCTGTAATAGGACTTCTGAGCATTCTTTAACAAAATAAGAATTTTCTATAATCACTTACCCCTTATGAGTTCCTTTAATGGCAGTCACTGTTGACACAGTACAGTACTGACAGAACATCATGTGGTTATGTGTGTAACCCATACCACAAGGTAATTAAAAAAGATTTGTGCTAACTGTAGTAAGAGTTTAGTTTTGAAGAAATGAATCACTTCATGAAATGTGATAACATGGGATCCAGCACTGTGTTATGTGTAGCATCAACTGAGATATACTGAATTGGCAATTCCTATTGAATTTAAGTTGGCTGAAGATATGTTCTGCAGCCTGAAATGTTAAATGTGCACACACAGAGCACACCTCACACCCTGCTTCATTTCTTCATACTTCAACTTGCTACACAAATACCATCAGCTTGGCCTGATGTATCAGAAAATGTTATATATACTTCTGAGAGCTCTCTCTGCGATCTGTATGTGAGCAATATTATGTACTTGCTAACCTCTGTATAGTTAACTTTGTAACTCAAGTACTTATGCCACATTTGGTTTGCTATAATTTTGCATGCAATGCAATGTTTATACAATTTTCTGAAGCTAGAACACTTGTAACAGAAAGCACATTAATGCTTAATAACCAGAAAAAATATTTGTATCAGGTCACCTGCATTTAGCTAGAATAAACTAATAATAGCAGGACTACCATGATTATTTTACTACTAATGTAACATCATCTTAATTGTCTGGATAGTACTTCACTGTTTTGGTGGAAAGACTATATTCCAAGCACTTTCAGGGTTGGGACCTTAAGTGTCACATAATTTGAGACATCTCAGCTATCCTGATGTTTAACAAACAAACAAACAAATGTTTAACAGTGCATCTTCCTCTCCACCCCCCAGATTTAAACACAAAAACTGTTGTCCTGCAACTAACTTATGAAGTCATTTAGACAGCTTGTCTGCAAGTCAGCAATTTTATCCTTTATACGTCTGGTCAACCACTACAGTTATCACACAGTCACTTTAAAACTAGCCTTGAACTCTTTTAACAGTAGAGCTGATGCAGCAAAGAGGTTGGCATTAGCTCTCCACAAATTTTTTTCTCAATTTCCAAGTTTTTGGTGCCTATGATGAGTTTTGTGGTGCCATAGCTATATTACTGAGCTTTTTATTGTCCTGGCTGTCCTTGATCCATTCAGATATTAAATGTCAGTTATGAATTTAAAATGATGTTGATGTTTCTAAAATAAGAGAAGTGGCATTAATTGTATTTGAAAGTATTCTTAATGGGCACTAATACTAAAATACATGAGAGGAAAAGGCAAACTCATTAAAGAAATTCAGTTTTATCAAAGTGTAATAGCGGCTGGAAATAACTATACTATTTCTTACTCCAAAGAATATGTAAGTTGGCTTAGCTACTTAATTACATATAAACCTATTGTCACAGACAAGCCTGAATGGTAACCTGAATTTCATGTACCCTACTCAGCTCCCCTCCCCTATTATTCCAGGTTCCTCGCAAAATTCTATAGTGGTCCAAATGTTCCTCACATTCATTGTTAGACATGGAAGTGAAATGTGAAAAGTGGAAAAGCAAAAAATTTTGCTGGTAGTTCTTTCTAGTTAAATGAACTTCCATATTTTCTGTTTCAGTCACAAATAATATTCTATCACATTTCGATGAATATGGGTAATTTTGAGCTGACAAGTAAATACATGAAAAATGAAGAACATAGTAATTGGAAAAAAATAATTTGGGGAAAATATGTGCCCACAAAAAGAAAGATTTATTATTCCTTGAATAAGATGAAATGCAACAGATGGCATTGACTATAGTAGTAGACCTAAGAACAGAAGCATTTCTTTGAAGCAGAGTGCCTGTAGAAAAAGAAGTGAAAACCAACAGACACAACAATGAAAAGTGCTGCTCAGCTGGAAAGGAATAAGAATTGAGGCGACATGTTTCTTACACTTTCCTTGAAGGTGTCATTAGGGATCATGATAATAATGATTTTGATTAAGTACTTGCACAGACTGGTGCATAGTGAGGCTGTATGTTCCTGAATGCATGTTACGTGTCTTGATCTTTTCAGTTACAGATTTTTTTGACCTCTCTCTGTATTTTTTATCAAAAATGTTATAATTAGTACCCATTTCTTTTTTTGTCTCTTCCTCTTGGACAAAAGCTCATTTTTCTTGAGTGATGTTACAGTCTGTGCTATGGATTCCAGCAAACCAGACACAGATGAGCTCTAACGGTAACAAATTGTCACAGAAGCATTCTTCAGGACATTGAAGAACAGGTTTAATTGAAAAGAAGTAGGAGATATTGTATCACATAATTTGCAGTTGGAAGCAAAGGTGGCATCAGTGAAAATTCATCATCTGTTACTCAGATCAGAATGAAGATCTGTTGCATTAAAAACAATTAGAACAAGCGTTGCTAGTGTTATTGTACTAGAAATGTTTTCTGAAAATGTTTTCCACTATGGGTAGTATTTGAGAAACCTGATTGATCAGTGCTGCCCAAAGGTAAAGTAAAAAACCCCCAATCAAACACAAAACTGAAAGGTTAGTAATATCTATGAATTTCAAGATGCCCATACAGAGTTTGTTTTTCAGTTTGGTTGATACTAATTCAGTAAATGTTATTATTATTTTCAGTTTCACCATAAGAAAGCCTATACAGGGCAAATATCAAAGTATTTAGAACAGAAGGTTCTAAAATATTTTTGTTTTCTGTAGATGCTTTGTTATGTGCTCAAAATGACACACATAGCTCCCTATGTCTATCTTCAATCTCTTTTAATGATTGTGATCTTCTCATCTTACAGCAAATCAATTACATTGGTCAAAAATGATTGGAAAAATTATATAGTGTTGGGCCAGTTCATATCAAGCTTTGGGGTAGATTTGAGCCATAAATTCTTGATTAAAGTTAAAACTGGATTACTGTCTTTACCAAAACCATTTTCCATGTATTAAAATGTGTGTTAGTAAACCTGGACAGCATGAATGTGATTGCACTTCGTGCAGCATGTGTATTCTTTGATGTCCGTATGGTAGCAGAAATATTTGCCTTGAAGTATTTTTTTTAGGAAGTTTTGGGTTTAAGTAAATAAGCAAATTGAATAAAACTTTAAATGCTGCCTTACTGAATTTTCAGATATATGTGCTGTAACATAGGCAGAAATATTTTTTTTATTATTATTATAAATGCAGCTCGTCATCTGTCTCTGTCTATAATATTAATTTCATGATGTTATTTTTATCAGAACACTTGCATCCTATGAGACAGCAGTTTGGAAATCCTCTGTGCATTCATAGCTGCAGGCAGAGGAAGAAAGACATCTGAGATAAAATGAATAGCATTTACCCAGTTCTGGAAAAGAATTTGCAAGTTGACATGGTCAGTGTTTAGCTTAATGTAAGATTTAACATCTTTCAAAACTTTCAGAACTTTCAGAAAATGTAAACTATATACTATTATTAACGAAGTTCTTGATGGGCTGTAGAGTGCATTTGGTAATTGTGGAATCTGAAACCTTCTGTGTAACATACAGTTTTAACAGTACATGCTGGGAAAGAACTTTCTTTCCAGAAAGGTTATCTGATGAAGAATGAGGGACATGCACATATATTTCAGTATATTTACTGCACTGAATGAAGATGGTGAGGATATAAGTTCCTACTTGGCTTGAAACCGAAGAACCCATTTTCAAGAGCCAGCCCTAGGTGTCTAATAACAGCTGTTCTCTCTCTTGCTCATTTTCTATAAATTTGCACTAAAACTTTGAAAAATCTCCGTTTAAATCAATGTAAATATAATTTTAGGTTATCTGGAAAACTATTTGTTGCCCATCTTACTTTTGTATCACTTAATTATTTGATGCTTAAGTCTGTAAGAAGGGAGTGAGAAGGTAGGATTTAAATACATAATCAAGCCTTTTCCATGACAGATTCCTGAACATATGCTGTATATGAATTTTTCTTAAACTAGGGAACCAGAGTCATTGGTCAGTCTTTTGATTGTTTCTTACCAAATTCAGTGAGTTTCATAAAAGAAAATCTTTAATATCTTCTGTGTATTTTGGGAAACACTTAATACACTGTGGATATTATCAAAAATTACAAATGAGAACAGCAGCTTACATTAATTCTAGCCCTCAGTAAAAAGGTTTTTATTTAAGATTTGGGTTAAGAAAATTCTGTTCTTGAAAGTGGAGAGTAGTATTTTGTTAAGGCAAAAAAAAAAAAAAAAAAAAAGGTTTTAGTTCTTCCTAGGTTTAGCTGAAAGATGTACTTTAAAAAGAAGCCCAGGGGTTGGTGGGGGTGGTGGGTGGGAAGCCAGACAACTAAGAAATACAACTAAGCCCTTCTCTGTGCACTCTGTTTTAGTCCTGTTTCAATATCAAAGTATCAATACCAAACAATAACAGAACTATTTAAAAAGCATGAAAAGCTCTTGCTAATTAAGAGTAATCACTAGGCGCATGATGCAGAACTTTAGCAAAACCATTAAAAGGCTCTTTTCTTTGGTACAGGATCACCCTTGCTTGCCTTTCGAGAGATGCATCATGCTAATCAGTCAGTTTTGCCACAGGAGATTTTTTCATAATTAATTATTATCCCTGTTCCCTGTCTAACCCATAAGAGTTTAATGCCTTCCATTTTAAGACGATCTATATTTATCTCCATTTTGACCATATTATGATACAGGACATTGTCTGTTTAAGATGTAACCTCATGGCCTGCTATGATAGTCCAAAGGTGGTGTCAGAACCTCAGGTTACCCTATTTGAATAGATGAGAATATTTTCTTGAGAGCTGGCTTATCTCAAGAGGTAAGAATGAATTCATGGAAAGTACTGTCTTTGGGAGATGAAAAAATCTCCCTAGCATCAGTGTCTGACAGCTAGTTCCCAGGAACGCTCCAAATGATTGTGATTGTCCTTTAATAAGTGCAAGAGAATTTACAAAAGCTTATCATGAGGGGTAGGTAAGCATGTTGATTGTAGCAAATTCAGGTAGATGGTTGATTTGACCATAATTAGTCTGATTAAGTCTGCTGTAAGGACACTTCTGCATAGGAAGTTAATGCACAGTAACTTGTGTCCAATAAATACATATCCTAGCTTATTGTGTAGTAACTCCCACGTGTAGATAGTATCAATGCAGACTGATTTACTTGGTATTAAAGTTTTTTGATACACATATTAGTGCAAATGTGTTAGGTTTTGGGGTTTTAGTTTTGGGTTTTTTTTAAGTTAGGGTTTTTTCCCTTCAACTTTACCCAAACTGTGTAAGACAAGTTGTTTTACTCTGTTTGATGCTAGCCTTATGAGACAGCAAGAGTTAACTTGATCAAAGGTGTCATAGCAAACCATTTGTACTACTCTCAGGGAAACTCAACACAAACTATGTAAGTCCCCCTATGGCACTAAACATCATTTTACATGGTTGAAATACTGCAGATGGTGCTCAAGAAGAGAAAAAAAACGCAACTAAATAAACTGTATAATTTTGCAAATTAGGAAGAATGCATGTTGATGCTTTTTTTTTGGTTGACTGGTCTCTTTGTTTTTTGTTTTTTTGGGGTTTTTTTCATGTTCGGACCAACAGCAACAAAGCTTTACTAACTGACCTCTTTCTGTTAAATCTTAAAATCACACTTAAAAGTGTGATTTATAAAGTGACTATAGAAAAGGAAAATAAGATTGTGCACCAACTTTACAAACAACAAAAAAAAGAAATTAAAACAAAACTGTAGCATAAATTTCAATATATGCTTATAATGTCTTTAGATTTTTTTTTTATATCAGGATTCAGAAGCATAAAGGAGACTGGGAGACTGGAGTACCTAGTTTGAAAAGAGAAAATTGTCAAGTATTTGAAAAGCTAGATCTTTAAGAATGAGTTTTTAAGAATGATTCTTGTAATTATTAGTGGGTTCATGCTCTTTCTGAATTCCATCTTGCGCTTTACTGAATATAATTTAGTTTTGTTTATTTTATTATGTTATGCTTTTTGGTATTGTCACACTGCACTGTCATGCCATCAGTTTTCCTTTTGACTCTATCTGCAAAATTTCCCCTTTCCCTTAGCAGGGAAATGTATCATCTGCTCCAATCTACATCCATCTGATGATGCTATTCCTGTTAATCAGCTACTGGGGAGCTCCCATCAGAATACATCCAGCATCCAGTCCAAAAAGCTATAACTGAAAGCCACCTTCAGGAGACCTGACCACCTTTGAAGTGGCTGCTACAATATCATAACCTCTTGCTTCTGCTCACCCATTAGCCTGAGCCTCAGCTAGGGCATTTATGTTTAGTGGCTTCTTTACCCTTTTAAGGGGTATAGGTTGCTGTGATTCCTATGACTTGTATTGTCCCCTGCCTGCCCTACTTATCATTAATTTTCTAGCTATGTGCATGGTGGTGTATAGCTATGCTATATTTATTGCCTCAGCTTCTTTACAGGTTAAGTAGCAAAAGTGTGTTCCACATTCTGCCTTTTTGATTCTCAATAAACAGATGACAAAAAAATGCTTTAACTACATGTATCTCCTATATAGAGCTGTCAGAAATAGTCCTTTGTTTATGAATTCTGAGATCATAACTTACTCCTACAGTTTTGCCTTCATAATGGAAATAATTTTAATTTCCTCTGAGCTTGTTGATGCTTAGGAAAGTTTTCTTGCAATTTAAGGTTAGGTTGCTTGCTATTTTTTGGTAACAGCTGATTCAGCTGCTCAAGATAGTGCAATGCTGATAGCCATTGTCTCCAATTGCATGTAATTGTAGCTTAAACATAATGATAATAGCTAGACATTTACAATCTATCTGGTTGGATCTTCCAGGATTTTTTTTCTAGTTTTCCCTTTCAGTTGAGTGGTATTTCTCTTATGGTGAACATTAATTTTGGTCAGTACTGTCCTATCTCTGCTACATGTATCCTGTATATCTGGTATGTTTGTGCTTTACTGTACTACAACACACCTGTTTAGGATTTTTTTTACAAACTTTTTATTAACAAAATGTAACATACAATACAAAACAATATCTTATACATTGCAGACCAAAACCTCTGAAATTTTTAAGCATTGGCTGAAAATGCTAGAATCCCCTTTATCTCATTAGTGGACTAAATTGCCTTCTCTGCCAGGGACAAGGGTGTTCTACAGAAAGAAGTTTTTATTCCATTTCTTAGATACCCAACGTGGAATGATTAATTTATATCAGCATTACAAAGCTTCACTCAATAATGGTTATCCAAGGAATAAAACAAAATTGTCCTCATAAAACTGTTATTTCTATATTACACTGTAGAATTTCTGAAGCAATGCTATTGCTGTGCTAATGAAACACATGGAATGATCAGATATTTACCCACAGAAACTTTCCAATTAACACAACCAATGTATAAATCTACTGATCAGTACAACTAATGGATGTCTTAGCTTTGATCTAAATTTATACTGCTGTCGTTACCATCTGAAATTAAAAGAGCTATTCTGATCTGTGCCTCTAGAATCACTGATAAGATCCTCATCACTGAGTCGTGGTGTTGTTTTTGTTGATTCAGACTTCAGTGAAAATGAGATTTCCTAGGTAGGTAATGTTGTGTCATATTTGAACAGCACTCTGTTCCTGTAAATATTCACCCATTTTTCTCTTTAAAATCTTTTCCTTGTGTTTTAATTCTGTATGATGTCACTCTCTGAAGTAACCTTTCTGCATGTTGTTCCAGGTCTCATCCTGCTACTGCTTGTAAATCATTATGAAAGCATGTTGATAAAAACGCAGCTGCATAAATGCCCACAATGCATCTCCACAAGTCACTAAATAAATCTTCAAACACAACTGTAGGTTTTGTGAGAGGCCTATGCATTGCTCTCCAAAAAGTCTGTTTCCTTATGTGTATTGGAAATTATTTCTTTTTCATATAACGAAATTTGCTACTTCTTTTCCCTCTCGTATTAGCTTTGCTTTGCTGATAGGAATTAGTAAATTCAAAGGCTTTAGCATGAGGAACAGCAGTGTTGTATAACTTCTCCCTGAAGACATTTTTCTGGATGATTTGTGAAGAGGACTCCTGCTTTCCTATCTTTCTTTTGCATTTAAACATTTTGCTAGGAGAGGAAAAAAAAATTAAAAAGAATTAAAAGATTGTTCTGTTCAAACTGTAATCCTAGATACCGGTGAGAAAATTATAACCCATAATCTTTATTTATTTCCGCCCCCCCCCCCCCAATATACCTATGTCAAAGAACTAGTATTTAAAAAAAAAACTAACTATGATCTACTAGTGGTGACAGAAATCTATTGGAATCTATGTTTGTCAATTGGTTCATATGGTTTGATTATGTTACTGTCCTGTAAGTAATTATTTACATCAGTGTAGTGTGAGTTTGAAGGGTTGCATTTTAATCCTATTCTACTACTGATTTCTTTTAAACAATAATTACCCTAAAGGTTAAAACTGGGTCACTTTATGTGTTCTGTAAGTGAGATGCTGTAAAATAATTGAAAGGGATAATATTTGAGGGATCATCAAAATACAGGAAATAAATTCAGAGATTTTCTGTTTTCTGAGTACCTATAGAGTAACTGCTACTCTGAATGCTCTTTATCTCTTATGAATTTCATATGACTAAAGGAGTAAGGGTAAATAATTCTGTGCAATTTAGTAGGGTATTAACTGTGAGATACAGTTACAGTTAATGTGAAGTATTATTCCATGTACTTTCTCCCAAAAATGTAAAACTATGTGTTTTCAAGATATGGCTTACAAGCAAGCTTTTAGTGTACCCTTTGAAAACATCACATGATTCTGTATTAAACCAGTGGAAAGAGCTGCATTTCACAGCAGTCCCAGATAAGCCTGTGGCTTTGTAAATCTTCCACATAGTTTATTATAAATGCTTAATAGCCTCTGGATAAGCCCTGACTTAACTTATTTGGCTGCATGTTTTTGTTTACCACCATCTTATATGCAAAGATCAGTACAATTAATTATTTTTGTACTGTAAATAATTATCATAATCAGGTAAAATCACCAGAAACAGGATGTTACTGATGTTTGTTTTATTGACAGATATGTTGTAGAAACGAGTTTGCCTAAAACTCTTTTTGTAATGCTGTTTTATTTTCTCCTTTTTCCTTTGCCTCAGTAGAAAATATGAATACAAGCTTTTTTATAAACTTCAACAGTTCATTTATATTTAAAAGACTCTCCAGAAGGATAAAATATTTCCAAATGTTCTTCAAAGATACCTACACTGTGAGAAAATTACTAAAAATGATAAACATTGCTGACTCTATTTCATGGCATTAAATAGTGAAATAAATACAGTATTTGTCAAAATATGACACTGAACTACAAATAACATGTAGCAGAGGAACAAGAATTTCTATTTTACACATTAATCTTTATATACAGTGTAAATTTCTGTGGCAGAGATTGTAATTGCAGTACTTTAAATGTAACTGAAAATTATTTGTTTGCTGATAGCTGACTTCAAAGAAAGATCAATGTATAAATTCAGAGTACAAATCGGTATTTGCCCCTCTGCAATACTACTTCTCCAAAAGAGCAAGAGTGTACAGGGCAAGTGCAGTCACCAGTACTAGCATGTCCACCAAGAAAGTGAATTTATCGCTCATGAAGTTTGGTTGAAGAGAAGTATGAAAGCTGAGAATGCTTCAAGCATTGTCAAACATTGTCCTTCTCACCCTCTTCCAACTTGCTTCTAAATTAAGCTGTGATCTTTAAATTAATTTCTCACTCTCAGACCTATAATTTTTAGGTTATCTGCATCTCAGACAAACACTTCTCCCATGCTTGTAAATAGCTGGGCTTTTGGTAAAGAAGGATCAGTATTTTAAGGCTGCCTGAAAGCTGAGTAATGGCTGTGGAACCTGGAGATCTCTAGTATGTCCCAAATGGGTCTGCAGTTCTGAAGCATCTGGTACATCCTCATTAGCATAGTAATCTTTATATTGCTAACACCTTGACCAGTACTGGATTATCAATGTCTGTACAAGGAACCAAAAGAGATAAATGACACAGTTGGTTTTGGTTTGGTTTTTTTTTTTTTTTTCCTGGAAATTAGCAATAACCACTGTCAGGCAAATCAGAAAAAACATAATGATTGTTATATTTAAAAAAAAAAACAACCTCACGTTTTGAATGTAAAGTTAAAGGTCTGCTGTGGAATTAAAAGAAACGTTCCTTTGAACTACTTTAACTCTTTCTTATGTATATTGTCCAGTTATCTTTTAGAGTATGGCAGTGACTAGTTCACTAGAATTACATACCAACAAAATGTTAAACTTACGGCATTTTCATTCAGACTAACTTTATTCTTTTATATATGTATTTTTTCTTATTTTTATTTTTCCCAGACAGGTCATGGGATGATGTGGATAAGGAAAAATAACATGTGAATCATGTAACTTTTGCTGTATTTTATAGAGATCCATTTACATAAGCTTGCACTTGGTGAAAAAACAAGGGGTTTATTCTCCTGAAGGTTATCTGAATTGTAGAGAAAATATGACAGTATAGCGGAAATTAACATTTCACAAACTCCTGCTTTTTATGACCTACCTTGGGTGTCTGTGCAGTACAGCCCTTCCCATCACAAACACAGGACCTTAAGGGGTGCTTACAGCAGTGTCTTCTTGCTCCTCTCCTTTGCACTCTGTAGACAGGCTCAAAAGGGAGTAATGTAAGCAGGTGCATTTACTGTGTTTCCTTTCTGAGCAGTGTTAGGTAAAAAATATTTAGCAGAACCTTTTATGATTTACATAGGTTTCAAGTTTCACATTTTTCAGATATGAGTTGCTGTGGTTACATCCACTAAGGGCATCTCTGAGACAGCTTTGTTGGAGGAACTAGCCAAGGTTAGTTGACATCTCGTACAGTATATAAACATAAATCACAGAGTAGCTTTTATCTGCCTCAGATTCATAATAAAAAGCTTTAGAGTTTGACCTTCCAAAATCACATGTGCTCTGACCAAATTTTACAATGTAGAAGTCACCTTTAAAGAAAGAAAGCGGACAAATGGAGTAACAGGAATCTGTTTAATCATGTCTTGTACAGGGAGGTCACTCATAACATTCATTCTTATAAACACATTGCCTTGGCTATAAAAGTTTGTTCTCATATTATTACAAAAATGGAAAATGAACTTTGAAATAAATTGACTGTTTATTTATGTATTTTTCTGTTGTAGAACTAGCCTGCAGGCTAGCAAAATATTGGCTTGCCTAAAGGACGTTCATTTAAATTAGTAGAGAAAATTTTTCTGACATCTGGTAATTTGCTTATTTACAGCTTCCATATTAAATCTTCAAATATATTATATAGAAATTAATAACATTCAGCTGAAGGGCCCTTGTTCCCAGTTGCAGACAAATGAAACTTCCTTTTGCTTTTCATGTTTCTAATTACTATGGTGTGACAACATATCCTGTTTTCTCTCTTCCACATAAAGTTTAGATATGTTGCTATAAAGCGGAAATAATTAGTTATTAGGCAAATTGTGTAACTCTTAATTACTTAGTTTTGGCATCAAAACTATTATACACAGGATTCCCTCTTCACCACCACCACCACCACCCCCCCCACCCCCCCCAAGAGTGATTTCCCTATTGAACTTTCATACTACAGCTGTAGTAAAATAAGGTAACTGGGTTATTGCAGGCACTTAAAATTACATAAAGAGATTAAAAAAACAGTTAAGAAGTCCTGTTACTAAGAAATCCATTATTTTTGATATTATTTAGATTTTTCCCTTTTAATGTAATCTTTTTTCCGTTACCCATTTTCTAAATTAGATTACTGCATTCGTTGTACCTGGGGTATTTGTTCAAGAAACTGCCTGCCCCATACACTGGCCTTTCTCAGGGGAAACATGAAATCAGTGCTCTTGCAGTCTTCACTGACTCTTGGTTCATTCTGAAGTGCAACTGATCTGGTAAACCCCTACCCCTTAACATGCTAAGAGCTCCCAAAACTAGCAGAAATCATCTCATTGGCTACAAATGAAAGATAGTAAAGGTATACAGTTGCAGCATATGCACTTTTAGCTGAGTAACAGCTATAGCAGTAGTAACAGTGGCATAGTAACAAGATGCACCAGAAACCTGAGGATCCAAGAAAGGAATTGCTGCATTCAGTGACACTTCCTTTAAACAATTATTACTTCTACTGCTGAGATTAGACTTACACAAATACATTCATCTATGCAAATGTTGTGATGTTTTCCAAAATGCAGAGGTACTTTTCATGACTCTCTGGAATCCACCCACTGAGGAGGTCTTTGAATTTATTGACAATATCTGTGTATAAGACAGTTCATGTGTTTTTCTAGTAAGCTGAACCTTTTTTTTCAAGGGAAAAATGAGCACTTTAGTCCAAACCCATTAAAACTGATATGAGATGAAGTAATTAATTTTTATTTTTGTGCTGGTTATTAATGTGGTACATATTAATAGAGAAATTTGTTAGATCCTTTTAAAAACTAGTAAAATAAAAGGAATCTAAAAGACTCTAGTAACTGATGGATTAGTTGGTTTGGTGAAGGCAACGGAGTTAGTGAAGCTTACAACAGTGGTGAACACAACCAAACAGAAAAGGGCAGAATTCTTACAAAAAAGAAAAAGTGATGTTTGTATTTATTTTCCGACAAAATATGGAGAGGTTGGTTGGGTTTTGGTTTACTTTGCTTTTGTTTTTTTTGGTGTATGTAGGTTTGTTTTGGTTTGGTTTGCTTTGGTTTTCTTCTGAGATCATGCTGAGCTGAGAGTTTAGATATTGGGAAAGTTATCCCTTTAAGTACTGAAAAAAGGTGATCCGTTAAAAATTGTCAGTAGAAGCATTGAACCATTTGATAACACTTTTCGAGATTCCTTTACAGAGTAGATATATAAAAGTATATATTTATTAGGTTAAAATAAAAAATCTAAGTTACAGAACACTTTAATGGGAAGGAGACGTTTTCTGCCACATGTTCCTATGCACTGCAAGGAAACTAGACCAAAATTTTCCCAGGTTCTGTCCAGGTCAACTGCATGCACTTATTAGTCACGTCATTGTACATGCTCATTTGCTTTTGAGATCTATATTTGCAAGGGGAAAGATAACTACATTATTCATAAACTGTGTGTACAGTTTATACACTGTAATAGTGAAGTCATTCTCTGTTTTAACATGTTAGTGGGGATGTGTAGTACATTTCATTTGTTCTCTGGGTCCCTAGCCTGATACTTCCAGCATGTCATTTGAAAAATGACGTGAAAAACATGGAAAATAGAAAAGTCCTGTCCCATTTTGATTTTCTTGTGTCTTGATATCTGTATTGATACACTAAAGATTTAGAAGTGTTTTACTGCAAGGGAAATTATGTATGTATTTCTACATACACTTAAAGGATCACAGTGTCGATCTTTTATGTTGCATTTCTTAAAATAATAAATAATATTCTTGGACTGAAATCTCTGTGCATTTGTTCTCCATTTGCAAAGTGTGAAAGACAGTAGTAGTTAACCATACTGCAGTTTGAGAAACAATTTTTGGTGAGAAGCTAATATGATATGACATCATCAGAGTAAATTAATGAGATCATCAGGTAAATTAATAATTTTCACCTTCTTCCAAGAACTGAATGGAATACATAGGAGATGACAGATGCCTGCACACTGAACATTAAATCCAAAAAGAAACAGTTAATACATGCAAAGTACACAATAATTTGGGGTCTTGAAATAAACAGATTTTATACAAAACAACAAACTATGCTGTATAAATGCACACCAAGGTACATTTTGAGTCTTGGAGAACAATTGTAAATAGTAATTACAATATTTGGAGGTAAGTTTGCATAGCCCATCAAAAAGGAGCTGAGTTTGCTTTGAGAATTAATACAGCATATTCAGTTTTGTCATGGAACATTTTCCACCAATACTTCTTTAGAGGTTTAGTTCATTAATTGAGTTTTCTTCCAGTTACACAAATGTAATCTGGTGTCTCATAAATATGTGAAAATCAAAATAAAAACTCAAATTATCACTTCAGTGGAACTCAGCATAAAAAGAGACAGTTTGATTAATTTCATTGCATTTTCTTTAGAATTAAATAGTTGTGCTACATACTGTTTCTAATAGTATGCAAACAAATTAGTAATAGTCCTTATCATCAGAATATAAACACAACAGATTATTCTGTTCTACTAAAGGATTATGCTTTATGCACAGTTTAGACAATCCTATGTTAGGAAATATATTAATAATTTCCTTTTTGGGGAAAAAAACAGAACAACAACAACAACAAACCCCATCTGATTTAAGCATTCTAGACATAATTCATGTAAGTGAAATTTCTAGGTCTGTACAGTTTAAAGTAGGTCTTCTCAGCTAGGCTCCATTATTGTATCAATCAGATTGGGTCACAGGGGGTGGGGGTGGGGGGTGGGGGAGGCGCGGGGCACAGGAATCATCCTGTTTCCTGAAGGAAATTTTCTCTCATAGAGCTGTATTTATACTGTTTTGTCTAATACAGATTTGCTAGCACTATTTTTTCTCCTCCAGTAGGATTTTGAACTGACTTTCTTCATAAAGAATTATATCTTTTATTTTCATATTATACTCAGCAGCTGTTTTATCTTTTTATTTGTTTTGGGTTTTAATAACCATCAGGGAAAAGGACTGTTTTTGCTACTGGCATTTTTCTGCATGCTAATATGCTTTTGACTACATCTGGATCAATACTGAAGGAGAAAGAAAAACAAACAAAACCCAGCCGCGTTATCTCAAGTCCATTAAAAAATAATTTTGAATTTTCTTCCAACACTATTTCAACAAATACACTTGCTGGCATGGATCCTTCCAAAAGAATACAAGTTAAGCAAATGTTGGAGAATACTGACTGACCGTAAATTTCAGATAAGTAATTGTGAAAAATCACATGATACCTGATACAAAGATTTTCAGTCACATAAACAGTAGGATGAAATCATTCAGTTCAGTTACACTGATTTAGTGATCGAGCATGTTTTAATACTCTTTGAAAATAAAGATTATTTGGTTGGGGTTTTTTGTTTGTTTGTTTTGTTGTTTTTTATTTAATTAATTGTAATACTTCAGTGCATGAAAACCACTTATATGTTCTTGTATTCCACTTTCATAGGCTTTCATGAACAAAAGTTTTCCACATGGTAACACCATCTACAAAATAAGTGAAATAAATAGACAACACTTAGGTGTTTTTTTATCAACAATTTTATTTGATACAAAATATTTTGTGTTAATACTCACTTTATTCAGTGTCTGCTTCTGCCATTTCTCAGTTCTTACTCTTCCAGAAGCTACCTTTTTATTCCTTAGAACCTATTTGCAAGAACTCTGTTTGGAAGATTTAAAGAGCAAAAAAAATGGATAATTAAGGTGACTTTATTGTTATTTTACTTAGAGCTGTTCTGATATGATTCTTAGTACATTTGATAATGACAAGTTGTTTACTTCCAGTTTTCACTCTGGCAGACAGTGTGTCATTTTTGTTAAAAAGAGTAACACATAATTTTACCGTGAGACATTTTGCACACATTTGAGAAATTTTGAGAAATTTGAGAAAAATTTGAGAAATTCTGCTACAGAGTAGATTGGATCATCTTTATCTTTGCATTTAATTTAATCTAAAGAATTTTCTGTTTTGTACATGCAGTTGCTAAGCATGTGCATTGTTTAATTTCTCACTGCCACAAAGATGCATTGGGAAGAAAAAAAAAATAGCACATTCAATGGGTTTGGGTTCCTTTTAAGTTTTTTCATCATTCACATAATGTATAGTATATAGAATTGAACCACGTAAGGGAAGCAGATATTGATCAAAGAACTTGTACAGTTTCACATCATTGTGAAAATGCATTTAGAACTTGCCTCCCCAGTGATGAGCCTCTTACATACACCGCGTTGTACTGTGTTCTTACAATTTGACAGGCAAAGCCAGTCAGGTAATGGTGTTTCAGTTTAAACTGAAGGTTCAATTGCTTCTCAGAAGGGGTTAAAGTTTAATGTTTCATTTACACGGTGGAAACCACCAGAAATGCCGAAGTATCAAAACACAGGTTCGGTGGGAGACATCTATATTAGCCATAAGGTGGCAGTGTGGCAACTATTTTTAGCTGAAGTGGAAAAAAAGGGAACGGTATCTCCTAGGCTGAGTTCCAAGGTACAAGAGTAACACAGCATGAGTTTCGCTGTTTAGGGGATATATATATATATGTGTGTGTGTATATGTATGTATATATATATGTATATATAATATATATATATACCTAAAACAACGCAGGTTACTGGAAGATAAAATGTCCTGGGAGTTAAATCTACTTTTCCAATACCTGACTTCAAGCAAAGAAAGATTCTGGCAAGCTATAGAATAAATATGTAGAAATATGTTAAATATGCAGTCTACAAAATATTAATCAGAAGCAGGATGAGATGCTTAGCTATGAATGTGTTAAATGGTTTATACACATGACTTAAAAGAATTCATTATTTTCTTAGACAAATAACATTTCCTTAAAATATTAGGATAGCAATTGTATGCATGTGCATATACCCACATAGGTACACAAACACACATATGAAAAGAATTCCAAAAATAAAACACTTTCAATCATGCTGAAATTGTTAATTCACCAACAGCCTCCATCTGCTCCCCTTTTTCTATATCCTCTTAGCACCTTTCTTTGTTAAACACTAAAGGTTAGGCAAAAGAAATGTGGGAATGTTCAGTGCATTCTTCACTGGCTCCAAATGTCCATCATCCCAAAAGTGTCTCAAAATAAATCTTCAGAAGATGTGAAGTGTATCACCAAAATGCAAATCGAAGAGAGTTCAATGCCTGTTCTGTAACGTTTTCAATAGATTTGATCTCATTTCTGCAGTAAAACTACACTTGTAGAAAGCAGTTGAGCATTCCCAATCAATTCTGAATGTGCAGATGGATAATGAAAAATCTGGATCAGTACCAAATGTGCGATGCTGATAGAGACCACATATTTATATGAAATCTTTTCAAGCTAACATTACTTCAAAAAAAATATCTACTATAAAGGAACATCTTCCAGAGATTTTCAACACAAACAATTCTGTTGGTTTGGAGTTGGAACTAGAAGGCCTTTACATCCTCCTAGAGAATTAAAATAAGTGAAGACAAAAAAAAAAGAAAAAAAAATGAAAAGGATAAGTTAATGTTCAGAACTGAATGCATGAATACATTGTTTTCCCTTTTCTACAACACATTGCTGATAACCACTGGTGTTGCTATTTTAAGTCAAACCGTCATGCTCTAAAACCTAGTTCCAGCCCCAGATTTGCAGTGAATATTTTGCTTTTAATCCTGTGGATTAGCAGTTTTCTCACTCAACAGATTTATACAAATCACAAAGCTAGAAAAAGAAAATAAAAAATAAAAACAACCTACATTCATGAAGACATATTTCTGTATTTAAGCACTTTTATGTGTGTTTATAAAGGCTTGCTAAATAGCTTTTCTATTACACAGGAATGTGAAAAATATTATATCTTCTTTAGAATGTCTTTTCATTCATGTCTTTTTTTTTTTTTTTTTTTCTAATGGTAATAGAAAACATAGGTATTTGCAAATATAGTAACTTTTCAGTTTCCTTAAAAAAAACAAGCAAGCAAACAAAAATATGATGTACCCTAGCAGAGGAAAAATTGCAAGAGGTACATTTTCCCAGGGCTGAATAGATGTTGTCTTAAACTCCTAGAGGTTTCAGTAATAAATTTTCATCTCTCTGAGAAGCATTAGATGAAAAGAAAGTTAGAAATGGTTAATCATATGTTTCACCTATAGAATACTGGTGTTTCCTTATTAAATAATAATTCCTTGTTTCATCCGCTAAAGTAGTAAGCACAACATTTCAGGAAGTATTTTGAACATCCAGGAAAAAAGTAATGGCTAAAAAAAAATAAAAATAAAAGCTAAAATGAGATTGAAAGCCCCAACCAAATAAGCAAAACCCCAAAAGCCCACCCTTTTGGTCACTTAGGATTAGAACTGATGAGAAATAAATTCAGTGATAAAAGGAAGGGGGGTGTTATTCACCAGCAATGTAGTGGGACATAAGCAACTCAGTGCTTCAGGTGTCTGAATTACATGTTTAAAAGTAGACCATGTTGCTGTTATGTTTACACTGGGGTTTTGTCACTTCACAGGGGCAGTTTCTTCCCTCTTGAACTCTACAAATTACAAGTGAAAGCAGGTGGCAGACTGCTTGGCTAGTGTCCCTAAAGAATCAGGCCCTGGAGGTATGGGTCCTGTTGTGGTTTAACCCTGGCCGGCAACCCAGCACCACGCAGCCGCTTACTCAGTCCCCCTCACCCAGAGGGGTGGGGAGGAGAATCAGAAAGAAATGTAAAACTCAGGGGTTGAGATAAGAACAATTTAATAATATAAACAGAATTTTAAAAGGTAAAAACAACAATAACAATAATAATAATAACCATTATAATAGAAAGGTGGGGGAAAAGAATAAAATCCAAAGGGAAGGGAGAAGGGAAACCAAGTGATGCACAGTACAGCTGCTCACCACCCGCTGACCAATGCCCAGCCAGTCCCCCAGCAGCGATCCCCAGGCCCCAGCTAACATCCCAAGTTTTATATATTCAGCATGCCATCCCATGGTATGGAATACCTCTTTGGCTGGTTCAGATCAGCTGTCCTGGCTGTGTCCCCTCCCAGTCCCTTGTGCCCCTCCAGCCCTCTTGCTGGATATAAACATCATATATGTATATATAAACATATAAACATATAAACATCACCCAGCAACAACCAAAACCATCAGTGTGTTATCAACATTGTTCTCACATCAGAGCCAAACCCCAGCACTGTACTAGCTACTAAGAAGAAAGTTAACTCCATCCCAGCCCAAACCAGGACAGTCCCCAGACCATAAATAGCCTAAGGTTCTGAACTTTATCAGCCCACGGCTGGAGTGGATTGCTTCATGCAGCCCTTAAGCTGCTTCTTTTTGTGAAAGGTTGCTTGCAACCTTCACGTCGCTCAGTAGTGAACAGCTGTACACCCTGTGCGGGCGCCCAGGTGCTGGCAGTGGGTGCTGCAGGGTTGGCCTGTGTGAAAAGAGGTTGGCAGATGCACTGTGCTGGACACAGCTGGTTCCAGGCACTTCCAATGGGTCCACCAAAGGACACAGCTGAGCCCCTTCAAAAAGACAGTGGTCCCTGGGGGAAAACGTGTTTAAGAAAAGGAAAAAATGCTCAACAGTCAGAGGATAGAAAAATAGTGGGAAACATGGCAGTGAACACCAAGGGCAGAAAAAGGGAGGGAGGGGGTGGTCCAGGTGCCAAAGCAGAGATTGTCCATCCTGTGAAGATAAGCACACACTGGCGTGGGGGGAAAGAGTGAGAAGGAAGCTGCAGCAGAAAGAAACTGTTGTGTCCTGAATACTTACCCCCACCCCTGACACACTGCCTGGGGCAACCAGAGGGGTCAGTAAAGAAAACTGGGAGGAAGAAAGGCATTGGTTTAAAGTTTGTCTTTGTTTCTCACCACCTGGATCTATTTTAATGGGCAATAGATTATTTTTTGCAAGATAAGTCTGTTTTGTCCATAACAGTAACTGGTAAGTGATATCCCTGCCTTTAACCTCATGAGCTTTTTTCATCTTACTTTCTTCTCCTGTCCTGCAGAGAAGGGGGAGTAAGTGAGAAGCTCGGTGGACCTTTGGCTGTTTACCAAGGCTTAACACCACAACAGGCTCTCTTGTTTAAAGCCTAAGACTGTCAGTCTTACTGCTATAGGTTCCTTTGCTTTCACAGTTCTTCATCAGTTATACCCTCTCCTTTGCCCCTCTTTGTAAACTGTTAGGGTTAAAGGCATGTGTCCCAGCTCCTTGTGCAACTTGACCTACTTAAACAGCAATGTGTCACCTTCTAGATTTATATAGAAACGTAGATATGTCTCCATATTTTTTTGTTTCAAGTTCATTCAGATATTTCTTCTCATTTCACCCATATCTCTTGCTGCCTTCTCCTATAATCTTTATAACATGTGTCATGTCCTGCCAAGAAGGAAAGAGGAGTGACTCAGATTTGCTAATTCTCTTGGCTGGAAAAGGATATGCACCATACCTGAAGTCCATATATAAACAAAGACTTTTATTCCATAGTTAGGCTCATTAGTAAATAATTGGGCAGCAGAAAGGCTTATCACTTGCCATGCATATAAAAATTTATGCCTTGCATTACTTACTAGAAAAGGGTCAAAGAACAAGAGAAAAAGAGGAGGGGAAAGGGAAGAAGAGAGAAAGCTATCACCAGTTCTGGGTGCAGTGTCAGGCCTGCTTATGGGGGCTGTTTCTTGTAGGAATGCTTGTGCGTAAGTCCCTTCTTTTATTCTTATTCCCCCCAAAATGGAACTGCCTTCCTCTTTTCTTATCCTTCAGTGTGGACCACCTCTTATTTAAATCAGCCTTGCTTGCCATGTTATTTATCAAACATGCTTCTTATAGGCATGGGGGCAAGTCTTTTTGGTCTTGAATTGAGTCAGTAGTCATGACCTCCCCCTGCCACATCTACCTTTCCCCTAGTTACTGCAGAAATCTACTGACTGCTATTTCTTGGGACATTATTCACCTTTCAGCAAGCCATTCCTTCTTATCAGACTTTAGTTCCTCTTCAAGGTCATACAAAGTAAACTGTTGTTTGATCTTGCGAGTGTTTGAGACATTCCTTGAGTCTTTTAGACCTTCCCCAGGCAGGCTCAGGGGATCCCCCTATTCCCTTAATGAGTTTTGTCTCCTGCTGTTGTTCAAACCCTTCTGAGCTTTCCTTGGTGTTAGTTTGTTTTTCCAGTTAGTCTCCAACACCGCATTAGGTCTTTCTTCATTTCTCTACTCTGTTTCTTTTGTGACTTTATTTTCTGCCTGTGTTTTTATAACAGCTTATTTAGAAGCTCATTTTTCCCACTGATAAACTATATACCTCTATAAAAAAAAAAAAAAAAAGGAAGGATGAAACAAGTTTTATTTTGAAAAAAAAAAGTATGGGGAAAAAAGGAGAAAAAAGAAGACTCTTTTCTTGAGAGGGTTCACAAGAGAACTGAACTGTGGTCAACAGTGTTATATTCTTTTGCCTGGCTTTGGCAAACTTTGGGGTTTAGTCTTGGAAATTCAACTTTAAAGCTTGGTTCTCTTTTTGTGCACTCCTAGGCACCCTGTTGACATTCCTCTCTCCAAAGTCAGCAAAATCTGAAGGAAACCAGTGTTTGCAAGTGTATTCTCCCCTTCCCCATTGTTACACACAAGCATATAAGCAGACTGCAAAAGACTTTTTTGTACTATCATGTGTTTCGGGAACAGGTGTATCTGGGAAACCAGGGATGATAATAGGTGGCAGGAGTGCTATGACAAAAGAAGTAAAACAGAAGGGTTCCCAAGATGTGATCTTTCCTCTCTTTTGCCTACTCAGCACATTGGCAATTAAAGAAATTTCTTTTCTGAAGTCATGTCACTTGAACAAGTAGAATTCTGATGTGGGAAGCCTCCCCACCCTTTCCTGGTTGAATTTCATGCCATTGGTTGTTTTTAGACTGTACAAGAAATCAGTAAAGCATAGGGCCATGAACTGGACCACATCTCTTGCTGTTATCACACTCAAAGAGTCTTGTTCAAAACAAAAAAAAATAAAAAAACAAAACAAAGCAACCTCAGTATGGCAAAGAGAGGTATCGGGATAAGAAAAAGTGCAAGTTTGTTTGATTAATGATCTCAGACTATTTCTGTTCTTTTCAGAAAAGTGGTACTTACTTTCAGACTCTTTGCTGTCCTTTCTTCATGCCTCCACAATTAAGAAGAAAAAAACCCATACTGAATAATTTAGTAATCACTTAACAAAGGTAATCTGGGTTCAACAACCTAACTATTTCAACATGGAGAAAACTAGCCCTGTAGAAATCCAATAAGCTTCTTACTTCACACATGTTCTTCAGTCCTCACTACTTGCCAGCCACCTATAAGACTGTTTAAACTTTTGGGGTTTTACACTTATCTTTACAATATGGCAAAATTAAAACATTCACAGGCTAGTCAGTGATCAGTAGTTAATCTGCTCTGCATTCTTTGTCTCTTCCCTCTACTCTGAAGTCCTAGTTTCTGTAAAATACATTTTTTAAGAAGCCTCAGCAATCTTTTACTTTCAAATATATGTAAGGGAATTGAACAATCTATTACTTTGAAATATATGTGACGGAATTGAATACTACCAGTATTGACTCAGAGTCTTCATGACACCACCAGTCATAAAATAATTGTTTTAATGTCTGCAAGGGAGTCCTCCACACTCCCAAGAATTATTGTGCCATTTCCAGAACAGTAACAATGGTCTCTTACTGGGGTTTTTTTGCAGTGAAACTCTTCTACTCTACTTTCAGTCCCAGGATGGATTCAAGAAAACAGTCTAACAGCACGCACATACTTCTCTAAGTTAACCTTTAAGGAGCCTTCTGAGTTGCCAGTTAGTCATGGACATTTGCCGGGCCCTAGTTTCATTGCTGCAGGATGGGGTACACACATGTACCTCTCCCTGAGGGAGGATGTTAGTCAAGATGTCTGGTGGAGTAATGATGAGTTCCTTACTAATGTTCCAGAGAGTGAAATCCAAAGATTAAGACTGGCACAAGTTTCTCCCAGCAGCATCAATAGGGGAAAAAAACAAACAAACAAAACAACCAACATTACTTAGCTGCAAGGAAAAAGGAAAGAAAGACGCCTTAGAATAATTAATAGCAGGTGCAGAGGCTGTTGTGCAGGAAAAAGTGCTTGGTGAATCTGAATCATGTTATTCCAAAATATGTGAACCATCCCTCATGGTCCAAAATTTGAAGATCCTATGAATCTTAATAGCAAGGCATTCATCTAGGTCTGTAAACTAATAATGTGTCAGAGCAAGATCTCTCAGCCTCCATAAATGAATTGCAAGATGTGCTTCAAAAGTTTAGAATATTTCTATTATTTTGGTACTCTTACATTTTCTGTAATGTGTGTTGGAAGAGTGAAAAATGTGAAAAACAGTGAAAATCATCCTATCTTGAATTTAACACAAGTTTTGACAAGGGTTTTTTTTTCTATGATCTGGACACTATATTATGCTTGAGTGGACTAACTGCCATGAGCACGTTATCATCTTCTGAGGTAATCACACTACATTTTAATTTTGTTTGGGATGTTAATATGGAATGTTGTGGCCACCAAGCACATGCTTTGCCTGAGAAGACTTAGTCAGGTGATAGTATTATGTAGCATATTATTTTTCATGGGCAAATTAAGCTCAAGTGTTTATCTCTGGATCCTTGAGAATCTAATGAACTACCCTGGGATCACACACAAGGCAACAGTGTAACTACAGTGATATATACAAAATCACATTTTAATTTCTTCAAATAAACAAATAAATGCAAATATTTTAGGGGAAAATTATTAGATTGGCTTTCTATTATAAGATTAACACTGAACCAGTTATATGTTTATGCAACTAGACTTATACAGGGCTTAGCACTAGAGTAATTTAAACTACAAAGTAAATGGAATATATCACTATCTCCTTTTGAGGTAAATCAGTAGTATTTGTCCAGCCATTAGGTCTGTTCCTCTAACAATTCAGTGTAATTTGGGATATCAGCCGATACCATAATTAAAAAAATCAAAATGCTATCTTTATCTACTTCAGCAAAATTTATCTGCTTCAATCAAGTTTATAAAAGATACAGTTTTATGATTTTTTGGAAACTTCATTTGCCAAAGGAAGGGAATTACCTCCTGAAGCCATTAGCATGAGATGTGTATATGAAGATATGAAAATCTGAAAGATTTAAAAAAAACACCAGTAAAATAATTGACCTTGTATAATTTTTACCTGTTAGTGAGTAAGTGACTTTTGTATTTAAGTTCACTCACAAAACTAAGAAAGAAATTTTTCCAAGACTGATTCCTAATAGTATGAATTATCAAGACAGTCTCTCTTACTGGGATAAGCACAATAATCACCCACCATGTCTCATTAGTCTTTTGTTGTCAAGGACAAGGTAATTTTCTGTAACTTCTTTATTTTTCTTCCTGGGATATAGGAGAAAACAAAGATGTAGGAATCAAATCATATCTTACCAAACCACCAAAAATGTTCAATAGCATATAAAAGAAATTAATGGAATCAGAAAAAAATTAAGATTTGTCAATTAAGATTTATTATTTAGAATTACTCAATGCTCATTCCTATAAATGATTAGTTGTATTGTACTTTACAAAGAATTTCTCTTACAGTCTGCAATTAATTTGTAATAACATAGTCTAAGAACCACCACCTTATTTACTGTATTTTGAGAAGTTCCCTTTCCTACTTCCCAAATTTCAAAACATTTTTTTTTTTTTTAAGAAAAAGTGTTGTTCTCCAGTTCTGATTTGAAATACATTTTTTTTTGCTGATACTCTTCTAATTTGGCTGGATATCACTCAGTCAAGTCAATATATTTTCAGGTTCCAAACTGGGAAGGTTATTCTTTCCTGATCCTTTTTGTGTTTGATTCCACTCATTCACGGATAGAAAAAGTATTTTAAAACAACTGTTACCATGATATTTATTAAAAACAGATTTAGAAATACTAATAACATGAAAATTGTGTAGCAAAAATACTTAAAATAAATAAAGCTCAGACTAGTTTTGATAATTATATGGCAACTTTAAACTTTATAATTGATAATTTTTAGTACATTTTTAATACGTCACATAGCAAAGGGAAGATTACCAGCAATAAAAAATAATTTTAGGGACAAATCCTTTTTCCTTCTTAATTCAAAACTAATAAAGAAGTACCCAAATATAATCTTATGCCCATTTCCTTGAGAGACAACATTTTTGTGAGCAGCATTGTATCTTTACTTGTGTATCTGCAGTGAACATTGGCAGGAAAGAGAAAAGGAATCTATCCCCTAATGGTTAGGAATGCTTTATTATATTAGAAGCCCTACCTTGTATAATTTGCACTATAAGACAGCTCTAATGAAGAAAAAATGGACCACTAATAATCTGACAACCACATTTATCCATAAAGAGGTTTAGTTTCATATCAGATCCCACCTTCAGGTCTATGAGACTCTACTATGATGGAAAGAATTCAAACAGTGGGAGAGAAATCTCCAGAACTTTTTTAATTTTTTTTAATTTTTTTTTTTAGATATCCAGTTAACAAGCACAGTTCTGTATCAATTTCCAGTTGCATAGTCACAAGTCTAACAAAGCAGCAGGATCACTTAGGAACATTATATTTTCTTCATTTTTTTAAAACATGTAGGCAGGGCCAAGAACAGCGTCTCATTTTAATCACCAGTCCAAAATAATCTGTAAATTAATAAATATCTGAGTAAAGATAGGGGTTATAACAATGCCAAAAGCATGCTGACCATAATCAGGTCATCTGCCAGCTCATCCATCTTATGTATTGTCTTTGGCAAATGCTAAATGCAAGATACCGAGAAAAATACCAAAAAAATCACTGCCCAGACTTCAAACCTTCACACCAACAGTCTTTTAGTCTGCATACAGGATAGTTTCTTCTTAGCTGGATGTTGCTTCCACACATTGTTGAATGGGTTTGTATGCTTCTCAGGATTTTTTCAAAGTCTGCCATGGTCAGAGTAGCCTTGGTTTTGTCAGGAGCCAGTCACAGGAAGGACCACTCCAGGTGCTGCCCTTCACTGTCTCCCTGATGAAGGAGGTTTTATAGATCTCCCATTGACTTGTGAAGGTGTTATCATTGTTCTCTGTCAATAAAAGTTTGCCTACATGCAGCATCTAACCAACTTAATCTACCATGAGACCTCAGCCCTTGATCTATATGCCTAGGCTTTTGCTGGATTTTGATGATTGTACCTCATAACCAAGAAAAGAAGAAAGAACTAATAATTGGATAGAAGAGCTTTCTAAATATCATTATCATTATGTTTTTTTTTTATATTCCTGAAAATAATTGCTTTTTGAATAATTCTTTTTAATCTGAATAAGCAAGAGATAAAAAAATGGGGGGGAGGGGGCAGGAGGGGGAAGCACAACAACAAAAACGCAAGATAAAATAATCTGAAAAGGAACATTTCAGAGGCTTGCCTTGTCTTTTCCTGATTTCCAAAGGAACATTTTTGCTTTCCTTCTCACTGCATTTCCAAACTGTACAGCTATGTACTAGGAGACAATGGTGAGACTTTTCTCTTTCTGAGAGAAAAAATGAAAATATATATGTTAGAAAGAGATTATGAAAATGTTGGGTAATTAATCAAAAATAAGCAGAATTTGTAAATGTATTTTTATATCAGGGTATATCCACTCTCTATGTTTATTAGTCAAAGTACAACAGTTCTGGTTTTCCAGGAAAAGAGGTGAATGTCCAGATATGAATGAGTTAATTTTAAGTCATTCCTCAGTTATGTAAATGCATAAAATCTAGTGCTACTTTCTATTTTTATTACAATCGTGAGACTGTCACCATAATTGATTAATTTTGTGCCATTCTTTCCCACTGATCTCTTTGTCACAAGAATGAGCTATCACAGAATTTTAATGCTTAGTACATTTTAGTTTTCATAATGTGTTCTGATTCACATTATAGTGACAAAGGTTGGCACAAAATCAGACCATATTCATAACAAAGGCTGTAAAAAAAAAATGCAGGAAACTGTATAGAATCCATCTTCATGACAATCTCAGAACAATGATAACAGAAAAATCACAAAACAAAACTCTTTATTCTTATGACAGTGTCGTATTATAATATCACAATAATTCAAAATGCATTTCTTAACCTTTTTGATTGGATATATTAAATTCATTTTGCAGTATGGCTATCTTTCACAATATTTTAAACAGGACAGTAGGAGAAAAATTAGCGTCAAAATGTGCCTTGTTAGAAATAGTTGTTGTTTAATGGAAAATGCCATTTGGCTGCTCGATAATTCCTAAATCTACCACTGAGTTACTGGGGAGAGGAAGTGGGGACAGGCAGGGAAGAAGGAAAAATCAATAGTTCTTTTCCATAGAATCTTTACACCACAAACTAGTTGTTTATTTCTGGGTCTAATGTTAGTACAATTATTTGATAAACTGCTAATATGGTGAAACTGTGAGTATCAAATACAAGAAACCTTCCTTAAGTCAGAAATAATTGCCATTTATTAACGTTGTGGGTTGTGATGCTATGAATTATGCATTGTCCATGTTCCTAGGATTGTGAGCCAAGAACCAGTGGTGAATTTATTTGCAGTTCTCAAGGGTAAACTAAGTTATGTTCTTTAACACCAAACTCATTGGCTGCATACGATTCCTACACAGGTCTATCCTTCTGTCTAATGTTAGGTTTTCACTTAGCATCACATTTTTTCAGTCTCTGTAGGAATGAATACTATTATTAATATGCAAACAGACAGGAAAACAAACCTGGCTATGTTGTACTTTATTGTGAACAGGAAAAAAACAACCTGTTCAACAGCTTGATGGACAGATTATTGGATGATGAAAATATTTTCTAGTTCAACAATGAAAGAATAATCATAGATGCTTTAATTCAAAGGTCAGATCATATTTCTATTTTGAACAGTTTATATATTTGGCTGTGAACTCACATTTGACATACAACTCAAAGTTTTATTTTATCTTATTTTTCATATCTATTTCTGCAATTTAAGAGGAATAGGAGGGAATATAATTATAGTAATGTTTATTAATGTTTAGTATACTACAGTGTGATTTCAGAAAAAACACTAAAATATTTATGCATGTATGGGATGTGTCTTGTCACCTGTGCTGCAATACTGCCCATAGAAGCTTGACATGTATTTAAATATTGCAGATTAGAAGCTAAGAAAGTATACTAGGGAATATACTAGGGAATACTCCATGCTTGCTTTTATATTCTAACCTTTGTCTCTGCTGTTACCCACTGTTGAAATCAGAGTATTTCAATATATGTGCTTTTGGTTTGACATGATACAGCTTCTCTAACAGCATCTAGGTACCAAGAAGAACACAGATTTTTGGAAGAGTGGTATAAAGAAAAAAGAAAAAAATACCAAACACACACACAAGCATTTCTTGTGATTTCCTGTTTCTATTGCAGTACATTTCCAGTAAGCAGTATAGTAAGAAACACTTTCCTGGCTCTGTCTAGGTTTGTACATTTGTAATACCATTGTTTTTCAACACTGAAAGGTTAGTGAAAAAAAAAAAAAATCCTGTTCTTATAATCTGGAGAAAGGACTCTTCTTCATGGGATTAAGATTGAATGAAATGCCTTATTTAGTTCTCTGAACTCATAAATGTATGAGCATCTACTGCCTTGGGAGTCCGTGACCACTCCAGGAGAGGATTAAAGAGGTCTTGTTTACTGGAAAAATTTTTTAGACCACAATTTCACTATTCAAAAAGAGAAATCAACATCCATTACTGAAGTCAGTGAATTTTAAAGCTCAGTTCCCAAACATTGAGGACCAAGAGCTATGCTCACGCATGGAGATGTTCACATGCTATTTAGGCAATTTCATTGTTCATCATCCATCTGGATTAAAGCTGAACACATCCTCCAAACAAAAACATCACAATCTTATCTGAAAACACACAAATATGCAATTGTTTTGGACTCAAATTAGTGGATATTAAGTTTATTACTATCCCAGTTGAATTGATCTCAGAAACAAAACCCAAACATCATAATCTTTAAACTCTATGTGTATTTCCTGGAATTAACTCTTTACATTTGTCCACAAATTTTTATCTCTTAGGGACATTGCTTTAAATGTTCAGAGAAAGCTGTGCAATTGTTGATGAAACTGTTAAGTCCACATACTAGATTTTCCAAAATATGCAGTCATTTATTAATATTTGACAACCTCATCCCCATTACGTTAAGACAAAATCAGTGTATCTGGAGGAGGAGTGCCTATGCAGTTGTTAACCCAGCAGAACCTGTTGGTATATATTGCATGCTCCTTTTTTGCATGTCTGGGTCTCTCTAATCAGGAGAAACATGGCTATGGGAGAAGAGAGGAAACAAGTATTTGTGGTTCTTCACAGTATTCCGTAAGCGAGATGTGTCCCTAGATTAAGGAGCCAGGAAGTGCCTGGTCCTACAGATTAGATTTGTACACTGGGTGTGCCTTAGTACTGCTAATGGAATGAAATGCTTCCATTGAAATAATTTGCCCTGGGACATGCTCTCATAATCTTCTTTTCATGATACTGTAATCCAGGAGTCCATTTTGTGAGGTTTGAACTATCCCTGCTAAGTGTTATTTTTCATTGATAAGGAGAGCATCAGAGTTTCTCCTACAGCATTAGGCATTTGCCTTCCATGACCACGACTGATTTGAGTGTCCACAAAAGGATTCCTGAACTTGGCCACTATCCAGGAATCTCAGCAGTGGCCACTTTCTTTCATCCTTCAGCAGCTGAATATCCAGGATTACCACAACTGTTCAGAAACTTGAAAGCACCAGAGGGGAGTAAACCCATTCTGGTGCCAAGGTTCAAACTTCCACCACTGGATACCTGGCCAGTGTCATCAAACAGGTGCTGTCCTCCTAGACCACTGCAGTATGAGCTGCCACATGGACTGAGGTGGTCTTTGTAGATTCACAGAGTGATGGAGGAGGGATGAGTGAGACCTGGTCAAAGGCCTGCCACCACTCCACCTTCTCCAGCCCCAAAAGAGGGATTTGCACATCCCAGGCAAGAAGCATAGCCCCAGTCTGAGAGAGGTGGGCCATACAACTACAGCCTTTCTGCAGCAGAAGGGAAAGCCGGCCAGGTGGCCAAGGAACTTCCAGCAGCAACTCTGTTTGGTGGCCCAAGAGCTCTTCAAGGGCAGAAGCCTGGCACTGCCAGCAGCAGCCCTTTTGCTGACACTGCCTGCTTCAACAACTATAAGGGTGTCTGTCCTGGTCGTGTGGGGACTGACACACCAGGCTGGTTGTAGGTGTGATGGACTGTATCCAAGTGTGCGTGAGTGTGGATGCCTTGAGCATTTTACCTTGCATCTAGCAAATTTTGCCTTGCTTCCATCAGAAGTAAAAGTCTTAGACGAATGAAAGTGAAAATGGTTTGTATCAGACTAGTTATCCCACTAGGTGACAACTGCAGGGAGATGGTCAGTTTGCTGTTCCCTGTCTGTGCTCCCTTCCTTGTGGAACTTGAACGTGTGTGATCCTTCCTCCTTGTACTGAAGAGTTTGTATTCTCAGCCTGAATAGTAATGGAGTGCAAAATGTGCTAATGGCATGAGAGCTCCAAATCCTTGCCATAGTGAGTGCCCTATTAAAACCAAAACCAAATTAACATTAAAATCTGTCTCCAGGTAAACCAAAGGGACGTGCTGGCAGGGATCACACTCGTGAAGGTGCAAATGGGCTCAAAAACAAGGGTCAGTTCTACAGCCCACCCTCTTCCCTACATTCAGGGAGGATGAGTCAGTTTGAGCTATCTCAGTGAGGTTGTCTGAAGTACAAGTGAAGGGAGAAGAAAACCATGTCTCAAAGAAAGCAAACGACGCATTTCTGTGGGTTTGCTTGTTATTTTTAGAAAGGCAGCTTTGAAATATTCTGTGGAGATATTTTACAAGCTGTGAGAACATAGGATTGCTTTATGAAATTACAACTTTCAAACCCTCTTGTGAGAAACTTTAGAAGTGCTACATGCTGTTATGTGTTATGTGCTAGCAATACTCTATCTTCTTCACTTTTAAGAATTGTTCAGTCTAAAACACGCTAGATTCCTTTTTCTTTTCTTTTCTTTTCTTTTCTTTTCTTTTGTTTTCTTTTCTTTTGTTTTCTTTTCTTTTGTTTTCTTTTCTTTTGTTTTCTTTTGTTTTCTTTTGTTTTCTTTTCTTTTCTTTTCTTTTCTTTTCTTTTCTTTTCTTTTCTTTTCTTTTCTTTTCTTTTCTTTTCTTTTCTTTTGTTTTCTTTTCTTTTGTTTTCTTTTCTTTTGTTTTCTTTTCTTTTCTTTTCTTTTCTTTTCTTTTCTTTTCTTTTCTTTTCTTTTCTTTTCTTTTCTTTTCTTTTCTTTTCTTTTCTTTTCTTTTCTTTTCTTTTCTTTTCTTTTCTTTTCTTTTCTTTTCTTTTCTTTTCTTTTCTTTTCTTTTCTTTTCTTTTCTTTTCCTTTTCTTTTCTTTTCTTTTTTCTTTTTCTTTTTCTTTTTCTTTTTCTTTTTCTTTTTCTTTTTCTTTTTCTTTTTCTTTTTCTTTTTCTTTTTCTTTTTCTTTTTCTTTTTCTTTTTCTTTTTCTTTTTCTTTTTCTTTTTCTTTTTCTTTTTTTCTTTTTTTTTTTCCTCCCTGGGTAATCCAACCTAGAGAATCTGTTAACAAATCTCTTTGGAGCTTTTAGTATCAATGCTGATTTCCCTGTGTGCTCTAGAAAGGAAGTCCTGGGAGAGGACAATTGACTGGAGGATGCTGCTTGTGGGCCTTGAAAATGGCTAGTTACAGATTCTATGTGTGATGTGTCAGTACTGGTACCCATTACAGGAAGACTGATCAGTTGCTGTTTCTCAAAGCTCAACTTCAGCATTTCTAATGCCACCATCTAAGACCCTTCTTGAGGTAACAAAACTATACATTTTGCCAGTTAATCCACCTACCTTGCTAACTGTCTAAATATCTTCATATTCTATCATTTGCAGAAAAGAAGATGGAGACTCATTTTTCTTCTCATTTACCTGAGTTGTGCCTGTCCAAGTTATGTAGCTGTCAAATTCAATACTTTCTAGCTCCTTGTCACTATCACTATCAATTTTATTCACAACTGCAAAAGAATGTGCTAGGTTACTTGTGTGATCTTTCTTTTATTTATTCTTATGCTTTTCCTTTTTCCTTCTACAAAGCTTGATTCTATAATTTTTCTTTCAAAGACAGTCTCCACACTTGGACTCTTAATCTCTCTTCCCCTCCCTGCCTCCCCCCCCCACCCCACCCCCCCACCCCCCCACACTTCTTACTCTGTCTCATTACTTGCTTGATTTTGGGGAAGACTATCTTCATTTTTGTAGCAGTCACTGAATTTTGATAAACTTTTCTTGTGGTCATTTCCTTTCTCTAGAATTGTGCTGTTCTTGACCACCGTCGTCCAAGTTGGGAGTTCTATATTTGCTTTTTCCAACAGGCTTTTCACTTTTAATTCCATCCATACTTCCAGAGGGTGTCCTTGATCTATTGCTTGACTGACTCCTTGACCTGCAGCATTCATAATAGCAGTAGTGTATCTCACAGAGTTCCCCTCCAGCTATGCAGACCTATCATTTCAGTATAAGACTCTGCACTGTCTTCTGGATTAGTAGCTTGTCTTGAATACTGGGTGTTAGACACAGTCCTCCTCCTGAATGAGGATTCATAGACATCTCCACACATGTTTTGACTATAAAAAGCATAACCCTCCTGGTATCTACCTTGGCAATTTTCTCTCATATAATAATGATGACTGTCTATGCTTCTTGACCTTCTTTTGCCAAGGCCTTCGCTACATGCTCATGGTTTACTTACTTTAGTGGATGCAGTGCTTTCATGACTTAAGGAATCCTCTCTGGTTTTCTTGAGAGGTGCTGGTGTAATGAGTGATCAGCATCCTCTTCTTTCTTTACTCCTGTGTGTGCTACTATTTCTGTTTCTTAATCACCTCCTTTTAAGTTGACCCTTGCCACAATGCTCCTTTCTAGTCCATCGGCATGTCTGCCTTGACTGTGCTGTGAGGAGGATTGTGGACTCATGGACTTGCCTTTTCTGTACGGTCTGTGATTACAAGGAGAGCACACTGTCCCTTCTTGAAGAGAGGCTCCAGATCAAGTCCTGTGGAGACAGATCTTTCACTTTACATTTGTTCTTATCATGTTTCTTCTTGATTGCAGAAGATGAGCAGCTTTTACACCTACCTACATTCTCTGAATATGTAGAGGAATATAGCAAAAAACTTCTGCTTGATTCACTGTCACTACAACTGTGAAACTGAGTTGGCTGCTGTTTCTTCATGTGTTCCCTTTCCTCTTCCCTGACTGACACTTCAGTGTCCAAAGACAGCTCAGCTTCTTCTGGTGTCTTCTCAGCTAATGGCTTAACAAATCCAACAACACCACAATTGTCCAAAGAACAGTCACTGCTATTTAAGTCAGCATTATCCTGTAACTGACTTTACTGTTCAGTTCTCTTCACAGCAAAGTCCTAAGCAAAAATTCCTGAAACCTCTAAAGAACTGACTGTTGCATGAACCTCTCCGTCCTGAAACGGAACGTGATAGCCCTGGAGTTTCATCACCCAAGGGGGACTGATCAGTATCAGTCACAGATGAACTATGTTCATGAGGATGTAGTTCTTGAGAATCTGACTTATACAGAGATTTTAATAATTGATGAATCTGAACCACTTTCTTCATCATACAATGGAGCGTAAGAGTCATATTTGGCATGCTGATCATACGCTTCTAATTTAAAAAGGCAGACAGCAAGACTGACACATTCAGCTGAGGTATAGTGTTCCCATATTATGGGGTTATGGTAGGGAAATCTCCAAGCATCAGGGCTGGCAAAACAGCCATTTTGTGAAGGCCTGAGTATGTACTCCTTGAAGTAATCTTCATTATGAATTCTGTGGAAAATAGAACAGGAAAACTGCTTGCAGAGCAAGCAGTTTGCTTTTATTTTTGACCACTCCTGGAAGAAACAGAAACAGAATCCATGCAAGCAGTGATCCAGATAGCCAACACTGTCAAATCTGTCCAAGTGTATGGGGCTTTAGAATCAGGAGATATTCATTTAAAGTCACCAGATATACTGGTTTTGGCTGGGATAGAGTTGCATTTCTTCATAGTATCTCCTGTGATGCTGTTTTGGTTTTGTGGTGAAAACTGTGATTAACACCAGCATGGTTTAGTTACTGCTGAACAGTGCTTACACACCCCAAGGCTTTTCCTGCATCTTAGACTGCCCTGCCAGCAAGTAGGCTGGGAGTGCACAAGAAGCTGGGAGAGAGCACAGCTGGTACAGCTGACCTCAAAAAATCAAGCCATATCCCATACCATATGATTTCATGCTCAGTAGTAAAAGCTGTGAGAAGAATGAAGTAAGGGATGTTTCAAGTTACAGCATTTGTATTCCCAAGTAACTGTTGCACTTGATGGACCTCTGCTTTCCTGGAGACATCTGAACACATGCCTGCTGATGGGAAGTAGTGAATTAATTCCTTATTTTACTGCTTTCACATGGAGCTCTTGCTTTATTTATTAAACTGTCTTTATCACAACCCACAAATCTTCTCACTTTTACCTTTATAGTTCTCTCCCCCATCCTGCTGGGGGTGTGTGGGAGGGTGGGATGTAAGTAAGGAGTTGTGTGGTACTTAGTTGCCAGCCAGACTTAACCCACAGCAGTCATAGAATGGTTTTGGTTGGAAGGAACCTTAAAGATCATCTAGTTCTAAACCCTCTGCCGTGTTTAATGATACCTTCCACTAGATCAGGTCACTCAAAACTTCATCCAACCTGGCCTTGAACACTCCCAGGGATGGGGCATGCACAGCTTCTCCAGGCAACCTGTTCCAGTGTCTCACCACTCTCACAGTAAAGAATTTCTTCATAATATCCAATCTAAGTCTACCTTTTTATGTTTAAAACTGTTGGCCCTCATCCTATCACTACACTCCCTGATAAAGAGTTCCTCCCCATCTTTCCTTTAGACCCCTTTAAAGTTCTCGAAGGCTACTATAAGGTCCTCTCAAAGTCTTCTCTAGGCTAAAATGCCTCAACTCTTCCAGTCTCTCATGATAAGGGAGGTGCTTCAGCCCCCTGATCATCTGCAGGCCCTCTTCTGCCTCCTCCAGTCTCTTGACATCCTTTTCAACTTACTTGTGTTAGCTTAGGGTAAAATGTTGCTATCCACTGCAAGCTCCTTAGCTGCTGAAGTCATGTTCTTCAAAAGAAAGATACAGAAAGATCATTACTCTTCCACAGAGAAAAGGAAATATTAAACTCTAGACAAATAAATCCATGACCATTTTCTTTAAGGTCAAAAAAGCCAGCATTAACCAGTGCTGAAAGAATATATATAAAAAAAAAGACACAACACAATACTGAGTACTTTGTGTGGTTTCTCTGCAGACCACTTGAGAAGTGTAGGTGTCATGGGTAAAATTTATCCCAGCACAGAAAGGAATCTCATTAGCCTTCACTAAGGGCAGAACTGTCTTTTCTCCTCCATTTGTAAGTGAGGGGCCTCACATACAGCACCACTTACACCAGTGGAACATAGGAGTCTGTAGGATCATGTATTCACTAGTGTACTGTTCCCTTACAACACAAACATGATAGAAACACAGCAACTGATACTTCTTCCCCCTCAAAATACTGACATTCTTTCCATCCTTAGAAGCCCAGTTTGAGAGTTGTGATTTTTCTTTCTGACTACTGAAGAACCTCTTTTTTAGTTTTCTTTTCTATGTTTCTTTTCTTACTGATGCTGTTTCCTCCACTGTGCGTTTTTCCTCTCTCAAGGTTCAGCAGCTGTTCCCTTGCTGCAGACTCTCTGCACAGCTCTCTGCAAAAGGATAAGGCACATGAAAAACTAACTGAAAGTGGTTCTTCTGGGTAGTTCTGCTGGCAGTCAGCATGCTGTAGCTTCTACTCAGTGGTGTTTCTACACCGCTCAAACAGTATCACGGAAGAAGAATGTATCTTCACAGAATAAAATGTGTTGAACATGAACAAGAAAAGCAACAGAAGGACATAGTAAAGCTTAAGGTTCAGAGGTCAGACAACAGTCTGATCTAGGAACTTTGGAAGTACTGGCAGAACCAGATAGATGAGGTGATAGGGGGTGCTCCTGCATCAAGCTCCTTACCCTGTGACCCCACGACAAACCAAGTTCTGCTGACTCCAAGGTAAATTGCTACTAGTACATAACATGCTGTGATTTACCTGATTTGTACATGCAAAGAGTATTTTTTGAACTGTTCAAGCAATTCCAGGTCTTTGTTTCGCATTGAAATCAGGCTCTTAAATATTGCAAGTTTTAAGTGGAACTTGAATCATGCGGGTATATGTGAAAACTACAGGCAGGGCTTGTTCTTTCTTCCCCATTCTTAAATGGCTATTTTGAAGTGGTTCAGTAAGATTCTGATTAACATCCCCTGAGGCACATTTCCAAAAGAGACCAACCTTTACATATTAAAAATATAAGAACAGTTAGTTCCATCCTTCAAGAAAAAAACCCAAGTATTTGGACTAAAGTACCAGTCTCAAAGTTCTGCTGGGCCTGTACTGTTCATATACCTTCTGCCTCTGCTTTGCTGGTCCAACAATGCTGGCTGCTATTGGCAGACCAAATATAGAGATTGTTGGCCTAGGTGACATCCACAGATGCTTTCAACCCTGAATAAGTCAATGGTTTTGTAACTATAGCAGAAAGAGCCAGATGTCATTCCTATACCTGTACTCAGATATACAGTGCCTTTGTATGTGGTCATACTGTCAACTGTGCTTAATCACAAATCTATCTATTTCAAATCTATCTATTTTAAATTTATTTTAGGTATCAAGATTGTTCTTGGACATTATGAGTCAGTGGAAATGAGTGACCAAGTTACACAAAAGTCGTTAAGCCATCTTTTGCAGCAAGCCCAGGATCAGTTTGTAATCACATGCTGAAAGATGTGCAAAAAGTGTGCTGTACACACGCAAGACATACACACAAGCACACACACAAGTGGACAGAAAAGTCACGTGTTTGTGCTCAGAAATGAGTGAATCTAAAAGGGTGTGTTCCATTCTGTGTTCAGTCTGTGCTGAAACAGCCCTCCATGTGAAGATCACAGCAACGGCAGAGAGTTGTAAAGATTCACCAGAAGCTGTTTTCTCACAAAAAGTCAAGCTGGTGCAGAAGATCAGTCTTTGGGGTTTCATTTTTTATGTGTTTTTCCAGCCAAGAATACAATTACACAGCAGGAATACGTTTAATAAAAAAAGTAGAGCAAATCCCACCTAAATTTTAAAATCCATATTTGAAAATGTGTGGGAGAGGTAAAGACATTGCTGTACACAGAAAAGAACCATAAAACAGCAGCTAAGTTAATATTCAAATTGAAAATGTGTACGTGCAAGATTTTGACATCCAAATGTTGATATTCCTGGCAATGATTTTTCTAAATGGTCATAGGAACCCAATTCTCTCATCCCTTCAAACAAAAAGGTGATACAATGCTATAGAAAGTTATGAGTTTCTCAAATTGCTATTCCATTCGAAAATATTTGGTTTTCCTTTGATAGATGCAACAGTTACTATTACCAAACCTTGTGATTTCTCTATTTTTATGATTCTTTTTAAGAAGGGATTTAATACTTTCTATCAAGTGTAAATTTTTAATTTAGTTTATAAAGCTTTTCAACCAGTATTTAAGAACATAATTCTGTAGTTTGGATAGAGGAATTTTAGTTGACATATTTCATGTACTTTATAAATTATGACATTTTTAAGAAAAAAATGCTCATTCAACCTCTATTTCACTGTGTTTTACAGTAAATAGTTTAAATTGTGAGTATACATAAGTTAATAGAAACAAAATGATTTTTTGAAATCCAGCTTTCACCTAGGTTGCTTTTGTATAAACAATGTTTTCCTATCTTTCAGGAAATTATAGTTGACCCTTCAATGAAAACAATAAAATGTTGAATGTGTCAGTTTCAGTTATACCTGACATATTAATCCTTAGATACAACGATTTAAGATTATTTTTTTCTGATAAAGCAAAGATCTGATAAAAGGCACACATCACAAACATGTATTTATTTAAATAAAAATATTGGATGACATAAAGACCATCTGGAAATATGATTTCTACGTAAATGCATATTTTCTTTTTTCAAGTATAACTACATATAAAATGATGTCCCTTCCTTCTTAAGTTTCTTTTGACCACAAGAGGGAGTTAGTCATGGAAAATTTTAGTGTAATATATAAAAGAAATATTTCATAGTTCATGAAACTATAAAGAGACTGCAAAGTATTAAAATCTAATAAATAAAAAAGCAAAACAAAGCCCACCTTTAACATATGGAGATGTCTGTGGAAGGTCTGAAATTAAAATAAGAATTACTAAAACCCAATTCGTACAATTTGAACTTAGAAAAGAATCAACAAGACTAAAAGTAATAAAAAATATAGTACAAATTATCTTAAAATTAATATATCATCTTCAACCTTTAATCTTAAATGTTAGTTTCCCTTTCATGTTAAAGTCATTGTCCCATGTAAGACCTTTTAAGGGACTTTTAAATATTTTAGTGTTTCTCCTTGTAGTTATCATCCTTTTGTGCAAAAAAGGTGCTTTTTATAAAAATTAATATTTTTTTCCAGACCGAGTGCAAATAACTACATGACTTTTGACATTATTATTATTTTAGAAAGTTTGCCTTCAGTCCCCTTATGGATAATTTTTCACCTCTGCTACTTGGCCTTTTGAGAGCCTTTCTGATTCAATACTAATGCAAATTACATTGTTATTTTTTATGACTTTTGTACACTTACTACTCAGCTATATCCTAGATTCACAGATTTTTTTTTTATTTTTTTTTTTATAATCATTAATGGATTTGCAGCTAACCTATGGCTCCAGCCATGGTCTGTTGCCTTCATCACTGATGTATGCATTGTCCTGATAAGTACTGTGTTCATTTTCCTCTTGGGTAAGCACAGTTAAAAAATAAAGAGGGGGTGGGGGGGAGAAAAAGAAACTCTCAAACTAATAATTACCTTAGCCTGAGACAGTGATGGCAAAACGCACTTGATTGCTTTCTAACCTTCAGTACTGTGTAATGAAATATGGCTGCTTCGGGACAAAAAATGTGTGATAGCTTCTTGTCATTTTAATGTTATTTCACTGAATTCCTCAAAACTACATTTCATTCAGCATTATCAGTATGATAATGTTATAATTAAAGGACAAATCTTGGTTTAATTATGCATTCTTTCCCCACATCAGAAGGACTGTCCCTAATATTCTTAGTGTCATCATTCCATATTACATTTTAATTTGTTAGTTCATCAGTGTGAAGTGAGTATCCTCATATATAAAGAATCATTTGTCATGATTCAGTAATCTAACAAAGCTTGTTGAAAGGTGAACTGATTAGTAAAAAGAAAGAAGATTTCAACCTTATGCAACACATTATGAAATAAATTTTGTATGCAAGGGTACTTGTATCACACAGGAATACATGGAAGACTGTTCTGATAGACATTTTGTTGTATCACATACGTTGTATCACATACAATTCTGCACATTTCTTTGTCTGAAAAGGAAAAAAAAAACACAAAAAAACCCCACCCAAAACATTTGATTTCTTACTAGATAGATTTTAATTCAGCAGTAGTGGTTGATGCTGTACAACAAGTGAAGATCTTGTGATATTATTAGGTACTGATTATGAAAATCCAAGGTAGACCTGGCCAGATAAATGGATAAACTGTGAAATTATGTATATCTCAAATTGCTCCAAGAAATGTCTGCTTGCATATCTGCATCTTTACATACTTTCTGTTGTTAGTATTCCATTATTCCTTTATATAGAACTAAAAAGTAAAAAAGGGAAATGAATCAACCAAACTGCAGGAACAAATCAATATATGTAGCCAATCAAAACTTAAGAGATCTGAATATATTGATGCTTCGATTAACATAATTTATTTTTGTCCTGGTTTGGGCTGGGATGGAGTTAACTTTCTTCTTAGTAGCTAGTACAGTGCTGGGGTTTGGCTCTGATGTGAGAACAATGTTGATAACACACTGATGGTTTTGGTTGTTGCTGGGTGATGTTTATATGTTTATATGTTTATATATACATATATGATGTTTATATCCAGCAAGAGGGCTGGAGGGGCACAAGGGACTGGGAGGGGACACAGCCAGGACAGCTGATCTGAACCAGCCAAAGAGGTATTCCATACCATGGGATGGCATGCTGAATATATAAAACTTGGGATGTTAGCTGGGGCCTGGGGATCGCTGCTGGGGGACTGGCTGGGCATTGGTCAGCGGGTGGTGAGCAGCTGTACTGTGCATCACTTGGTTTCCCTTCTCCCTTCCCTTTGGATTTTATTCTTTTCCCCCACCTTTCTATTATAATGGTTATTATTATTATTGTTATTGTTGTTTTTACCTTTTAAAATTCTGTTTATATTATTAAATTGTTCTTATCTCAACCCCTGAGTTTTACATTTCTTTCTGATTCTCCTCCCCACCCCTCTGGGTGGGGGTGGGGCAGTGAGTGAGCGGCTGTGTGGTGCTGGGTTGCTGACTGGGGTAAAACCACAACAGGTTTTAAGAAAAAGTGCTCCTTTTCTTTGCTTATCTTGCTACAAAATTTATGTAGGTATCTCTAAAAATCCATCTGTTGTTGGGGTTTTGCTGTATTATAAGCTTTTGCTACATCTTGTCATCTGTTGACATTGTAAATAACTCACAGTTACTTTTATGGCTGGCTTCTTCTGCAGATGTTTTTAGAGTGTATAGAACTGACCATGTGAAGAAATTACAGCATTCTAGAAATATTATTTCCAGAGCTGTCTGAGCAACGAGATCTTGAATTAATATCTCATCCATTTATCTTTTTTTTTTTATTTGCATCATGTCCAAATGTAATGTTGGCTTTGTTTACTTTAAGATTTACAGGTAAACTGGGTTACAAAAACATTTTACAAACACAGTGTTAACATTAGCATTAGAGTTTGGACCAGGCTTTTAAAGTGAATCTTCTAAGTGTGTCCACTGGTCAGACTTTAGTTCACTTTGTGTCCTGGGTCTGCAAAATGAATACCTTCCAGGTGAAACTGAAGTGAAAAATCTACTTCAGGAGTTCATAGAATGTGGCACAACTGCTAGTGGGCATTCATTGTTGTGTGACAAACAGGACTTAATCTCAGTTAAAAGCCTTGAATCACTAGCTTGAATGCTGTGTCCCAGTGTGGACTTGGAAACTATGTCAGTCTTTCACCACTTGGCCTTTAATATCCCTGTGTTGTATCAGTTTTTAGTGATTGAATTTGAATCTTGAGTGCTCAAATCTGACTCTTGAATCTCTGAATCCTCCTTTAGGTCACCTGTACATTTGTGTACAGAGCTAAGCAGTAAAATTTGCAAACACCACACTGAGAAACTACCTGTAGCTGGAATATAAGTAATTATAAGGATAAATGCATTTTTTATGGTGGATTTTCTCCAATATTACAATGTTTTTCCAACTCATGTAGCTGAGTATCTTCTTCAGTTCTTTGCTATAGATCTCATCCAAAAATTCCTGAGACCTTTCTTCTAGTTAGGGTCATTATTTTTTGCCAACACATAGCAATGACAATCACACCCCCCTCCCACTCCAGCTATGCCTAGAAAGAGAATATTCACTCACGTTATGATAAAGATGTCACAATTCTCTGTTTCTTCTGATGAAACTCACACACAACTGATCCTTTTCCAGAAGACAAAGTTGGAGATGTTGACAGCTGTGGACTGAGAGTATGCTTGGCCTTCTCTACACAAACTGTTCCATTTTGCACAGAATGCATTGATTAGAACAAATATTAAAAAATAATTCTACATACTCAAAGAAGAAAGTTGGCGTGATTGTGATTACCTAGCCTACTGCTTATTTCAGTGGATAGAAACGTTGATTTTCAGGATCGCTCTGCATCTTTGTGTTATACAGGCCATCTGACCCTTTCCTAAGTGGTCTGAACTTTTTCTGATAAATTCTACCTTCCCAGAGCATCTAATTTTTCTGACACAGATTGCAGTCTAAAAGTCACAAGGCAGCTAATTGAAAGCCTGGTTATAAGGCTCATCTCATTAAATACTGAAATGCAAGCACCTCCTAAGTGAAATGTGGCAGCTGTTGAACAGTGAACAGCAAAACTGCACAAGCGCTCAGGATAGTGAAAAAGAACGTTGTATCTAATTGAAACTGCAGGAGAATTGTTAGTAGACAGAATGCAATTATCCAATCTGGAAAGTGTCCAAAATAGTAGGGTTAATATACATGCCTATTCCTCATTTTTTAATGTTGGAGGAGAGGGAAAATGAGACTATTATTGTGCTATATTGTTGTGTAAATCTTTAGAATTTGTGACACTAATATGTGAATCATTACAATCCCACTTGTTTCAAACCAAAAGAAGAGCCTCTTTGGAAGAAAGGCCACTATCTCATAGGATCAGAATGAAGTCAATTCAGCAGGAAGTGTCATCACTTTACCTCGCTCAGCACAGTCGTCCTTTGGGGTCTCATAAGCTGTTCTGCACAAACCCTGAGCTCAATGTCAGGGTGCAGGCTCAGAAACACAATGTCTCTTAAAGAATGGTTTTAAAGAATAATGTAACTTGAAAAGCAAGCATTGGTAAGAAGGTGCTCTTCCTTGTAGTATGATGCTATTAGGTGGTAGTGTTGAGGTATTTTGGCAGCCATTTTGTTCCCTTGCCATACCACCACGTATATGCTTGCTGAAGCAAGCTTTTTGGTTAGTTCTTTACTATATGCTTCTTGAAGTAAAAAAAAATTCTCAATAAATTTTCTTTTTTTAATACATTTACATAAATAATTAGCTTTATTTCATCTGCAAGAGGTTTCTTCCTGTCCTTTATATATGCTAAGTTAAACAATACAAACTTCTGATCCCACATGATATTGATAGCATGTCAAGATTCATTCAGGTTAAAAAAAAAACATCCCTTGACAGTTATCACCTTCAATCGACAATTTTGCAGAAAGGAAGGAATTTGCAGCCAAGAGATGGGGTAGAAAAATCCATTTTCTTTAGACAACTGAGTCTGCTGCCTCTGAAATACTTCCCCAGAAGAAAGTAATGCTAAAACTAGAAACAGAAAAGATAACTCTGCAGGGGGAAAAGATTTTAATGTGTTGTACATTGCCTGTAGAGTCACAAATAAAAGAGTCAAAACTAGCTGAAGAGGCAGTGCCTGTCATGTTATTTGGGGTTAATGGAGAAACAGTAGATGTAAATAAGCCACCTTACAAAAAAACAATTGCAAAAACCGGCCATGTTTTTAGTGCTGAAGATATTGCATAGTTACATAGCTGTATTACTGAAGCTGAGAGGCTGGAAAGAGACAGAAAAACTAAATGGTTAAGACTGTCTGGAGAGAAGGGACAGAAGAGAAGAGGGTGAAAGTAAAACTTCCAGTGAGCTGAAATAGCAGAGTGATGCAAACACAAGGACATGAATAACAGAAGCATTTGAAGCAGTTAATCTCTAAATGCACAGAAAATGGTAAGACTTAAGGGAAGCTGAGAATGTTTTCAGAGTGGACATAGTTGTTTTTTTCTTTTCTTTTCTTTTCTTTTTTTTTTTTTTAAGTTCTAGTACTAACAAACAACATTCCCTTAGGTAGGAATGACTATTTACTGAAGACAGCTTCCAGAAAAACTATAAGACAAGGTGAAATTATAACAGATGATAGCTGGCAACACTGATGCTAGCCCTATGCTAAAAAGTCTGGGTTGTGCAGCTCTTCCTGGAGATATGTAATGACCTGAGATCCAGACTTGAAAATAGAAGTGCTTAAATGCCTGAAGTGATGCTGTGAAGATGTCTGAGTCGCTGTAGCAGAAGTTAGCAATGAGTTTACCATGGTGAAAGACAGAGGACAAATCATATATCTTCATTTTGTTTTAGTGGATGAACAGTGCTCTCTGGACATGTCATGCATGCTTTTGTTGAGAAGGCTGTACAGCAGGTTTACATAAAGAAAAACATAAAGTAAACATAATAGAGAAAATATTCCTCCTTCAGCATTCTATGTTATATGTCTTGCACAGAAAATATCCTCTCTGTTAAAAACTAAAAAGAAATCAAAGACAAATATTGCCTTTCAATCCATGTAATGGTATAGTGGTGTGACATGTTAATGTCAGTGTTGCAGGCTGATAATATGGTACAATTGCCATTTTATCACTCACAGGTGCAATTCAGCTGCCAGAACTAATACAGACCACTTACACAGATACTGACACACTACCCTTATTAGAAGGTCTGATACTCTTTTATGAACTAATCTGAATCAGTCTGGGCATAATTCTGACAGTGCTGTCATTGCACATTAATAAAACTACCCTCTTCAGCAGTAGCAGAGTCCTGCAGTGATTTTAAAAGAGTAACATTAAGACATACTTTTAGGAGTAAGATGTAATGTGTATATGATGAAGAGTTATTGCATTTATTATGACATTAATGATTAAGAATAATGATTAAGACTACCTCCATAACATATGTACGAGAGAAGAATGGGATTGAAGTGTAGCATGTTCATGGAAATAACGTTACATTTTCTTTATGAATGTCTGTTCTGGAGTTGAAATATTCACTTTTCTGCCTCTTTATTGTTAAGAAACTCTTCAAAAACTGTAAGAAAATAAATAATCTAAGTAATTTGAGCCCCGTCTGCATGCTTCGGTCAGTTTACTCATCTCTGGACTATCAAATTCAAAGCCTATGTGTTCAAGTTTATGCTGAAATACCACACAGGATTAAATTTCTGGAGGAGTCTACTAATGAAGCTAGTGAATGAAAACACTGATAACTTTCCTATCGACCTGACAATAACGGAAAATGTTGTAATTTGACAATGAACAATTGTTCAGTGTCACTGAGGTAGAAGACTAGGAATTACAGCAAGTTAAAATCTAGACTGTCAGAAAATAAAGATTCTGACTGCAACTTCTGTTGCTTTTTTATTTTGTGTTACAAATTAGTCACACAGTATTGTCTAAATTGGTCTAATGACTACTTTTTTGTGCCTATAAATTTGTTAGGGTATTGCCAAGACTTCCCATTTTTAAGAGTAAAAAAGGAGAATAGTCAGGTTTTTTATCCAGCTTTCTTATTCTGATATAAAACTGATATAAATACCTTTGACTGAATGTTAAATACTTGTGTTAGATAAGTAGAAAGAGAAAGATCATGCATCTTCTGTGCTTCTAAAAATCTATTAATATTTTTAAATTATCATTTAGCTGTAATATGAAAAGGATTTTGGAGATTAATATGCTGTGACTGAAATTGATTCATTTCAGTCCTAATTCCACATCCAGCTAGAGAGTATTTAAGAAATCAAATTCCGCTTTCCTGTGTACAGTGTTATGTAAGGAAAGCCACTTACACAGATATGAAATTAACCATGATACAATGAGGACTTCTGGGTGGTATCCCAAGACAGCACTTTGAAAATATTGTTCTTTTTTTTCCCTCTGCTATGAGTTAATAAATTGTTTATGGACCCATGTCTTGGAAAATGCTTTTCTATTTATTTTCATTATGTAGGTGTTTGTAAACCATGTATTCTGTCTATTGATACCCCTTCATTCTCCCCTTGTAGAAAGGTTCTGGTCCACAAAACAAGTCAGTAGTTTCCTGCCCCTGCTCTGAACGCTTCTGCTTTTCCAGTGTGTGCATTTACCTATAATTGACAAGCCATTGCAAGGAAAGAGGTATTCCCTAGCTAGCTGGCCTTTGCAAAGAAAATCCTTGAAGGCAATCAACAAACTGAAATACCACACATTTTCTTAGCTTGAAATTCCTAATAAATCAATATCAGGCAAATATTCATACATTAAAGGTTAAATACTTTTAAGTCTTTTGACAGTAATTGAGTGTATTGTCAAGAGAGGTTTAATTTTGCTTGAGTTTTTTTTTTTTTTTTCCTTTTATTACCGTTTGCCTCAGATAGTAAATATTTCATATTACGGACTGACACTTCACAGTTGGCACAAGTAAATATACAACAGTCAACTCTAGCTTAAAGGCCTCCAGATGCAACTTTATTAAGAAATACCATTCCATAAATAAAGCTAATGTTTACTAGTGACTTTATATCCATGGAAGCAATATTCACACACACATCATCAGAACTGCAATAGCTGAGACTGTAAGTCTCCCATCAGTCCTAGTCCCAAGAGAAGGATCAGATGTTCTTGATTAAGATGCCTCCATAATAAATCTCAGGTTAGCTGTTGATGTCATTAACATCTGTCTAGGCATGGCAACACCTCTTTAATTTTGAACTCTGAGATACGGCTTGCAGATTGTACTTTCAAAGGAATTAGGATGCTTGGAAAAGCACCTGAACACCTACACAGGTGCTTTTAGAAATCACATTGGTGACAGTAGGATGATTAAGTGTTTTGACAAATCTACATCTTCTTTAATGTACTGAAATATCTTTCGAAAATCTTAGGGCTTATGCATCTTTTATCACATAATCAAGAAAAGGCAGAAGACAAACCCAGAGAAAACTATGCCTGGGAACAGCAATATACTATTCAGAATACCTTTTTCCTTTTCTACATGATATACATCATGGACATACGATGAGTAAAGAACAGGTCTTGGATTTTGAAGCATGAGAAGTCTGCTGTTCAAAGAAAATATTTTTTCTTACCACAAATACAGTGATCATAGAAAATACCGAGAGTTCTTTGAAGAACAAAGCTTCTATGTCCTTTTTTCTGGTTCCATACATCATGAAAGCAGCAGAAGTGTGAAGTAGCTCAATCACAGTTTAATGCTTGATCAGATGAAGTGTGTGAGAAGATAATTTTCTGTTCAGGTATGAAGTGGGTGCACAGCTCCCCTCAGCCTTCATTCAGAAAGCTCCCCAAAAATCAAGTAAGGTTGAAATTCATCAATTGGAGGTTACCATAAACCGTTTGAAAGCATCACAAAAGATAAAGCTATTTTTGCCCATTGATAGTGGCTATATTCTGGCAGACTTTTATTTCTGTGCTCAAATACATATTGTCTTAAAGTATTCTTTGGACTTCTATGAGTGAAGTCACTTTATCATTTCAGTGTGAAATCTTGTAATTTCTGTGCTTGCTTTCATCATTGGAACACACCAACTTCAGTGACCCTGTTTTCAGTTGCTAATAATGTAAATAAGGTAAGAAGGAATTAATTCACACTGGCCAGATATCACACAGGTCACTCAGTTACTGCCAAGAAACCTGTTTGCTTTCTGAAATGATCAATAAAAGCTCAAAACAAACCTTTGTTCTCTGTTTAGGTTCAGTGCCTAACTCTTTGTTTTTTTCTTCAGTTCCTTTAACTTTTCTAGACACTAACTCTACTTCTGGAATTCTTGTAAACATTAGTCCTTCAAGTAAAACATAATTCAGCTTCAGGTCTAGGAAAACTGACACGGGGGAGAGGAGTTTGGACTATTGTTAGAAGCCAGTCACTAAATTATCTGGAAGGACTACTGTCAAATATCTCTGATCTTAAACAATAAAGGAACACAATATAAAAGTTGGTATTCTGAGGAATGGGTTAGGAAGGGTGGTGGAAGGAAGAAACTGTGATTCATGTGTTTCATGAGGAAATGTGTCACTTAGCTGCCAAACAGACATCATCTTTGTGAGCTGCCACCCTAGGATGTGACTGGTTAGCCTGAACTCAAGAATAAGTGCTTGGAGCTCTATTGCATATTTATTAACTTGAGAATGACATCCTGAAATTAGGTATTTGCCATGTGAAGCAAACTCATGCCTTCTAATCTAGGGGGTTTTTTTGTTTGTTTGTTGTTTTGTTGTTTGCTTTTTTTTTTTTTTTTTTTTTAAGAAGCTATGAATTAGACACTTTGGAATAGTCCTATGTGCTTTCACCGATCCTTACAGATTCTTAACTTAGAAGAAGAACATGGGTTATTGAATTTAAAGAATTCAGTAGCCTTTGCTTTCACTTCAAAGGTATGCCCCATCTTCTAAACTCAGTTAAAGAACTCTTGTAGAGTATGATGTACACTTTCTCATGCCCTCCATATAGATATTGACCAATAAACGCTGGTTGAAACATTTCTACAAATCGGACAAGTGACAAGATCAGTCACTGCTCTTAAAGGTGAGCTATAGAAAGAAGGTTTGTAGAGAGTCTGGATTATTCCATTAGGTTTAAAAGGAGGAAATTAATAATTTACATAGAAGTCACTGCTAATTACAACTTTAACCTTGCAAAGTTTAAAAGTGTGAATAACTCACAGGAGTGTAATTCAGCTTCTGAAGCAAATTATTTCAAAGCCTAACTAGCATGAACATAGACTGAAATGAATAGATGCATTCTGAGCCCTTGCTTATATCTGCTTATTTTAGGGGGGTGTGGTGTGGTGTATGTTTGTTTGTTTACTTGCATTTATAGTTTTTGGGTGTTTATTTTTTGGGTTTTTTTGTTTTGTTTTGTTTTTTTGTAGTTGTTGTTGGGGCTTTTTTGGGCAGAAGGATTGGAATTGTCAATAACTGTTTAAGCCAACAGCTGTATATATAGCAGTTATAAGCTGTGTAGTCAGTAATGTCACGAACTGACCATAAGTTATTTCTGATGTAAACCTGATTACAATTTTTACTTTTATCTGCTTTCTGGTCACTTGTCCATATTCCCAACAATATATTTGAAATACCTGAATCCCAGATAAATTTCAAGTATTCATTATTTGCACAGTCAAACTTCAAAAGTAAAATATCCTTTCGGGAAGTAATCAATCTTCTCCTCTTTGGACGTTTAAGACTCAGCATTTCTAATAATTTTAGGGCTAAACCCAAGACCTTTATGCACTGGTATAGTAGATTTTAGCCTTCTGAATAATATCTGTTATTCTTAGACCTTGCAGCCCTTAAATTTTCACACTTGTAACAACCTTAAGTTTTTCTCAATAAACCATCTGGAATACTTACGTGAACATTGTGTGTATAGGTTTCATGCTAGGTATGTATATATACCTGTACTGACAGAAAAAGGGGTAGGAAAACTGACAAATAAAGTTCTGAACATTTCCCTCTTCAATTGATGAAGATATAAGATATGCACATTAGAAATGTTAGTATAGCTATTACACATAGTCAAATCACTTGTGAATAAAGTGCCAATTCTCAACTTAATCTGATTAAGCTTTCATCCTTTATTATGAACTACTGCAAAGTTCTGCAGTTGTGTATTGAAATTCTGCATATGAATAGTTTTGTTGCAATATTAAGGACTCACACGTAGGAACACTGAAGTTAATGTTTATAGCTTACCCTAGGTTTTATTATCTAATTATTATTACTTGAGCCCTAATTTTACAAGAACAAAGACAAAAAACCCTGACACAATATATAGTATTTAATTGAATGTTTTATGCAGCCTTGAAAACAGTGCATTTAATCACTCTACATTAGAGACTTTTTATTTGAATTGGTTTTTAAATGTCAGTAAAACCTGTAAACTGATTCAAGTTTGAAAAAATGTTTCAAGAATTGCAAAGGTATATATTTGGGAATGGTGACACATAGGACAAATATTGAATTCTTGTCATTTTAGACTTTCACTTATGACATCATTTAAAGATTTAATTATGAATATTGAAATTAAATATATTCTCTGATATTATGAGAAATTCATGGTAAGACTTGTAAGGCAATTCAGAAACATTGATAAGAGGAAATAAAGAACTGCAGAAGTGCATTTCCATTTTTATTGCTAATTGTTCTTTTCAGGTATGTGTCAGGTATTGCAAAGTTTATGAGTCATAATTCTTTCTGACTATTCCTATCAACAAACATAAAATTGTGTATGCATAAAACCATGGTATTTGACTATGACTTTTTCTAACAGTAATTTTTTTTTTTTAATTATTTTTTGTTTAGATCTCTATCCTGAGACACAACAACAGGATGTGCCTTGGAGAAGAGTAAGTTGAAAATGTTTTTGTCCTTGATATATAATAATAGCTGGATACTGTATCATCAATTTCAATAAAATTAATCAGTTATCCATGAATTTTAAAAATAGTAAGCTACTCCAACTGAGTTCTATCTATCAAGTCCTATACTGTTTATTCAGACTTATCCTTCATTTCAGCAGGAGCTTTGACTAAGTGACATTCTTTTGCATACATTGAATTTAATCATTAACAGTTTCAGAAAATTAGCATCAAATATTTCAGCAGCTATGTGTATCATAATCTCCTAAATTTTTATGAATAAAGAAACATTCTAGGTGATTTTGATGCCTAAGGAAAAAAAACAAAACAAAACAACAACAACAACAACAAAAACAAACCTGAAGAAAGATGAGCTGTTCTTACAAAACAAAGAAGCAAAGGAAGTGATCAGTATCTTTCATTGATGTCCATCTTTCACATGTAAAGACCATGTGGATATTTTTGTAAAAAAAGTGTTTAGCTACCTATTAATCACTAGGCTTTCTCCTTTCTCTGTGCCTGAAATATCTATCTTCTCTATAGTGCTCGGAAAGCTGCTTTTTACTGTTAAAAATTATATAAGGCTGATATACAATATCTCTCTCTCACATATCATACTTGGAAGAATTTTTCATGTCCACATTTTGTATTGTTTTGTTTTATTCAAATATCAGCAAGTTCAAATGGTAGTGACTCAATGACATAGGTTGAGTAGAAATGAAGAGTGTCTGTTAACTGCTTGGTGTTGAGGGAATGACTGGCAGCAAATTTTTTGCTATGTCAAGTCTCTGCTGAGAGGTCAGGAGTTGTCATGCTGTTTTTCAACAGCAAAATTAGTCCAATGTAAGTAAAACTGACTTCCAAGTGGCATGATGTTACATTACAAAGCTGGCTTAATTTCTTATCAAATCCTTATTTCTATTTGTTAACAATAACACTAATTCTGTTGGAGTGGAGGAAGTAAAATTACTGTAATACAGCAGTTATAAATGAGAACATAAGTACAGTTGGAATTTTGCTTTGGTTTGATGAGTTTAGGGCTTGGATTTTAGACCAAAGACTAACCCCAGTCCCTAAAGAAACAGAAGTTCTCTAGTGAGGAAAATGATTCCTGTTTCACTGCAGACAAAAAAAAGATGCAATGGGTCCAAGGCAGGAGAGGTACTGGAAGTAGATCATCTGTGCCTGGCTCCTGGGGTGATCTTTCATTTTTCCCTTTCCCCAAATATAAAAGTAATCTACAGCCATAGAAATCACTTGAGGTATATATTCAATTCATTTCAATTGTCACAGTTTCATTCCATTCAGCAGAGTGATATTAATTTTCATCACCTTACTGCCTGAACATAAATCTTTATTACTGCAATTAATAAGTTTCATTTTTCCCTACCTTTCATGTGTTTTGTGTGAATACACTATAATTCCAGTCATATTTGCAGGATGCTCTAGAAGACATTTGGCATAAACAGTTCAGTTGGAGTTACGCTTCTTTCAGGGCTGCTGAGAAATTGGTATCATACTCAATTCACTAATACCGTTGTGTTCTTAAGATGTTCTTTGCTATTCACAGTTGTAGTGCCTCAATATTTTTTCACTAAATGAGTAGAGATGAAGTTCTAATGGATGGAGGCAAGCTAAGAAGGGAAAAGGCAGTTTTCTTTCCTTAAAGTTATTATGCTGCAAACATGAGATCATTCATAAGCAAAGTCTGACCCACACATTTAGATGTTAGGATAACTGATCTTTTCCAAAATGAAGACATTTTAAAATAGAAGACTATGGACACAGTTTACTTCTTAGACTTGCAAGTCACACTTGTAAGACATTTCTAACAAACTAGGAGGAAAAAGGGATAGTGAATAGGAAAATGTGAATGTTATGTCATGAAACAAGTATTCTGATTCAAAATACAGTAGAACACTTATGTCTTACTACCTTTTATGCATTCCAGATACAGAATCATAGAATAGAATCATAGCATCATTTAAATTGAAAAAGATGCTTACAATCATTGAGTCCAACTGTTAACCTAACACTGCCAAGTCCACCACTAAACCATGTCCCTAAGCATCACGTCTACTGCTATTGGCAGGTAAAAATAGGTTCACTAATTTGCAAATTACTATTTTGTGCCAGCAGAGGTGTCATTAGGATAGACATGTGTTCACACATGTTCAGATTACAGAATTAAACTGACATGTCAACAGAAGTCATAAAATAATCTTTGCAAAATTGTAGTTCCTCAGGTTAACCCTAGACTTCACTTAAATGAAAAGCACCCTAACAAAATAAAAATGTTTTTTCATTTAAGTCTTAAAAAAGTCGTTAAAGTTAGCGATGTTTAAAAAGGAACAAATTCAGAATATGAAAGAACAGGATGCTGAACTTTCTTTCAAAACACAAGCTATTTTTTCTTCTGGAGAAATAAAAATGGAAGAGCTGAAATTTAGTTTTTAGCTGATCCTGCTCTGTTTTGTCAAATGAAATGTGTTTAACACCTATTTTGAATATTTGCTTTGTCAGACTAATATGAGACTCTGTTAAAATTCAATTAACAGATAATGTAGACCTTTGAAAAATTTCTAAGAAATAATGTCTGGAAGCAGGGATATTTTAATTTTAAAATTATTTTCTTTATTGTGTTAAATTGCTTCAGCCTTTAAAATTTGTACACTGACCATTTTCTAATTGTTGGTCTATTCAAAAGCTTATCGCCCTTTTTATAATGATAAAATGTTTTGTTTCTTCTAATAAACCCAATTTAGATCTCTAAAAATATTAGGACTGAAAGATTCCTAGAAATAGTGTGTGTGAAAGGACAGAAAATTCCCCCTTTCAGCTTCAGTATTCTTTTGATATAATCATATTGTCCAAAGTCAACTAAACATTTCAAAAATTTTGGATAAGAAAGCATCTTCACCCATTTCTTTTATTCTGAATAGCCAACAGGAGTGTCTGGCTGCAAGGGATGATAATTATGTTCCTTATTTGCAAGTAAAGGTTAAAGTTGTTATTACAACTACTATTATGCAATAATGTAGTTAACATAAAACAGATTTAAATAAATATATACAATAAAATTGTGTAATGTGGGTAGTAATTTGCAGACGATTTCTTGTCTTTATGACAAACCGCCTGTTTCAAAGAAACAGAACACAAATATTATGTAGATGAAATTCAGATTGATATTTTTTAAAAATATTATATGTTAAAATAAACGCAAAGGATATGAATAAAAGAAAAGAATGAAAGAAAACTATTACACAGATAAAATAGTTCATATGAAAAATAACTTAGAAGTACTTAAGTGTTCACAGTTTCAACACAATCATATGAAAACATGATTTTTTGAAATGAACTATTGTAATCAATGTGCACTGCTCACCAAAAAAAGTGTTAATCAGATTGTTATAATTGTTATCAACTAAAATGTATGTCATCAGCAGTTGTGTTATCATACTTCAACATCTGTACCTTAGAAAGCTAATAAATTCCACTCTTTAGGATTTGAAGTGCTTTAATACATATATATATATATATACACACACACACACACACACACACACACAAATCTATTTTTCATGGTCAATATGAACTGAGACTATCATGCTCATATGATTTCCATCAGCATTCTTTCATACCTCTACTTCAACTGATCAGTTCTGAATTGAGGACCAATGCATGTACTTTTTGACCAATGAAATGGAGAAAATTTCAATCGTCTTTGGGGCTGTAGAGCTAAACACTTTTCAGTCCTGTGTCTGTCTCTGCATACAGGATAAAGTTTTATAATATTCTGTTAATAAATTTTTGGATTATATATATATATATATATATATATATATATATATACAGAGAGAGAGAGAGAGAGAGAGAGAGAGAGAGAATGTATTCCTTAATTAAATAACTTCTTTTAACATTTCTAATCCTTTTTATTTGTTACAGTGAAATTAGTAGAAAGATGTTAGTCTTATTTCTTAAGTGAAAATGAAAGAGGTACGAGAATAGTTCAGCATGCTAAAGCCTGTGAGCTATTTAGTAAAAGCCACCTACATCCACTGAAATATCACAGGAAGAAAAAAAGACATAGGCATAAAATGAGGACAATTTTATATTCTTGTAAAATGATTATGCAGCATATGGCTTAAACTATAGCAGCCAAAAAAAGTAAACCAAACGCAAAAAGTCTACACCTGTATATTTGCCTGTAAGTCAATTATTTTTCTTCTTGAGTATTCAAAAGTGACTGTAAAACCCTGGACCCTAGCCTATTATTTCTATGATGTTTGGGAAGATCCTGAAAAATTAGTGGTTTTCCTTTTATTTAGTCCAACAAGAACCCTTATGTTTATTATAAAGGTAAAAATAAGATTTGTTAGTCTGTCAAAGACAAATTCCAAAGGTGTTACGTGCTGCCTGACAACATCAGAATTTTATTTTTTGTAATACAATAGCAAAGAACAATTAAACAAAAAAATAAAATAATTAGGTCACTTACATTTAGTGAAAAGAAAAAGTAAGCCCCTCCCACTGGGGAAATCTCAACCAACAGATGCAACCCAGATACCTAGAGTGGAGATGAATGATATTTTCAGCTCCAGGACTGGAACCTCCCTCTCTGAAAAGCAGGAACAGAAGACTTCCAGTGTATTAAACACTTAGCACAAGTCCCTAAATACTGTGTCATGTACTGCGGGCACTTCGGCACTAGGTTTTAACGTTGTAGTACTTTTGTGAACTCCACATGTGTAGAATACTGTAAGCATTACCACTACTGCAGGATATGAGATTTTATAACCGCAACAAGGACCATGTATCTCCTACACAGCTTCTTTCATATATGATCTGCTGATATCTGTGTAAAAATCCCAGTCAGCTGTCCTGGTTGTAAAGGATTAATTCACTAAAGTTCTTCGTTTCATCAGGCAAGTTGTGTGTGAAAGCTAGGAGGGAAACTAGCTCAAGTATATCTTCTAAAACTTACATGTTGGGCGCTACTAAATTAATTTGACACATCAGTATGTTTCTGCTGTATAAAATAAACATATTGAGCAAACTTCTGACGGTTCTTTCTCAAAGGACTGTTTTAATTTTGCAGTTTTTACATGGTGACTTTGTGAAAATAATAAAAACCTGTACATTTGGGTTTGGGCTGTTTCTGGTTTGGGACTTAAGGTGTTAAAGCTTTGTGAAGGAGACAGATTTACAATTGCCATGGTTTCACAAGGTTTCTGTTGATTATTTATTTAATTTAACACATTAAAAAAGAATGTAAACTATTGCAGAGGTTTGGTAGTGTGATGGCAGTAATATGGATTTTTGGGTAACTCAACATGGTTGGTTCTGACAGTAAGTTTCTGAATTAACAAACTGAAATTTTTGCCATTTAAGGTAAACACAATTTTCATCTTTTTCTGTGTGAAAACAAGGGTAAAGATGAACAGTGACAGAATATTTGTCTCCTCTTGTATGTGGTTAATATCTGAGGTTGTCAGTAAATCAGAGGTGAAGGAGCTACCCCCAGATGGCTGCCATGCCATGTCTGAGAAAGGGAAATGGCAGTGTAGTCTGATTCTCAAAGCCAGCAGTCAGGTGCAAGTCTTGTCCACAGCAAAGATTCCTAGGTTTTTTTCCCCTCTTTTTTTTAAATATTCAGAATGATCCTGGTCAAATGTTTTGACAGTCTTAATGCTAGGAAGGGCCAAATATTAAAATGTATAAATTTTATACTGATGGAACAGTGTCTCTAAAGTTTATGTATGAGGAGGTCAGATAAAGAATTTAAGGCAATATTATTTTTGTCCAAACAGTAGTTTTTAAAATTGTTTACTTTTCTGACTTTGTTACTATGACCACAGCATTAGGAAAAATAATGTAAGTGTAGAAATTTGGACTTAATGATGATGTTACTATAAATTACCCTGGTGTATATCTTACTGTAATTCACTGAAAATATTTTAACTATACTTATTTTGAGGTCTATTCTGTTTTGCTGATTTTTAGTGGTTTCTTTTAATATTGGTGTTCTTTAGATAAAAGGAAACATTATGAACATTATAACTGAAACAATCATCAGACAAAATTAATTTGATACAGTTATCAGTAGATAATTGTAGACAAATAATTGTGGTATTTTGCCTCTGCCAAAGAGATAAACAATATTATTTTCCTGCAGTGCAGAATTTTGCCTGCTCATTCTGATACTGTGTATCAGGCAGCCAATTTTTTTTTTTTTTTCTATTCCAGCCTCAGTGTTTCTATGTGTTTACTCATAAACGACTTCTAAATAGATTGTTTTACCAGCCTTGTATTGCTAAGGAAGACTTTTTTCAAACACTTAACTGTGTGTGATGTGAAACTTCATTCCCAGGAAAAAGAGAGATGACACTGATCAAATATTATTTTTTTTTTTAAAAAATGAAATAATCTTCTCTATTTTATAATCATAATGGCAGGAAGTTCAATATTTTACTCAAACAAAAAGACTGGTAGGCATATTTACCAAAGGCCTTGTGATGTTTGCAGTCAACTTTGCAGAAGGCAATATTTATAAAACCTTTACTGAGTCTGGCAGGTGCTATGCATTCTCATGGGCATTAATGTTATTCAGATATTGTCTTTCATTTGAACTTCAAACCCTTTTTTTTTTTTTTTTTAGAGACAGCTTTTTAATATGGTTTGGAAATTAAAACCTTTTAATCTGCGTCATTATAATATCTGCTGTGAATTTACTTTTGGGAGATAAATGTCAGTAAAGCTAAATACTATTGAAATTTTTAAGATGGAAAGCAGAAGAGAAAGAGGTATAAATATATTATGAATCACTCAAAGAACTAGAAAGCATGACCTGTGTCCTGGGTTTTTTGTGATTTTTTTTTTGTTTGTTTTGTTGTTGGTTTGTTTTGTGTGTTGGGTTTTTTTTAACAAAATAAAGCAGAGGCAGGTATTTTCCAGTATTTCTGTCTTTCAGTATCTAGTCCCGTAGAGACCGTATTTTGTAGACAAAATATTGTGTTTAGTAAGACTTAGTCTTAGCAGCAAAAATCTGTCAAGAATTCCATTTTGAAAATGAAAAATAAGATCTGAAGAAGAGAATCTTCACTGATGTTGCTTTTTTAAAGCCCCACAAGTAGGTGAAAAAATGTAAATTCCAGCTTTCTATATCCTAGATTTCTAGTGTATGTAAGGGAATTTAGGAACTAAAAAACCTGGTGCTCAGAAAGGGTCAATAGACAGTTTCTTATAAATTGTATTTCTTTCGGTGCTTTTTCTAGTTAAAAAATATGTTTAAATACATGGTATAATGTAAGCTCAATGTAAAATTAAAATGGAAAAAAATTTCTTTAAAATATCATAACAGAATTCAGGCTTCCAAGAGTTATCTATTGTTTTGGGAACCAAGATGATATATTGTTTATTTTTAGAACTGATAAGCACTTTTGTCTTTTTTTTTTTTTTTTTTTTTTTTTTTTTTTTTTTTTTTTTTTTTTTTTGCTAGTTCCTAAGAGGAAAGGTTTCCAAGGATCTTCATTTCATCCTTTCTGGTTTACCACAGCTTTCTTGGGTACTGAATAAAAAGGTCAGCAAGAAGTCCTGTCTTTGTTTTCCTGGAACAGTTAAGAATTTCCTCAGATCTCAGCCCCCTTGACAGCTGAATGGAAGTGTGTTTACCTCTGCTGGTTTGCCTTTTACTGCAGAAACGCTTGGTAAACAAAACTACTGTCCTTTAAGCAAGGCTTTTGGCTGTTTTCTGCTGAACCATAGGCCTGCAGTTCAGTCCCATAAATTTCCACACTGATGAAGTTTCCATCTATCTCCTTCACACCCAGAGCTCACTGTGGCATTGTGCCCTGTGGATTCCTCTGTGCTAGTGCAGGTTCTGACTGCTTCTGCTTTAGGGTCCTAAGAACACCGTTTTCATTGATTACAAGCATTGCTGCCAAAGGAACTCTGATGTACAGCTCCAAGAGGAAAGAATAAACAGTCTGATAAAAGCTGTTTTTTACAATAGCAGTTTTAGTTGCTTTCAGAGTAGTACTTGGCTATAGGTATTGTTTGTCATACTGGATACAATGGAGAAAAAGGGTGGAAAAAGGTTGTGAGATGGCACATTGAGATTTCAGAAGAAATGGTAAAATGAGCACAGGGTTTGCTAGCACACACAGACATGTTAGTGGAGAATAAGGAAAGAAAAAATAAAAGGCAGACTCTGCTCTGAAAAAAGGTGAAAAGTGAAATACGAAAGAACTGGAAGCGTTGGGAGAACTGCAAAAGTGTGAAGAAACTCTTACTATCAGTTTCACACCATCCACAGACTGGCAAAACTTCAAAAATACCTGTCACATTTATATATTTTGGTCAGCAGGAAAGCTTTCCAAATAAATTTCTGGAAAACTGACTTTTGTTAAAAACATTTTATGTTTTAAATTGGTCCCCACAAGTTTCTAGCTCACTCTTAGATCTTCCCTGATACACGTAAGTGTGTCTTTAGCCTGAGTGAGAGGTTTAGTCAACACTTAGCTTTGTGTGTTTTGTATCTTGTTAGCTGTGTGTGCAACCTAGCATTATTTGTTTACAGCTGTGTAGAAAGTGTTATATGACCAAGAATTCTAAAAAAAAACCCTCTTGGATGAACTCCCAGGCAGAAAATGGACAGTTTCCCCATGTGGCACCTTTAAAAAAAGAAAAGGAAGAAAAATAAAAGGTTTCCAAAAAGAAAGATAACTCTTATTTAATAATTTTGTAATAATCTAAAAATTCTATACCTTCATAAAGTGGTTTGATATTTCAGATGCTTTCTTCCCAAAATGAGGTGTAATGGTCTTTGTAACTTTCATTTTTCTTACTTATAAAAAAGACTAAATATTAACAAACATTATGCAGATGTTTACTATGTGATCACTCACAAAATTAATTCTTACCAGTGTAAATTATTTTAAACCAACTTATTTTCTATTTTAACGTTTTGTTTAGCTATCTCCAAAAACATATCTGAAAGTCTAGCCAGAAGAAATTATATAACAGCACATTTTTGTTTTATATTTCTCTGTTTAATCCTTCTTCCAAATGTAAAGATACCAGTTTCTAACCTGACGCACACTTATTTCATATACTTTTGTGTAAACAGTATGGGTTTTTAACTGCTTTATCTCAGTGCTTGTTCAGAGAGGTAACCGTGGATTATTAATCAGTGCTCTATAGCTGCAATTAGTTTGTTTGACAGTGAAGGCTCCTCCACAAGAGCTCTCCTTTCAGGGAGCTGTGGCTTGAGAGTGTCATGGTTTAACCCCAAGCGGAAACTAGGATACCGTGCAGGTCCTCACACACAGACCCCCTCCTTCTCAGTGGGGTGGGGAGGAGAACTGGCAGAAAAGGTGCAACCTGTAGGTTAAGATAAAAACAGGTTAATAACTGAAATAAAATATTGTAATAATAATAACTAAAAAAAAATCACGACAACAACAATAATAATTGTTGTAAATGTAATTCTAATTGTGATTGTAATGAAAAGGGACACAACAAAAAGAGAAAGAAGGAAAACTCAAGAAAGACAAGGTGTGATGCACAATACAATTGCTTGCCACCTGCTGACTGGCAACTGGCAACTCCCAGTGAACTCCACCTCCATCCCCAATTTATATAGTGAGCAGGATTTTCTATGGCATGGAATATCCCTTTGGCTAGTTTGGATCTAGTACTATTGCTAGTGTTCCCTCCCGGCTTCTTGCATACCTGTTCACTGGCAAAGCATGAGAAACTGAAAAGTCCTTGACTTAAGAGTAAGCACTACTTATCAACAGTTAAAACATATTGTGTTATTAAATTTATTCTCATACTAAATGCAAAACCACAGCACTTTACCAGCTACTAGAAAGAAAATTAACTCTATCTCAGCTGAAACCAGGATAGAGACTAATGAAGGAAAGGTAAAAATCCCTAAGTGAAAAACAAGTTTATTCACTGACTTACTAGTAGTACATGATTTTATAAAAAAAAATAGTGCATTATTAATGTAAACACAATTTTTTTCCTCTCATGAAATCCTTTGGTTTTCCTTTTACATTTATATTGTATGAAACATGGCTTGTCACTCTGACTACGCTAGCATAATGATACATCATGACTTTTCTGCATTTTAGAGGGTTATACTAATCCCTGTCTTACCCAAAAGAACTTTAAACCTTGTTAAAAGATTGATTTCTTTATTATAAAGGACAAGGTGCAGGACTTTAAAAGTAAGGAGAGAAAGACTGACCTAAGGCCAAATGAAAAGGTACATATTTGAGTTTTTCTCAGGTAAAAACAATTAACACCTACCTTTAAGGGATAAACTGTTGTGCTGGATTCTGAAGAAATTTAGAAAAACAGTAACTCCTAATTATGTTCTGAAACAGTATTTTAAGTATTAACTCAGGACAGCATTATAGGGCAAACCCAGTTCTGCTGTTCCCTCCATGCAACAAAAGCCCACATGAAATGCAGATTATTGCAGTGTTGGTTTACTACTTTTATGGTCTACAGAAGCTTAGCAAATTTTAAAGAAATAAATACAGGAGAGAATTTTTTGCCTAGGAGCTCACTAGAATATATAGAAATAAGAGATAATGTAATGAAATATTAACAATGAAATCTCTTCCTTACAGAAATTGGTAATGAAAAGGAAGATTTGCTTTAATTTGGCTATATATTTTTCTTTAACTCGAGATTTTTCTCATTTCTGACACTGATGTCAAATGTAAGTTCTTCCTGGAGTATTATCTTCACTTTTGATCTATTCAACAATGGAAAGTAGTTAAAGTGGCTGAGTAGAAGAGAATCCATAGTTTATTTATCTTTCTTATGCTATCTAATTGTATATTGGTGAGGGAATTAAAAAAAGGAGGATATGTAATATCTACTAGCATATATACTTTTTTTCTGGTAGTTTTTGTACGTGTAGTATTACTTATGTTAACCACTCCATCCTGTATGAAACCATTTCATATGCATATTGAAAGAGTCATTTCACAGAATCTGGATTTCTCCTATCTGTTGTAACAGAAATATTTTCAAAGGATGCGGTGTAATTAAGCATGAACTCCCCTGACTGAGAAGCAATCCTAAATCAAACTGTGGTTTTGCAGGTGTTTCTCCTAACAATTTACAATATTTAGAATAATGTTTCACGGATTCATCTGGGGTTTTCTGGTTTTCATCTTCTATTTACTTTTTTTTCTCTTTTTAATGATTTTTTCCTTTACAGATATTTATGGTAAAAATAATAGTGGAATTCAGATGTAAAAACCTGAGATAGGGTCAAATTCAGAGACAAATCAGGAAAGATTTAATAAGATATTTTGCCCACTTATTTCAGTGTGCAAATTAGAGGTTTTTTTGCAGACTTTTTTTCTTGCAGATTTTTCTATAATGACAGCAATGCATTAACATGAAATTTACACATTCTTACATGCTTTTTGCTTTTGCTTTCTGAATTTGAGTAAAGTATTGTGCATAAAATTTATGTATATATAAAAAGTCAATTTTTCAAGGTCCATGATGGGGGGGGGGGGGGGGGGGGGCGGTCAGGGAGGAGAGGCGAAAGTGAAAGGGGACTTGGTTACTTATATTATCCAGTCAGTTAATAGCTGCATTCAGTGAACATCTCTAACCACAATATTTTTCTTCTCTGTAAACTGGAAGTCTTCCCAACAAAATCTAAAGTAGAGCAATTTACTTTAAAAGTATACAAAAGAAAAATATAACTTAGTGGAGGCTGGACTCACTTCTGAATTCCGTTACAGCTACACGTAGTTAAATATAGAAAAGATTTGCTGAATGACACTATTCAGTGTTATGCAACACAAAATTGATCCCTGCAGTACTGTAGGAAATACCATCCCTGAGCAGTAATAGATTTCATGGTTATTTGACACATTTTTTAATTCTAAATAATCCCTGATTCTTTTTGTTTTATGTTGATCATTCCAAAAATCAAGATGGAAAAGTTGGTCTCTAGGTCAGCTAACCTATGCTTAGTGTTGTGTCCTTTATCACTGAATTTTCATTTCCTGCTTTGACTAGTCTTCAAGATGTGTCATATCCTTCTGTTTTGAGTCACCTGTTAGGAATAATTTTTCTTACTAATCATTTTAGTTTTCACTTCAGCTCTCCCAATAAATCCTAATTAGAAGCAAGTTTTACCACTTGGATGTTTGTGGAGAACAAAGGTATTAGATAGACAGTATGGAAATCAGTTAGTTGCAGAAAACTGGCAGATAGAACCTCCCAGGTTTTAAAAATCTGTCATTGTTTTGTGATCATAGGTTAATGACACCTTATCCTTTGCCATTAGATAAGGAAAGAGAATTTTAACAAGGTTAAAAAAAAAGAATGTGTAAGGAAGGGGAAAGAAGAGGTAAGGAAAACAAATGTTCCTGCATGGACCATTTACTGTAAGTGGTGTGAAGTTGTTTTGAATTGTGCAAGGCTGAATCTGTTGCAGGGTACTGAACATGAAAATTCCCTTAATCGCTCAAATGCCTAAGAGCTAAAATATTAGATTTCCCAGAGCAGTGAAGGAAATCTTTTAGTTGATGCAATATGTGGTATTTCCTCAAACCGCCAGAATAAAAAGAATTTTCATAGGAAAATAATGAGCAAAATGTGAATAATTCTGAGGATAAAAAGAAAAGTGTTAGAGGTAACATTATACTACACAGCATTTTGCCCCGCATTAGATAATGGATCTAATAAAAACAATATAAAAGAATTAAATGTCAGGGACAACACTGCTGGGAAGTTTTCATAAAAAACAGATATTTGATTGGAATGTGGAATATTAGGGGTAGGGTTTATCATGATATATTATCTTTTTTGTTGTTGAGTATTTCAATAGAAAGCACCTTATTTATCTGAAGTTATGCAATTTAGAAAACAAAAAGAAAGACAAATTTGACTAAATCTTACTTAGGAAAAAAGCCACAGCTTTATTGTATTCACGATAGAGTATTTTGATTTATAAATTTGTTTCAAAGGAAATAAAGGAAAGATTTTATCATTTTATGTTTGCATAGTTTTTACTTCAAGGTTTAAGGTCTGAAATAAACTTCTGTTTTATTGATATGAACAATTAATTGTTTTGGTGCTTGTTCAGGACTGTCAGAAGTTAATAAATCCTTTTATTTTCATAAAAGGTAAAAACATGAGCAGACAAAGAGTCAGAAAGCTTTTTTTGAACATCTGGAAAGGAAAATACAAATACTGCCTTAAAAATTATATGTTTCATTTTTAAATATCATGATGGTATACAATATTACCTCTAATATTGTTCTGATATCCTGTTGTCTTAATCTCATTTTATGTAGTGTTCTGCTACTGTGCTGCTGTATCACTTTGTCCTGTTTTTTAAACTACATGTAGTGAACACTGAAAATATCAGAATCAGTTGTTCTCCCATGAAATACAGGATACATACAGAGTTCTGCTAGTGTTTCAAACAATTGTTGGTAGTTTGGATTTCACCTCATACTAAACTATTGAGAAGCTCTGTTTCTATCAGGTTGCATAGATTCTGAATTATTTACTTCCTGCTAGGTGATTTAGTTTACATATTTCCCCTTAGTGTTTTAACTCAGGTTTGGAGGTAAAAATCACACTTCTTTACTCTCTGGCATTTGTTATTAATTTACATTCCTACACGGCAAGCTATTGTAGTGCAGATAACCAGTCTAAATCTAAAGGAATAACAACAGAGTAAGATGGAAGATATGGGAGGCATGAGCTTCCTATGAACTTGCTTTTCAGACATACTTTCAGAGTTCACTTTGGCTTATAGAGGTTATAACTTCTTAGCCCAGCTTGAGTACATGCATTTTATTTGTCAGGTTCTTCAGTTCTGAAGATAGAGGTCCAAACCTTTTAGCCCAGTTTTCTTGTAGGAAGCCTATTCAAAATGAATAGATAGGCACTTCAGTGACTAAGAAATAATACTGGTGACAAAGAAGCAGGCAGGAGCCCTGTTTCTCCTTCAGTCACAGTTTGAAGATCTACTTCAAAGGCACTATAATACAATAGCACTTTGTGCCCATACATGGATGTAGCTACTCGTAAGCTAAGAGGATACACAACTCTGAGCAACCTTCACTTCCTTCTCTGGAGCATGCCGCAACACTACCAGGGGAAAGTTGAGGAGAGTCAATTGCCCAAAGATCATTTTCATGTCAAAGCATGTCAGCTTACTTCCACCTTAGTGTTAGTCAAGAACAATAAACTGCACAGACCTATTCTACTAGATACTTTTCTATTAGTTGTGCATTTAAACATACATACTGTCATGGAGGAGATGTTTCAGACTAAAAAGTATACACTTGGTTACCAAAGGAAGAAGGAGTAAGTTTTCACTGTATAAAGAAATAAAGAAAAGAAGACAACTGAATATTTGCATGCCTTATGCAGGCTGGAAGAGTACTAAGATTATCTCCCCAATTAATTAGAATTAACTACATTTTGGGAACTGTCTGAAACCTCAGTTTCTGAAACCTGCAGTTCTTCCTTCAGACTGTTCTGAATTTAAAAGGGTACATGCATACACACCCACCCACACACCAGTATTATACGGACTAGTTTGGAAGAAGTGTTTTGGGATAGTGATAACCACCTATTTACCACTGGTTTTGGTCTGAAGAGTATACGGACACACAGCAAAGTAGTGAAGAGGACATGTTTGGAAGCTGAAGGATCCCAGAAGGGTTTGGTCTTGTCCACACTGGTCCACTTTAAAATCTTCTGATTATTTCTGCATTAAAGCTGGTGACAGGGAAGTTGTCATTAGTTCTGTCTGGTAACAGTTTATGTTACTGCTTACGTGTTAAGCATTGATGGTGAAAAAAATAACATGCATAGTCTCAGAAGCTATCCCATTAATCACTGCTATTGAAGTGTTGTGTTGTGCAGCATGTGATCAGTTTGGACATATCCTCAGCTACTATTACAAGGGGCTTCTGTCTCTTTTATTTATTCTGGAATCCAGCTGATCTTATCACATAAATTTGCCCTTGTCTATTGAGGCACTGCTATGGTCCGGCACCTCCCAACAGTGGGGCAAGAATATTCACCCACTTAAAAGAAATCTTGACATCAAACACAATGAAACCCTGTTAATTCTAATTTTATGTGATGCGTTAAAATACATAGTTCCTAAATCACATAGAAAAAACGACATAAATAGGCTTTTTCTGTCCCGGGTAGCTATTGGTGTTTTGTAACTGTTTTCCTGAAGTATATTAAATAGAGGTGGTATTTTGGTTGTTATGAAAGGTGCCCACAGTTATTTAAGTTACTCCACTGTCTACACAACTTGTATTCATCTGACATAATAAAAAAATAATCTCAGGTGAAAAGGAAAGAGGATGAGAAATAACCACCTGCTGCAACTGTGCTATCAAGATAGCTGTGTAATTCACCAGTTAAGCAGTTTGGCATCCTCTACACTTTTGGATTAGGATGTTACATTGTGATATTCTGCATTATAATTCTGGAATTATAAGAAAATGGGATGGTAATAAGAGTAAATCTACAAAAATATGATCTCTATGTCCCACATTCATCTCACCAGCAGCTCCTGTAACTTAGCTGTGAAGGTTCAGTTGCTTGTATATCAATCTGTAATGACCCATCTTTAGAGCACAAACACCACCTTCTCTTTAATTCCTTTTTTTTTATTAAGCATTTTAGAAGATTAAAGTAATTTTGTGATATGTTAAAAAAAACCCAAAACATAAGAATGCCACCAAACCAAAACCACAAACACCAAAAAATCACAAAAGCAACTGAGTTTGCACAATTGTGGTAGGAACAACCACCTGTAAGAAAACTGGAAAAAAGTTTCTAAAGATAAAATTGAGTTATTCACCAATTAGTTGTATGTACTTCTGGTGGGAAAGGACACATAAACTCATCTTATACTACTTTGATTACAGAAATTCTTACAGAAGGCATCCTTCCTATTATGTCTGAGGAAGCTGTGTAAAGAAAACAAAAAAACCCCATGACAATCATTATATTTAAAATAATTGCCTATAGTCTTGATGAAGGAGATGGTAGTGCTGTTCACTGTTACATACTTTAGTTGCATGTTTTGCTGAGTTCTTACACCCCAACCAATACTGTGTGATATGAAGGTAAGCTCTCCTGGGACTCTGTTCCTTACCAGAAAAAAAATAAGCAGAAATATGTACCTTTGTATTTATGTGACTGTAAGTAAACAATAACCACAGAAGCAAGGAGAAGAACTTTCAAAGTTAATACTATAATTAAATGCAAAAATTCTGAACATGAGCAAGTGCTCGCATCTTTCTGATATCCCCTTCTTTGCAGGCCACAAGGAAGGCTTACACAGAAAGATAACCACCATTTTATACACACCATGCAGTCATAGAAGGTGCTGCAGGGTATTTCTGCTTCTAGCTAGCTGGAGCCTTAAGAAATTTTTACTACCAGGTTTTGGGGCTTCGAGATTCTTTTTTATTAATGAGTTTATTTACTCAGAAATTTAGTAAGTAAAGTATTAAAAACGTGGCATTGCAATAAACTGAAAGAAAAGAACAAAAAAAACAAACAAAAAAGCCAAGCCTCAAGCAACAAAGAGAGTTGGGTTTTTTTTACTTCCACCTCTTTGACGTCTGTTTGTGATGGATGATGTAGAAATTAACATCATAATAAACTTAAACTCTGAATATCAAAGCTGTTAATAATGTCAGACAACATATCTGTTCCTCTTCGGTTTTCTCCCAATTTTTGTGCTGAAATGAGTAGCCCTAGGGACTGTTGAAAGCTGCACTGCAGCCAGCTTTGTGAGCAGCAGCTGAACTGCTGGGCCTTTGGTGAAGACTTTTTATGTGTGTAAAATTCCTAAATATGTTCCTGTAGTTAGCCTTTTCTATATGCTGCATGAGCCTATGCAAAACTGTCAAGGTTCATGAAGTCAGCTTAAATGTGACTTGCACAACACCAAACCAGGTCCAGGTCATTGTATGTATTTATAAACAATGAACAGGTCTACAGCAGGTTAACTGCTGCTCACAATCCCAGACATACTTCAGATGTAAGCTAGGTATCTATTTTCAGTCATAGGATAGAAACTTAAGACTTTTATCAGACCAGTAAGTCAACAAAGCTGCAATGAAGGAAACTGCAATGAAGTTAGCTTTCAGCATGGGTGTTAAACCTTACTATATGTCCTTTCTTTCTGTCAAATAACTCTGTCTCTGCCTTTTCCCTCAACCCTTGTATCATCTCCCCACTCCTTCCCTGAAGAAGCCATTCCGTTTTGAACATCCAAAATTGTTGTTCAGATCTCAAAGTGTCCTCTGATTCTGTGGTGAGAATAACTCCCTCAGTTCACGTGTAACACAACTGTTCAGGGCAGGGGAAGCTCTGAGAGCAAGAACACCCTGTTCCTTTGAATAGGATAATTTCTGTGATCCTGTTTACCCAGTGCTTCCATAGCAGTTGGGTCAACACTGTAGATGGGGGCATTTGCCATGTAATAGAAGCAGGAATAATTACCTCTGGAGAGGGGTAAAAAGAAGTTTCTTAAATCATTGTTTGTTTTTTGTTTGGGTTTGTTGTTTTTTGTTTTTTTTTTTACCAGAGGAAGTGCTAGGGGTAATTATGCCCTAAAAGGGCATATCTTAATGCAGTAACTCAGTTGATTACAATCAGTCCTAAGTAGCCCAGGATCAGATGTCTAACTCCATTCAAGCTAGTCTGAAGGTAGTATGACTCTTTGGAGGAATAATACAGTAGGAGGCTAGTAACAATGTCAGGAAATGTATGGATTAAATGCATGTGAAACCTATCACTGTGACCGGGGTCATTCAATGGTTTTTAATTTTATTTTTCCATCATTCTCAAGATCTTAATCAGAGTCAGAATAGAAACCTGTGGTCTCATGTACTCCCTCACTTCAGAGCTTCAATGTCTGCCACCTGCTGCTTTTGTGCTTCAAAACACTCTGAAATTTCACATCACAGAAATATGGAATACCCTCCCTTTTTTCTATTTTGAAAAGAAGTGTAGATCTATAAAAGACTATTTAATTACACACTAAGGATCCCAATCCTGCCCTTTGAATAAAAAAAGCTTTTAGATCTTCATCGGGAAATAGAATTTATGTTGTATTTTGATCTCTGTTTCACACATCCATATTTGCAGATCTAGCATGAAAGAGGATTTGAGACTCAGCTCTTCTGCCACAACAGGATTATAGTGATACTGCTGTACTGCCAATTTATAACTCATAGTGCAGAAAGTTCAGTATATTGGCTATCACGTTTTTGTTGTCATGAAACAGTCAACATTTATTTCTGATTTTGCACATGGGATCTAAGCTGAAAAGCAATGATAAAGATACTGAAGTTCAGAAATGCCCAGATGCAAAAGTTAGATTTCAAGTATGAAGTATTTCAAGTATGAAGATTTCAAGTATGCTGTGCAGATGCCTCCCTTTGAGGCATCTGCACAGCATAAAGCAGTTTAAGGTCCTGAAGCATTGCCTAGACTGGTGTTTCTATTTATTAGCATGTTAAATTTCACTAGATGAATAACATATCTAAATGCAATAGTAACATTTCTGAAGTTTTACCCAGCTTGAATTTATTGTGTATATTAATTCAAAGTGCTATTAAGTTTTTTATGTCTCATTTGCATGTGCTGTATTGTCTAGGTCAAACATAGGAAAATGCCATAGATCACACAAAGTAGAAAATTACCAAGCGAGAGGTTTGGCTTTTTGATAGCTTCCACTGAATTCTCTCCATGTGGAATGTGTTATATATAAAGTCTGTTCCTAGTACTGTGAGGTTATCCTTTCATCTAAGAATGGTTTTTCAGAGTGTAGTTAATAAATTTGCATAGATCTCTGTTCCTTATCACTATTTAAATTACACAAGGCTTAAAACTAATATGTTTGTAGCAGGTATTAATTTCTTAGAAGTGCACAGACTGACAGGAATACTAAAATTCAGAATATATGACAGTTTTTTCTCACTCTGTGCTCATAAAGCTGCAATTTGTGATCTCTATGACAATTGAAGATTTATCTGAAGAAAAAAACCAACAAATACAAACAAACACAAACCTTTTATTTCAACTAATAGCTGCTCTTGTCATTAGATTTCTCTCTCTCCCTCTCTCTCTCTCTCTCCCCACCCCCCCCCCACCCCCCGCTCTTGGTGTGTGTGGGGGGGTCTCCTGTAATATACATTCTTTTCTGTGGGAGTGTTACAGATGACAATATCTAGTAGTTCATATGTTTTCATCTCTTTCTTATAAATGAGGTGTCTGACAATCCAAAAGAAATGTTTTATCATTGTAGGAGTAATTGCTTCCATTCACTGTAAGGCAAATGGTCTTTTTCTCCTCATCAGCCACTAGATTTCCTTTTGCTTGCAAAGCCAAGATTATTGAATAATTGTGCCTACTTTCTGTGCAACTAAAGCGAAACCCTGCTACTGTTCTTGATATGTCTGGGGCTGTTCATTTACTATAACGTTGCTCATTCCTCCAACAGCATTGACCAAACAGATACATATACATGCACATACAAACACATATGTACATACAGATAGAATATGCATCGTTATTCTGATAATTGTTATATAAAAAGCTGTGTTATTTTTGTTTTATATACATATATATATACACACATTGAAGTTTAAAAATTTGTATATACATAATCCATACAATCAGCAAACTAACAATACATTTTTATGTAACAGTCAGAAAAATAACTGTATCTATATATAGGCATAATCATAGATATGGATACATATATAATCAGAAAAATAACTGTAACTCTGATACAGATTTTACTAGATAACTCTAAAATAATATTTTGCTCTCTAAAACTCTTATAAATAATATATTTGAACATTTTTTTTTTTTATGTGTATACAATATGCTGTTGGCACAGAACAGCCACACTGATTATTTTAGTTACAAGGTGGCAGTGGAGTGCAGCCTTTGGAAAATAAATCTAAGAAAAAAAATTAGATATGTATTTTAAGTCTTTTTTCCCATATAGTACAAATCTCAGGCGAGATGTTTTACGGGTGAAACTATTTACTTAAATATTGTTCTGGGAGGATCTCCCTTTCTTTACTAGAAATGCATGTTGCTCTCTTACCTTTTTCAAATGCTGCAGAATATCAAATTGCTTTTTGTTAAGCATATTGATTTTCTGTACCTAAATGATACATTTTTCTTTGGTTTTCTTATATGGAAGCAACTTGATTCTGGTGCAAAGTATACTGAAATTTCAAGTCTGCAGAATTTTGAGTTTAAGGAAGATCTTGAATAATACAAAGAACTGCTTTAACTGGCCAAATGCCGTTCCATCTTATGCAATTCAAAACAGATAGAAAAATAGGTTGTAGAGGAATAAAGCTGGGTTAATAAGCATTGATAATATACAACTGTAGGCTGGCTTCAGGGGCAAAGCCCCTGAAGAGAAAGGGAAAGAGAGAGAAAGAGAGAGAGAGAGAGAAAGAACGCAAGTGAGAGAGAGTGAGCACGTGCTCTGGATGAGGAGAGACTAGGAGAAGGCAGCAGAGGGACTGTCATGAAGAGTATGCTGGTATGTGACAGTAAAAGACCTTCTGGCAGCCAGCTAGTTTGGAGCGTGCTGGGACAATAAGTGCCATGGGTGTAGCCTGCTGCTACCTTGGACTTCCAGAGGGCAGACTTTGGCCTGTTTAATGGCCTGGATGACAGAGTCCCTTGGGAGGCAGTCCTGAAGGGCAAAGGCATCCAGGAAGTCTGAACATTCTTCAAGAACGTAATCTTAAAGGTGCAGGAGCCGGCCAACTTTATATGCCAAAAGGTGAGCTGGAGGGGAATAAGACCAGACCAGCCTGGCTGAACAGTGACCTTTGCCTGGAACTCAGGAAAAAAAATAAAAATAAAATTATGAACTTTGGAAGAAGAGGCAGGCAGATCAGGAGGACTACAAAGGTGTCATGAGGTTATGCAGGGAGAAAACCAGAAGGCCCAAAGACTGACTAGAACTTCATCTGGCTATTGCAGTAAAAGCTAATTTAAAAACTATGTCTATAAATACAATAAAATGAAAGCAGGGCTAAGGAGAATCTCCATCCCTTACTAGATGTGGGCGCAGGAAATAGTGACAAAGGTTGAAGAAAAGGCTGATGTACTTAACACCTTCTTTGCCTCAGTCTTTAATAATAAAGACCAGGTTTTCTCAGCGTACCCAGCCCTCTGTGCTGGAAGACAGGGACAAGGAGCAGAGTGACACCACAATAATCCAAGGGGAGAATTTCAATAACCACTTAGACACACCCAAGTCTATGGGGCCAGACATGACCCACCCAAGGGTACTCAGGGAACTGGTGGAAGTGCTCAGCAAGCCACTTTCAATCATTTATCAGCGCTCCTGGCTAACCAGGGAAGTCCCAGTTGACTGGAAGTTAGCAAATGTGATGCCCATCTACAAGAAGGTCCAGACGGAGCATCAGAGAACTACAGGCTTATCAGCCTGACCTTGGTGCTGGGGAAAGTTATGGAACACATCATCTTGAGTGTTATCACACAGCATGTACAGGACAAGCAGGCGATCAGGCCCCTTCAGCATGGATTTAAGAAAGGCAAGTCCTCCTTGACAAACATCATCTCCTTCTGTGACAAATGACACCCTTAGTGGGTGAGGGAATGTCTGTGGGTATTTATTGCCTGGAATTTAATGAAGGTTTTGAGACCGTTTCCCATAGCATTGCCCTGGAAAAACTAGACTGCTCATGACTTGGACAAGCGTATTCTTTGCTGAGTAAAAATCTGGCTGGACTGCAGGGCCCACAGGCTTGTGGTGAATGGAACCAAATCCATCTGGTGCCAGGTCACAAGTGGTGCTCCCCAGAGCTCAGTATTGGGGCCAGTTCTGTTTAATCTCCTTACCAGTGATCTGGATGAGAGGATTGAGTGCACCTGCAGTAAGTCTGCAAATGACACCACGTTGGTTGGGAGTGTTGATCTGCTTAAGGGTGGGAAGGCTCTACAGGGGGCTCTGGATGGGCTGCATTGATGGACCAAGGCCAATTGTATGAGATACTACAAGGCTAAAAGCTGGCTCCTGCACTCAGGTCACAACAGCCCCACACAACGCTACAGGCTTGGGGAAGACTGGCTGGAAAACTGCCTGGCAGAAAAGGACCTGAGTATGCTGGTAGACGGCCAGCTCAACATGAGCCAGCCGTGTGCCCACATGGCCAAGAAGGCCAACAGCATCCTGGCTTGTATCAGCAGCAGTGTAGCCAGCAGCACTAGGGAAGGTATTGTCCCCCTGTACTTGGCACTGGTGAGACTGCACCTTGAATACTGGGTTGGGCTTGAGCCCCTCACTACAAAAAAGACCTTGAGGTGCTGGAGCATGTCCAAAGAACAGCAAGGAAGCTGGCAAAGGGTCTAGACAACCAGTCCTATGAGAAAAGGCTGAGGGAACTGGGGTTTAGTCTGGAGGAAAGGAGTCTCAGGGGAGATCTCTACAGCTGCCTTAATAGAAGTGGTAGACAGGTGGGTGTTGGACTCTTCTCCCAGGCAGCAAGTGATTGGACAAGAGGAAATGGCCTCAGGTGGTGCCAGGGGAGGTTTAGATTGGATGTTAGGAAGCTTTTCTTCATGGCAAGGGTTGTCAAGTACTGGAACAGGCTTCCCAGGGAAGTAGTTGAGTCACTATTCTTAGAGGTATTTACAAGGTATGTAGAGGTGGTGCTTAGGGAAATGGCTTAGTGGTGGACTTGGCAGTGTCACGTTAATGGTGGGACTCAGTGATTTTAGGGGCCTTACCCAAGCTATACTGATTCTATGATTCTATGATTCTGTGATTACATGATTATCAGCCACAGAGCAACTCTCTGGGCTATGACCTTATGATCTAATTCCTTATCCCCATGTCACACTATGCCATGCAAATCTTAATCAATAATTTCCAAGTTTTCCTATTTGATTCTGTCCTTTCTGGGTTTCTTTTGCACTGGTATGAACCATGCATGGCCACTTTTTGCCTGAAGCTCTTTGGCCTCAAACAGTATTTTTGTTGAATTTATTTATCCAACATCCACTAGCCTGAGGACCACTGCTTCTTGATATGAAAGGCCAATGTGATATTGTACTTCCATTGTTAGTCCCACCTGGTATTTCATTTTTTAAAAAAACTATACAGCTTAAAAAAATTAGAAAAACACTGCCCTTTTTTCCTCCCTCTTTTCACATCTTTCTCCTTTTTTTCTCCTACATTTTTTTGTCACATTAAACATCTAGCCTCTGTCCTTGTTACTTCTGAAATCAGTGTAAAACCACAAATGAATTCTCCTGCTTTTCTGCTGAACTTCCTGGAAAAAAAGAAAACTGTAAAATCTTTTAATAAAATCTGTCATATTTAGGTTCATAACATGTCAAATAGGAACTCAAACTGAAGAAGAGAACAAATTAAAGGACAGTTCCTGGCAAACAAAAAATTCAGCATGAACAGAATTTTCTTCTTCCTCATGTGTTGCTTCACAGGAAATTATTTGAGGTGACATTCAGATGCACATCTGTCTCTGATATCTGTGTGTGGCTTTTACGTCCCCTAATGCAGGAAGAGGATACATGTCTGGGTGGCTCCGTATTTCTTAGCAACCACGACTGGCCCTTAGAAAAGGAAAAATAATGTGAGTGCAAGAAGAATAAGCCAGGTATAGAGCAATGATGTAGTGGTTGATTTTTTTTTTTATTTATTTATATTTTTACCCTACAAAAAAGATAGTGGGAAAGGTTTGTATTGTTGGAGACTTCCAAACTTTAAGTTTACAAAAAAATTAGGAGAATTTAGAAAAAAATTAGGGTAAGTCTTGGGACATCTTTCTATACTAGAAGATCTGATTTTATAATAGCATAATGAGATAAGTTAGGATTAATTTCTAATAGGTTGTGTATCTATATGAATAAGTTTTCCTGTACAATGTACTTCTTAGGTATAAGAATCAGGTGTATGAGAAATTGTCCATTTCTGTATGTGGCACACTCCACTATTGAGCAGAAGTGAATGGCATTGTAAGATCTGTCATATTGGTGCATGGTGACTTGAGATTTTATTTCCCTCAAAATGGAGGGTTTCTAAAGCAGATTTACTGACAAGGTCAGCTTCCAGTACTATTATAATTAAAGAACAAGGAAGAGAATAATGTTGATTCATTTCCTTAAATACTAATTCAGGTAGGTCTGTTCAGTGGAAATATATAATATTCTGATATAGGAAGGAAAGTTAACAAGAATAACAACAGCAGCAGCAACAATGACAAAAGAAGTGCAATGTCTAAATTATTGCTGCAAACCCAGAACAACAAATGTTCTGTGGATTCTGATTATAGTTAACAGAAAAAAATGTAAAAAAAAGTTGCAGGCTGACATGTTCAAAAGAGAAATTTAGGTATAGATTTATTAATCTAGAACTATTATTTGGTACTTCAGTCTTAGCTGAAAAATTAGCTATGTTTGTGACTGCTGCTGCTAAGCCATACATCGATTTATCCATGACATTATTCTAATATAACATCTCATTTGGTAAGATTACTTTTTCTACCTTATTAAAATATAATTTGTAGATGTTTTAGAGACAATGCTACTACTGTTGATAGTCTGGACAAACAGTTGACATGTATAGTTCTTTTTAACTGTGTTCCATTGTCATTCCCCCAGTAGGTGTAAGACATTTTAAGGAATCTAGTGAACTTGTTATTTAGATTTGTGCTGATGATATTTGTTACATGTACACCTGAAACTGAAGTATTTGACATTTTGTGACAAGCTCTGATGGTAAGTATCCAGGCTAAAAGAATGCCATGTTTGGGTTGGCAAAATGGTGAATGCTGAGAATAATAGTATAAGATGCTGTCTTTACACCTTCTAATGAAGTGTCTTCAATTAAGTTTTTTTTCCTGCAGGATTACTGAATGTGGAATTAGACTCCCAGCATAAGAGAACACTGCAAAATAAAAATGCAGATTCTAAAGTATACTTTATCATAAGAAAATGGCTATTTTATCTCCCAAATGGAAGCAATACTTTGCTATAGTTTGTGGCTTTATAGTCTCTATGGCAACAGTTTATTAGAACTCTTTCCAGTCTCTGCAGAATAGTCACACAGAAATGAAAACATTTGCTTTATTAACTGGAGAGGAACCAAAATTTCACCAACCATTTTTATTCTTACAAAAATGTTTCTTTATGGTCTCTCAAAGTGTAGTCGCAAGTGAAATTTCCTGTATTTATTATTCCAGTCTAGAGTTAAAACAATAGTTCATGCATTCATCCTATTTACAGTTATGCATTAGGTTTGCCTGGTAAATGGGGAAAAAATTAGTCTTTTAAAATTATTTTACTCAAATTTATACTTAGTTGCTTCAGTAGTCATTTAAATGTTCACTGCTTAATTCTATGTTACTAAGTAGTTGTCCAGTGGAAGTGAACTTTCACAAATATTAGTACAAACAACCTGGCAGAAAGCTTTTCTCAGTGGAAAGCACTAAAATTGTCAATAACTAGAAGATCTCAATCAAATGTAGACTCCTGACTCAGCACTGCCACTGAGGTTGACAAGAATACCAGTTTCTCCAAAAACATCATTTAGCAGTAAATAAATTTCAACATATAATTATGGTTAATTTGATGTTTTTAATTTTTTTTTGTTTCAAAATGGGGTCATTTTTTATTTTAAAAAAGATTTATTTTTTTTTTATTTCACCTATTTTTCAACTTGAAAGGGGTTTTTTTCCTTTTCATTGATTAGTTAGAAAAGAAAAAATACTTAAATCTGCAAAAGACATTTTTTCAACAATTAGAAACTGTGAAAGAACAGAAAATTCCAAAATGACCCTAACAACCCATGTCTGCTAGTTTTTATTAAACATCTGCCCTTTCCAGTGCAAAAATTTATTTTTTTTAATACAGTTTCAAAAAGTAAGTTTAACTAGGTCAAAACTGTGTGCCTTTCATTTTTACCAGCTGGGAAGCACATTCAATACTAATTAAATTTACTTCCCCCATGAAATATATCTGGTCCAAAAAAAATCACCACCAGCTTCATAACGGCAGACATAACATGTATTGTGTACTCCACTAGTACCTGGCATTAGGTGATTCCACACTCTTGCTCACATCCTCAAAACTTAATAGTTTTTAAACAGCTCATGGTTAAACAGCATTTGTCACAAATATCATTTTGAGTTCAGTTATTGATTATATTTTGAAGGGGATGAGTGGCAGTGTGATTGATATCTTACATGGGTCTGACGAAAAGTGTCTACTCTGGCATGTTTGCATGTATGTTTGTGAGAGAGCATCTCGGTTCTTCTCTTGTCTTCTCCAAGCTATTGTAAGCAGCATCTCTTACACCTAGGTCCAGAGACCTCCTCTGCCTTGCTCTCCTCAGTGAATAAGCATGACAGCAGGCCCGATTTGACCCTTGTATTAAAATTCTTCAGCCAACTCTGATTAAAAGATCAGCACTTTCTGGAATACAAGTGGCTTAGTGTACCTCAGTGAACAAATAATTTTCAACTATTCTTTCATACTGAAAAGAATAGTTTATGTGTTGTTGTGGAATTCATTCACCACTTCCCATGGGCAGGCAGGTGTTCAGCGTCCCCAGGAAAGCTGGGCTCCGTCACATGTAAAGGTTACTTGGGAAGACAAATGCCATAATCCCAAATGCCCCACTTCCATCTTCTTCCCCCAGCTTATACATACACAGTATGATGTCATATGATATGGAATGTCCCTTTGGCTAGTTCAGGTCAGCTGTCCTGGCTGTGTCCCCTCCCAGTTTCCCATGCCCCTCCAGCCCTCTTGCTAGCAGGGCCTGAGAAACTGACGAGCTTTTATTTTTACCTTGATTTCATATAAACATTACCAAGAAACAACTAAAAATGTCAGTGTGTTATCAACATTGTTCTCACACCAAATCCAAAACAGAGCACTGCACCAGCTACTAAGAAGAAAATTAACTTTAGCCCAGCTGAAACCAGGACATGTGTGTAGCATGTACTTTGCATGATCAGATAAAACCAAAGTCTTGAAGTAAAAATTGAACTGTTATGCACAGTCAGTACAAAGACAACACTTAGTCAATGCAAAATCACATGAATACATTCTAATAGAATCTATTTGAAATTATCATTTTGTCTGCGTAAAGGTCAGAAAGTAATAGCTGTATTATGACATATTTATAATACTACCAGTTACATCTGTCTGCTAGAATTTTCAGCATCAGAACTAACACTCAAGCCAAAGTCAAAAACAGTGGAGAAGCAACAGTACTAAGTCTATCTCTATGGAAGTTGCTTAAATTTCACCTTGTGCTAATCTTAAGCTAATGATCTGCTACATTACCCAAACATTGTTACCTTTTTCCCATTTTTAAAGGCATTAGATGTGAAATATATTACTTAATAAAGAAGAGGCAAAGTTTTGTCTTTGTATTAATATAGATTACTTATGTGAAATGAAAATGAAGAACATAAATCAAAATAACTCATTATAAGTTCCTTGTTTTACAGTAATTTATCAGGTTTATTTCTACTTTTTTTTTACTGTTCCATATCTAGCACCTACCACTTATCCCTTTACTTCATTTCTGAATTTTTGGTGTGTGTTCCCCAATTTCAAACAAGTTAAAGAAGTACTTCTAAATTAATCTATTTCCTTCTCTCCTCCATGACAGCAGGAATAAACCTTGGCATTCTCTAGGACCTCTAGTGAGCATGCTGTCACCAAAAAATTATTTAAATACCTATCTGATTCTCTAACTATTTTTTAATAAGAAAAAAAAAAAACCACAACACCCAAACACAACTACCTGAACACAAGACTCCTGAAATCTCCAAGGAAAAGAGAGGTGGAGGAGGCCTAATAAACTCTAGGAAAAACTTAATCATGGTGCTTGTTACAGGCAAAATCTCTGCATTATAAAGTATTATCTGCCAAAGGGATAATAGGAATTAAAAAGCTTTTCTGATTTTACAGATATATATATACACAAACATATACATATGTATAGGCACACATATTTCTGTGTTTTAATTTTCATTTGTTTTCTCTTTTAATGATTTTAATAATTTATGTAATACACAATCAGTCTTGTGTCAGATTCCCACACGGGAATGAGTTTCATTCACACAGTAAAAAATAATGCATGGCAATATATATTAATTTCTTGATGGAAACTCACTTCTTTAGCAAAGACTTGGAATAAATTTCACTGTGTTTTAAGCAGTCAGGCAGGCTTGATACACATGCTACTATGTGTTTAATTTATGCTGGTTCCCATATTTATGTGTATGAAGACCAGCTGCAAAAGCATAATATTGAACTGTTTATTTTTTTCGAGCAAGAATTCTAGGATGGCCTAAGACTGGAGTTTGTTTGAAATGCTTGTTACAATTCAAATTACAAGGATGCTCCTTTTATAAACTTACTTTCTAATCATACTAAAGTGCTTCTTTCTGTAGAAATTTCATTTCAATTAGTGATTTCTTTTGGGGGTGGGAGGGAAGAGAGAAAGAAAATTGATCAGTGGTGCCTCTCCTTACATCACCTAGGCAAAGTGGATGAAACATTGAAACACAAAGTGTTAGCTCCTATAATAACAATGTAAGCTTAATGTGAGAGAATCCAAGGTTCTAAATCGTATTAAATCTTATGATACATTGTAAGATTATTGCAGAAGGAAGTAAAAGGGTAGGGAATGAATTTTGCATTACAATCTTAACAATAATTAATTCAGAATTTTCTAGGCTTGGATTGTCTATATCTTTGGAGAGAAAGTGATTGCCTGTGGAGTCCAGCATAGACAGTGACTAATGGCGTTCCTATCTTTACAGTAGAACTCTGCAACTTCAGATTTATTCTTTGAATGCATCACTGTATGAATCTTAAATAGGACAGAGAGAGTTTAGTCTGGAATTATTTCCAGATTGCTTCTCTGAGGTATGTACTGTAGTTCTGGATTTCTTTTTTTCCACTTGTACAAAGAATTTTTGAATTTTTTAAAAAAGAAATTAAAATTAATATTGTGTATTATTTGAAGATTAATCTAAAAAAGAACTGTATGATCACCACTGGGAACAAAAGCTAATCTCCAAATGATTTTTTTTTATTATTAAATTTCTTAGGAAATCTTTCTCGAGGTCATCTTTTTCTGCCTATTCCCATACTTCTACAAAGTAGAAACTGTGTTTTAGGCGTATTTTTTTCTAAAAAGTAAGAAAAATGAGCCCTACATAGAAACTATGATCTAGTATTCATCAGATCTCTTAATCAGACAGTTCAAGATCATCTAGAATAGATTTCTGCTGGAATGGAAAACTGAATGTATTCCATTCCACACTATGAATCTCAAATAGATATTCAGAGATCCATAAAAGGGAAAGGAAGAGAAGAGTCAAAGAGTAGAACCTCTATTTTAAATTGTATTAAGTTGTAAACGTTTGAAGTAAGTAAGAAAAAGTTTGTGGGTTTTGTTTTGTCTGACATATCTGAATTAGGACCTTCGTAAGTGAACAAATTTTATTAAAGCAGTCCTAATCTGCAAGATTACATTAACGAATTTACATTAATGAAGCCAAGAGCTATGACAGAAAAATAGCTCATGAACTGATGGATGAAAATATACATGGAAAAAAGGGAAAAAATATTTTTAGTAAGGCTTCTGTTTTTTTTGTTTTTGTTTTTGTTTTTGTTTTTTTTTTAAAAAGAACTCTTCTCATTTAGTGTTTCCTACAGTGGAAATGAATTATTTTTTAGTTCCTTCCCTTCCATTTAGTTCCTCCCCGCCCCCCCCCCCCCCAACCCCCCTCCCCCTGGTAGTATGTGTCTTCAGCTAGAAAGATTCATAGCAGAATATAAGAGATCATTTGATTAAAACTTTATTTGTATTCTGTTCAATGGTTTAAATCGTAAAACAAAATGTTGACTGCATTCATTTTAAAACATGGAATTTGTCCTCTGTATTTTATATTCCTAGCCCAGAGTATGCTGAAAACCTTTAAATAAGAAAAATCATGCTCTCCTTTTGTTTGAGGCAGGTTAGAAAAGCAATAACATTTATGACTGTTAAAAATCAATGGTTTTCCACTAGTTCTCTTATTTGAAAATGTTATGTAATAGTTTCCCTGGTATTGCATAGTGAGCATGATGGACTATCAGCAAATTTGGTTTAGGGTCTCTGATATATTTCCTTTGTTTTGCAAAATTATTACATTAGACATAGATTCTTAACTTATGTAGCATCATTTTGCTCAGACGTGTGTCTTATAGGACTAAAATGATTCTGTAGGGAAAAATATGAGATCCTAATTCACAAGGACATTTACTCACCCGATTTTTTCTGCTGACTCAAGTAGGACCATTTCAGATATGTTGCAGCTGAGCAAAGAGTAAATTTTAGTTAAGAAGTCAGTATAAATGTTTCTTCTTCAACTCCTGTTTATCAGTTTCTGTCTTCACATGTGTTTGCTTCCCCAACAATTGTTCTAACAGAGCTTTATGTGGTGTGGTGCTGTAACCCAGACAGCTGAAATGATTGGAGTAAAAACTGTTGATACAGTTCCTTTTTCTAACTCTTCTTACATTTATGTTATGGTGCTAACAATGAAGCTTTCCCCTGTAGAACTTAGTTTGGTTCAATTCAGAAGGCTAGCTCCATTTCGGAGGAGCAATAACAAGCTTCCTAAAATGGTTTCTCCTCTGAATAAAACCTAACCTGGAACTACACCTTGAGTAAAGGCTCACTTGTGACCATACTGTCATGCAAAGAAAAGTAATCATGAACTTGATTATCTGCAATTGCCTCTGATGTAGTAATTTACAAATTAGGTGTGAAAAACTACATTTTATACCTCAGTTTTCTCAGGGGTAAATGGCTGTACAAGGTGTAGTTGTAATAGAGAATCAAGTGTATTGTGTCACTATGTGCTATGCAAGCTACAGCACTCAGGTTGCATTGTGTTCTCTTCTCCTGAAAAGTAAAACATTTTGTGAGTTTTACTGTACCAAATTATGTCACTTTGTGCCTATGATTGCTATGTGTCTGGTATAACAAGCAATCAGCTACTGAATAGCTTTATGCATACTGATGGCACTGTCTCTATGATTATTAATACTAATACTGAAATACAGTCTAGTACTGGGGGTGGGAGGGAGCAAAACAGGAATATTGCCTTTTTCCGAAGTAAGCTTTAATAATATTTTTGTCTTCAGTTTAAAGGACTTCCAAACCTTGGCTCCTCTGCTCAGTTCCTCACATAATTAAATTAATTTTGGTATAAACTACATAATTATACATTTCCAATTTCAGCTGCATATTAATTCAGTTATGGTAGTTCAGCACTAAAGAATGGGCAGGTTAGGACAGAAGAAACCATTATGAAATATTACCTGTCATATGCAATTCTATGAATGTTTACTGAGCAGCACTTGACCTAAGATACAGCTGAGTATGTAAGATGGATTTCCAGCTCTTTACAAAGGGCTCCTTGTAGCATAAAAAATAGATGTTCAGGGTGATTCACAGAAGAAGAAAAAGAAGCAATAGAAAACTGTTATTTAGAATTCTCTCTCTCTCCTCCCTGCCCTTTCCATCGTAGCTCTTCTGTATTTACAGATCCCATTTCATTACTGTGATTCTGAAGTGGCTCCATTGAAAAGCTTTTGCTTTAGACCAACATACTTGTAAAGCATGTGATATGAAATAATATTCTAGTAAATGATTTATTAATACAACAAACTTGAAAAATGCATATGTTAGTACAATTTTGCTTTTGATTTGACTGTATGGACAGTATTTATGATTGTGAATATAAATTCAGAAGCTGAAGCATAATTGAGTATTTGCCATCTTCTGATAAATAATTGTCAGATTTTGCTCATTGAGCCTCAGAAACTAATGTCATTACTAGCAGTAATTTGGCATTCTGCAATGTTTGAATAGAAGTAACTGAAAGAAACAGTTGACACCAGGGAATTAAAAAAGGATTTTTTTCAATTGTAGCTTTGTATATGAAAACTGGGATATGATTATAGAAAGGTTCATTTTTACCTGCAATTATATCCTACTTTTTAGGGAGGGTAAAGAAGATAAAGATTATTATATCACAGCTTTTCTCAATTATTTTCTTGCTATTTATTTTCAAACAGTACTGAAGTTTTCACATATTTACAGCTTTGTTGAGCTTAAATAATTTAAGTAAACTACAGTGGGTAATTTCACCATCTAGAATTTTTATATTTTCTTTTATTCCTTTCAGGAACAGGTCCTAGTTACCCTGGCTAATAATCTCTTAGCAGTATGCTGGCCAGTGGCTATTCTGCAGTATTGTTGCCATGGAGTCTTGCTCAGCGGGAAAAAAACCCAAACAAACAAACAAACAAAAAAACCCCAAACACAACAAAACCCCACAAACTTTACTTAGTTTTATGTTTTTATTGTTTTATTTCAGAGCACTTCTAATGGATAGTGACTTGCAGTATTCTGACAGTTTCTTACATGTAACAGGTTTTTCTCTATCATTCTTGTTTTGCAAAGGATAAGGGGGGAAGAGAGAACATTGAGAGTGAGTTGTAACAGCAATAGTTTGGGGGCTGACAGATCACCTCTTTCTCTGAACTGCTGTGAAATCCATGCATATCAGTGACACTGAAACAAGAAAATTAGGCATGGTAATAATTAGCAATACCATTATCCAAATACACCTGGTTTCTATTTTGTATTGAAAGAAAGATGTGCTCCCCAATGGCCCTCACAGCCAAGTCAATTTTGAGAAATTCTTATTTGTTCCTGCATTTTTTTGCTGGGAATTAGAGAGATATTTAGATATTCCTTGAAGATTTTGTATTATTTATGAAAGCTGCAAAAAAATGAATTACTTTGAAATAAAGGAAAGCTGACATTTAATAAAATCTATTGGCTAGTAGAATCTGAGTCACACCATTAATTGTCCTTCCATGTATAGACACAACACTTAAAGAGATAAATGGCATTTGTTGCTTTGCCTCTCTAGTTTTGTTCTTCTCTATCCTGTGTCGCTGTAGGAATCTTGAAGTTCTACATAAGGTCTTCCCCCTTCTTCACTTCACACACACACACACACACCCACCCCTTAATGTGGTAGTACCTGAAGTTTTTGTTTGTGATTCTTTCTAATGATTATATTACATTTCATCACAGCATTGAATACTGATGTCCATTTAAATGATTTTGGGAAGTAGAGTATATTAATTTATTTCACCCAAGCTTACAAAAACCTACCTTGATTCTATTCCTGTTTCTTCTTAATTTTATTCATGCTTCTTTAGAAACAACTGGTATTTTTAAGGGCAATTATATGCAAAGATCTTAGCAGGAGTGGCTGTACTTTCTTGCAAGGAATAACCTTGAGGGATGCATAGCTGTAAAATTTCAACGTCATGCCATAAGATTTGTCTCCTCAGAACAGAAAAACACTGCAACCTAAGATTAAATGAGCAGCTGGTAGAGAGTTTCTGATTTGATCATGTTGCTTTTTTAGACAGACTAATTGTTCTGATTTATGGTTATCACCTGTATTTCATGGGTGCTTGCTTCCAGCTCTAATTAATGGATAATTTTTAACTGCTACTACTTTAATTGTTCCTTGGATTTCAAAGAGTAGAGGAAACATGGCTGTTAGCAAATAGAGGCCTTGCTTCTATGACCTTTCTTTGTGTTAGAAATGGAAATTATAATTTTTTGGCCTTGTTTTTTTTTTTGAGATACAGAGTTTTATACCATCTATAAATAAGAATATTTTGCTATGTATATAGTGATGACTATAATAAAAATTATACAAAATTCACCTTCAATGTGTAAAAAAAAATAGTTTAAAACTTTCTAGTATAAGGTTGACGTTATTTAGGACACAACAGATCTTTTAAATAGTTTGTTCATTTATTCCTCATCACTATATAACAAAACAGCACAATTTTATTAATCTTTCAGTAATCTTTTTTTGACTAATCAACTCCTTTCAGAGATACATATAATCTTGGTACAAAGATGTAAAGAGATGGAGGATCCATCACTTCCCTTTGCTATGTCATTTCAGTGGTTTTGTGAACAACAAAACACAGCTGTAATATCTTTTATAAAAGCTCTTCTAGTCATGGTATGAATAATAAAGAAAGAGTAAATAACAACAGAACATGGATTATAAAAGTAACAGAAAATATATCGTAAAAATCAATACTGTTACAAGAGGAACAACATTGCAGAGATAAATATGAAATAAAAAATAATTTTTTTAGGAAAAATTTCAAAAAAAGCAACAGGATTTTATAGTACCTGAAATAGAATGCATAAGAGATAAGAAGTCAGAGATTGTGCTAAGGTGATAGTTAGAGAGAAGAAAATGATGAATATGGAAGTGTTTTTAATAAAGTAATCCAAACTTCATATATACTCACAAAAGAAAACAAAGTAGGATTCAGCCAAAATAGCATTTTTGAAGATAAAGCCATCTTGAAACTGTTGCTAGAACTACAAGCAGAAAACTTTCTAAGACTTCATGATTTGATTGTTTTTATTGTTTTGAATGTAGAGGATAACATTAGCAAATCAATTGTAAAACAAACAAAAAAACAAACAAAAAAACCCAACACAAACCCACCTAGCTAATTCTGAAAGGTGGCGTTTGGTTTTTTTTTCTAATCTAGTTTTACAAACCTACATTTCCTGCAAAACTTGTAAATTTCTCTAACATCTCACCTTTAACCATTCATGAGTCATTCCTGTCACAAACACTCTCACACATGAGTATATTTGCAAAACTGATGTTACTGGTACCTTCTCTGCATGTTTCAGACTTTTCATAAATCTTTTCAGATTCATTCCTGAGACTTCCTTTCTGATTTGCTGGTTACAGAGCATATATGAAGCTTAGCAGAAGGAAAACACACACACACACAAAGAAAAAAGAGGTCTAAATCTCAGAAAAGAAATAAAAGGGAAAAAAACCCAGTCTAGATCTCAGAATATAACTAAAAGAGGAAAATATACAGGGAGTGCACAGAGAATGCGTACTTATTTGTGTAGCATTTAAGCTTCCCCTTCAAGTTTCAAATATTATGTGACATAAACTGGTTAGAAAAAATGATTGAATAATTAAACTTATGACCAGATATACTCTCTGGAGTAAACTAGGATACTCTGAAAAGTTTAAAGATTATCTCAGAAGCTTTTTAAATAGGACATACATTGACATATTTTTCATTTAAAATATGCACATTTTTCATTTAAAAAAACAAAGAAACAAACAGAACCTTAATCTTTTGAAACTAATTGTTTTGTGAAAAGGTTGTAGATTCAACACCATATTCACCTGAGAAGTCTTCCAACTATCTTTGGACTAGACTGCTTAAGAGCAGAAGTTCTTTAAAGCCTGGTCATAGAGACCTGTACTAGGATAGGATGCAAAAAACCTAGCTTTAAGACTCCTCTATGCCTGGTTTCATTATATCACAATTCTTTTACAATTTTGAATGAAAAACAATAGACACCCTGATATATTTTTCACAAAAAAGGTTAAAATATATTATAGACATGAATTCTCCTTAAGATAGAATATTCTATCCATTAACAAAGTTACCATCTATTTTTCAAAGGATGGAGCAAAAACGAGATTTAGAGATGTGGTTAGTAGATACAAATATCAAGTCAAAGTTAATATTAATGTAAGAAGGGGATGAAATGTTTTGATAACCCAGATGCTTTTATCAATTTAATTTCTGAACTATGGAAGGATTTGAATGTTTGTTGTGAATTATGTTTTCTTTCAAAAGAACAAATAGTTCCAGAGTATGCATTAGTTGAGTCTGATAGAGGAATTAGATGTTTCAGTATAATAAATGTGTAAATACGATCCAGAGTATGAGTGTCATTCATTTTTTATTTTAAAATATCTGTTTTCTTCCAGAACAAAACTAAATTTTTAAACCTCTCAGTAATGAAAAAGAATCTTTCTTCCCCTTCCCCTTACCTTTCCATAAAACCAAATATCAGTTTTCAGAGAAGCATATTCTTAAACCTAATAAAACTATTTCACCTACCAGTTAAAACTGCCATCTATTTTTCAGTTTAAGTCCGCACCCCTCGCATATCTACATCTTTATAGGGCTCTTCTTATTTTTGATCTGAGGCAAATGAATTGTGACAAACAATCTTCAACCTGTCTTATAACTGTATACATGGCTCCGTTATCAGTGGAAGAATGGTAATTAAAGTAGGTTGGGATACTACAAATGGGGTAGTTTTCCAAAACCAGTAGTTTTAAACTTTCACAACCAGTGTCTCAGTTAAAAACTTCTGTAAGACTATGTTTGTCCATCATTTGTCATTGGCTTGTCATAGACTTTTTGCACATACTGTCATCAGTTTCTGTAGCTGGATAGGCTAACTGCTACTTAGTGTCAGTCAGTTGTTAGCATTTTATATTGTCACTAAATCACCACATGTATATTCTGTGTTCTGGCCTTCAATCAGACAGCTGTGGCCTAGGCGTGAGCCTTCAATGCAGAACAGAGGTGCTAGTGCAACATTACAATGTTTATTGCATCCCCCTGGAATGGATAAAAGCAGCAGAAAAAAATTGCAGTGACAAATTTATTATTATGTTCCAGCCATCAAAAGGTAAAAACTTTCCAACCAAGCAAAGAGGTCTGTGTTCTATATTGTGCTAGTGCTCATCTTACTGTGTAACAGTTGATCTGCCTTGATTGGGTTGATGGAGCTTGCACAAGAGCATCAGGAGTAGGCTGCAGCCATGGCTTTCTGTTGATAAGTAGTCATATTCTAGAGACTAGGGCTATACAACTGCACAAAATAATGTGGTAATTCATTTAGAAGAATTACCTGGTAAAATAGCCTTTAAAATAGTGTGAATTTTAGAGCTATGAAAAAGGTTCGTATTTCAATAGTGTAGTTACCTGCAGATTTGCCTACAGTGCAAGTTAAGTATTTCAGAAGAAATAATATGCTTTGAACATTTGAAAATAATAAATATTCTAGCTTCTCCTTGGCACTAGAGAGACAGCTTTAGGCTGTCCAACCTTGGTTAAGTCAAGCTCCTGCTAACTTGGTAAATAATCTGTTCGTGTGCTGCATTTGAGAGCTTGGCCTTTGCTGGTGGAAAGAAGGGGAAAGCAGGCTTATTGAGGTCTATTATGTTCCCATTAACCTAAAAAGCAGAGACACTCTCTGTCATTTTAAGTGTTCATATGCTGTATTCAGCAGCATTAAAGTTGACCACCTCTGCCCTTACTAACATATGTAATTATAATCAAAGAAAATTACTAAAAAGCTGGAGTACTCCATCTGTATCTTGCAGATCAGGCTTGGCTTGTATTCATGGCAAACATGTCCTTATGGATATGAATATTAATACTTTAAAATGGTGACCTTTATGAATAGTTGTGCCCCTTTATCTCCGTGTTTCATTTTTTAACTTTGACATTTGTTTGATATTTCATAATGGTATCCTTTCTGTCACTAAACAGACACAGCCCTCTGGTCAAGGCTGCATTCTGGTACTCCACCCTATAGCTCTAGCAAGAAAAAATGTTCTGGCTTCAAATTAAATAGAGGGTGTCTTATAAAAAGAAATCAAATGCACACATAAAGAGGGTCACTGGAAAGACTTGGTGATCCTGAAAGGAATATTTTTGTTTCTCTGTATCTGTTTGGTTTCAATAGTCATTTTTATTACTTTTTAACCCCTGTTTTCCAAGTCTGTATGTGAATATGTAAGGTTAGCTAGGTAATACACCATGAAGATTACAGTGTTTGTGTCTATGAATAGATCTGTGCCTGAAACTTGGATGTAGGAAATGACCTTGACTCTACTTTTTGTAGTTATGTTTTCCAGTTTCTTTGTTTGCTTTTTTGTGCCCAGGTTTCTTGTAGTTTTTGGTGGATAAGTTTCAGAGACATCACTAGCATGTCAATCACATACTTGCAATTTCCTTAGAATATTGGTTAATCTCTTTTTTGGTGGAAAAGATGCAATTACATGTCACATTACATTAATCATGTCAACATGTTAATACCAGACTTCATGTTTACCCATGTTTTCCTTTGTTGAAATAAAAAATCTAGGATCATGATATTAAAAGGTTTACTATATATAGTCTAAGTAATATATTTGAGAAAACAGTACAAGAAGAAATGAATCCATCAATATGACTTGTTTTCTCTTTGGACTATGACTGCTCTTCCCCTCAAATTCTGAACCTTCTGCATCAGAGAAGAGTATCCTTTAGAAACTTCACAACACTAATTTTGTACAGTTGCTGGAATTACTTACAATATTTTCAAATAAGTGTTTGTTTTTCTGTGTTCAATCTATAGAAAATAATAACAAGAAAGACGAAAAAAGGATCATATTGAATTATGTATGAATTTTAATTTGTACCGTTTATTGAAGCCATGTTCATGTAACATAAAGTACCAAGTAGCTGCAGACAAGGAGGCCAGAGGCCAGCCTTTGGGCTAAGTCTGAAGGTTTTATTTAGCCTCTTTTGCATAGCAGAAATTAAGAATAAACCTATCAGCTAAATGGAGCAAAAAGTTTTAAAAGAGATGGGGATCACAGCTCAGGTACTCCTTGTGTCTTGCTACATTATTTTTCTCCATGACTGGTGAAAAAAACTCAGTTGCTGTGCCAGCAGTTGTCTTAAGGCAAGAGCTGCATTAAAATGCATGCTAGATTCACATTATAGCACTTCTTTTCTGTTATCCAGGTGCTATTGAGGAAAGTTCTCTGCAAATTACAAATTCAGCAGCTTGATGAGTATGTCAGGCTTGTCAATTGTCAGTGAGAGAAAATGGGTAATCATCAGGAAGTTCAAGGTGACATCTTTGGTAAGGTGCAGAATGTTAATATCAGCAAATAAGCACGAATATGAGGAACCTCTACCTGAAAAATATAACCCATGTGGCAGTATCTCTCTCTGTGCCTTATAGTATAGCTAACACCCTCTAAGTGGCTTCCTTCTGCTGGTTATTGTGTGCCAACTATTTTCAGCATTAAAGCCAAAACAGCTAAAGGAAGCCAACTCTCTTGTGATCACCTTTTAAATTAACTGTTAACTGTTAAACTTGACATGAGGTTTCCTATTACTAAGGTTACTTTCTTTTGCAAAAGGATAACAGTTAAAAGATCAGTTCTCTCAAGTAGGTTAAAGACCTAAAAGAAGGGGGAAGCAAACCCTATCTTGTAAGGTGATCGCCTCTCAGATAAAGTGATTTTAAAAGCCATCAAAAGAGAGAGTCTCTTTCATTCCTGGGTAGCCATTGTCACAGGACCAAAACTTTTACTACTATAAGAGGGGATTCTTGCCCTCTTGTAATTGCAACTAGTAAGCAATTTCCAGTTTTGTGGGGTTTTAGTTTGTTTTTTTCTTTTTTTTCGGGGGGGGGGGGGGTTCAATCTAAAGACATCTACTATATTTAAAGATTGTGAAACAAAGTGAACAGATAAAATTAAAGGGAAAGCAAACCTCCTTGTTTAAGTTTATCCATCATAGTATGAATAATTTCAGTAGCTGTCTTGTTTAATGCCTTTACTTTGTGACTATAAAAGAATATGATGCATTTAGAAATGCTACATGGAAGCTTAGATACTCAACAAGGAAAACTACAGGGCAGACTGTTATTGACTTTGCACAAAATTCAGTCAGAATTCAGCTCATCATATTTATTTCTTTTCCCCACCTATATTTTGATATGAAATAAACACCACTTATCAAATACCTGTACAACGTTTACTAATTGATAACTGGTTTTGCCAATAAATTTTAAAAGTTCTGGCTTTCCATGGAGATTAATCCCTTTTCATTTGGATTCATTCTGCCTTCTATTTGATTAAAACTTCAGAATCAAATCAGATGTCTTTAAAGTAATACTGCTTCTACCTATTTTGATGAGGTTTAATTAACCTGAGTGGTTCCTACTTGCTAACTTGATCATTGTTTATATAGTAATAAATAGCTTTTGACTGACATTGTGAGTTCATTAAACACGAATATTTATAATGAAGGGGAATACTGTCTATTAAAATTAACACTGTAATCTCTGTATTTTTATTAGGTGCATGATAATGGAAAATAATGACAGACTGCCCTGTTTACACACAATGTACACATTTTTGTGATCTGTGAAAAGAAACTTATTAGACATCTTAATCAACTTTTACTGGCCTTATCATAATTCCACAATAGTTATCTATGAAAAGACCTTCCTTTTTTTCCCAAGCATTCTATTTATTGTTACTAGAAAATCAAAATCTTAACACTCCTTCATATTTTCCTGCAAAAGAGAGTGTAAGAATAATTTGTAGTTTGTAGACCACTGGGCTTTGAAGTTCTCCAACATACAAAAGACAAATTACAGCTGCAGGTATTCCTAGCTTCCTCATCGTCAGCTCACTCCATATTAATTTATTTATTATCAGAATTCATTAAGAATTACATAGTATGAAAATTTGTAGCTACCATGGCAATTAACAGGATTTGCTCACAGACTATGGTTTCCTAAGTAATTTATAAATGTCTTGGTAAAGAAATTATTTTTTCTTTCTGTAGGGACAAGGAGGTCCGATTCTTGACCCTAATGATAGGAAACTTGGTCTTGCTTTGCAGAGTAAAAACAGTATTTCTGATTCATCCATGGGTATGTTCTTTCCACTTGAAGATTAGTAGTTCTGTTATAACTCAGCTCAGGTAAGCTCCTAGTCACCAAAATAGTCATGGCTGTACTAGACCTTCTAAACATAAGGAAAAAAAAATCTCAGAACAACTGTGGAACCACAGCCTAAAATTGTCTTAATGAAAGCTGACTTATTTCTGAAGTGAATTTTCCAGCTGTTACTTAAGGTATTACTAAAATCATGGAACACAAATAGATTGAGTGAGACATTCAACCTCTATAAGAAAAGGCACACAGAGGCAAGCTCTCCTATATAATACAACACAGATTAACACAAAGCAACGTTTTAATCTTTTTTTTCAGTACACTGCTCCATTAAAATAATTTGTACTGCTATGATCAAGAGTTACTTCACAAGCAAAACCAGAAAAGGCAGTTTTTAAACTATACCTCTTTAAGTTATGTTTTCCACAAGAAACAAAATGCCTATTAGTTTTTGAAAGGCACTGCCCTGTACACCTGTAAGTATGGCTCCAGGACATCCAGTAAAATACCTATAGTAAAAACCTAAATTCCTCAGATCCACTCACTTTAAGAAGTAGATGTTACAGGTAGTAAAGACCTAGGGAAATGAAGAACAGATCTCACAGAGATCTACAACTTCTAAATATTGCTTAATATTTTTGAACTGAAAAAACAAGACACTACAAAGGGTGAAAATTTACATGCACAAATATAAATCTACCTTGGCAATGTACAAAACTTGTTGGTATTAAGTTCTTAAATTTAATCTATTTTTTCTATTCCAAATAATTTCATCTGCAGTAGTTTAAAATGGTCTATTACTTAATATTCTTTACTCCACCTAAATACATGAAGATATAAATATAACTTTTAGGGAGAAAATACAATGAATTTCTAGACAATTGTTAATATGATGTAAAAACTTCCTTATTGTTCCTGAATTCAATATGACAACCATGCACTTTAGATATTTTGTATAATAATAAATAAAATGACATATTGGTGCTTTTGAAGCTCCATAGATTTTATCACAACAAAACTGCAAACTCTGGATCAGATGTTTAGTGCTGCTTAGGAGAGCAGACATGAGAAAAATTCTCCATGTTGAATAGATGTATAAACTGACTTAATTATTTTTTTGTGACACTGAATCTGTAGTCTTTCCAACATTTTAACAAAACAGTAGTTCTGATGAAAGATTGACCATACTCATATAGTTGAAGAATCACTCAAAGTATAAAAGCAATCTCTGTTTTAAATGAAACAAGGATTTGTTAATTTCTGCTATTTCCCAGTACTTTATTAGATTTTCCTGGGTTTAAAAATCTGTCAAAAAATTGAATACATTTTTAATTGTATGGACTGAAAAAGAAATATGTATTGACTTTTACAAATACAATAACCTCAGATTCAAGAGCTGACTTTGAAAGTTAGCAATTTGCATTTTAGAAGTGACCCTGTGACTTTTTGAATCTGTGCACTATGGTATAAAGAAGACCATATCTGCATTAGTCATCTCACCCTTTTTTGTTTTATTGACTGTCTAGGTGACTATGCCTGTCTTTTTTGGTAGCTGTTATGCTGGAAAAAGTGCCTGTTTGTAAAGAAGTTAGTATTTTTTGGCACTTTTGAACTATGTTGCTATACCATGACAGAGAAAATTTTATTGGAAATTACTTGCTTACATGTTCAGGAAGACTGATGAAATATGTGTGCCTCAATGAGTTCTGGAGCACAGAGTTGTTATAATTTGCATTCAGATACCTATGAAATAGCAGTGATATTTATAGAACAAAACTGACAATGTCCCAGAAGTACCTATAGACTTGACAACTCTTTCCTGTCCTTAGGATAAATTGTAACAATTGAACTATTAATGAACTATGATTTCAGAAAAAAATAACTTGTCCATATAGGAAAGGGAAGGTAACACAAACAATTTTTTCTTTCAAGTGCATGCAAATTTACTGTTAGTTGAAAATCATATAAAGGAGTAACAGATCTTGTAGCTAATCTCTAACAGTAGAAATTTTTCCTTAAATTTTTTACTTTAAAATTTTTCTTATAGTTTTATTATTTAATTTTTTTATTTAATTTTATTAGTTTAAATTTCCATTATATCTCTTTCAAAGTTTCAGTAACATTTTTTTCATCTATTGCGAGAATATGCACTTGAAATGTTCACACAGAAAATCATATATTACGCAGAGGTTCCCTTACTTTCTTTACAGAGCTTCAGACTTTCAATTCACCAGATCACTAGCTAGAGATTTAATACGAATTTCTAAGCAATCTTTTTGTGCAGAAGAGGCAATTGCTTAAAGACAACCTACACATCAGCTTCATTGCATATACAGCCAGGCTTGATGGCATTCCCTGAGGGATCAAAGTGTTATTCTCAGGCCAAGAAATTTCAAAGACCACTGTAGAGTAATGGGACAAAAGCTATAAAGACTTTTTGTAATATTACATTGGTCGGAAGGTGAGTTAGGTAGGAAATTCTCTGGGAAACAGTAATGAGAATTCCCATGTAGATTATGTAGATACCTGAGCTCTTGATCTTTTGATTTATGGTGAAATGCACTAAAATGATTGATTTTACCTAGTTCTACCTAGTTCTATTGCCTTTCTTCTTCTTCTTCTTTTTTTTTTTTTTTTTTTTCTGTTTCTTTTTCCTCTCTTCTTGCTAATGAAGGATTTAAATCTGTTTTTATTTCCACTGGAAAAAATAAATGGTATGTATAAGTACAATAGATGTACAAACCTGAGATGTAGCTAATATCACTAAATGAATGTGTGTGTAAATTTCCTTTTTCAAGAAAAGATGTTTCTGTGTACTGCTCATTGCTTATAACATTGTGGTACTTTTATGTAAGCTGGCTGAGAATTGATTAGTTCTATTATCATCCCTGAGAATGAACAAGCTGCAGACTCTCTACTAAGTTTAAATTAACTGGCATGTTTGCAGAGACCCTCCAGGATACTCTCAAGCAGAGCTAGTTTACTGTCTGGAGTGTTGTTTCAAGGACACATATAACCAGGACTTTTTCGCCATCTAGTAAACTTTTTTTAAACAACCTCAGTTATCTCTTCTAAGTTCTTACACAAATTATTTTTGCTAATTAGTTTGCTTACACTTTCTTTCCACTTTAAGATTTTAGGCCTTTGGAAGCTCCAGGTGTACATATAACTGGTTTTGGTAGGTTTCTCTTTAAAAGCATTGAATGTAGTCAGGTCATCATTGGTTACTAGTAAACTAAGAATTTCCAGATCAATGGTTTATTAATTAACAACATTTGAATGTTGTTAGGTTTGTAGGAACTTATTCTTAGAAATAAACAGATTATTGAAGAAATTTTATATTTATTTTACTGATGGCTACAAGAGATTTGATAGTATTTCCTTCAACCTGAAATCCCTTCTAAAAATCCTTTATTCTTTTGAGTAGTAGTACTTGATATATTTATGGAAATGACTTAAAATATTCTAGCAAGAGAACTTACATTTCTGCCTAACTATATATAAAACAATTTAGAAAAAGACCAAGGAAGTAGAAGAAATCCAGAAAACCTAATCAATTAATTGAGTATAGTATAATATTAAATCAGTTCTAGCAATAATAATAAACATGTTGATATTCATATTAATTAGGGTAGTGACAAAAGAAAAAATAAAAATTACATCTTTTCTTATATTTAATCAGCTTATGACATGAACTGCAAGAATCTTTGGAAACCCTTCATCAGTAACCCAGTGACCTGACTGCTTTATGAATGTGTTTTGTCTTTTACTGATTTGTTCTCTCCCCAGTAAAATAAACTGCCTAAATTTTGATGAAAGTTTTTAATAAAATCATTTACTGAAGTAAATTGGCAGGGACTACAAAACTGGGTTTAGTTTAAATGTGTGTAAAAAGCCTCATTCATTTGGAAAATAAAAATACGTTCCTACAAGCATGTATTTTTCTCCCAGGACATAATTAAGTCCCAGAGGGGTTTATTGCAACACCTTCTATGTATAACTCCTTCACTGAATTAAAACATAGCAGAGTTCTACTAATTGTACAACAACTATCATGAGGGAAGGTCCACTTTGATTTTTCCTAATAGTTGTGTAATTATGCCTTATATTCCAGTTTTGTGCAAATTGTATCATGATCAACTTATAACTATGTACATATAGGTGGCCAGTGATAATCTATAAATCATGAGACTACATCTTTCCTATTAAATATTTGGTTTGAAAGAAAGTCTTCTAACTTATAACACTGTCTTGCGGGGGCGGGGTGGGGGGCTGGGGTGTGGGGGGAGGGAAGTTGGATCTGAAAAATTATTCACTTCAGTTTATATAATTTATTAGTTATTCTAGAATGCCCAATTAGACATGCATGTTTCTTTAAAAGCAATGGCTATATTTTAGTAAATAGTTTTGTCAGAACATATGTATTTCATAGAATCATAGAACAGTCTTTGTTGGAAGGGACTTAAACATCATCTAGTTTCAAGGCCCCCTGCCTTGGTTGCTCAAAGCCCCATCCAGCCTGGCCTTAACACTTCCAGGGATGGGCATCCACAGCTCCTCTAGGCAGCCTGTTAACAGTGTCTCACCACCCTCATAGTAAAGAATTTCTTCCTAATATCTCATCTACCCTCTCTCAGTTTAAAGCCATTACCCCTTGCCCTATCAGTACATGCCCTTCTAAAAAGTTCCTCTCCAGCTTCCTTGTAGGCCTTCTTTAGATACTGGAAGTTTGTTAAAATGTGTCCCCAAAGCCTTTTCTTCAGGCTCAACAACCCCAACTCTTTCAGCCTGTCTTCGTAGGAGAGGTGCTCCAGGCCTCTGATCGTCTTCATGGCCCTCCTCTGAACTCACTCTAACCTGTCCATATCCTTCTTATGTTGGGGGCTCCAGAGGTGAACACTCCAGGTGGGGTCTCATGAGAGCGGAGTAGAGGGGAAGAATCACCTCTCTCACCCGGCTGGCCATGCTTCTTTTTCTGCATCCCAGGGTATAGCTGGCTTTCTCGCCTGCAAGCATACACTCCTGGATCATGTTGATCTTTTTGTTAACCAACACTTCCAAGTCCTTCTCCTTAGGGTTGCTCTCAATCCATTCTCCACCAAGCCTATATTTGTGCTTGGGATTGCCCTGACCCCTGTGCAGGAACTTGCACTTGACCTTGTTGAACTTCATGAGGTTTACACAGGCCTGCCTCTCAAACCTTTCAAGTCCCTCTGGATGGTATCCCTGCCCTCCAGCATGTCTACTGTACCACTTGGTGTCAGCAAAATTCCTCTGGGTACACTCAGTCCCACTATCCATGTCACCAACAAATATGTTAAACAGTCCCAATACTGATCCCTGAGGAATGTCACTTGTGACTGGTGTCTACTTGGATATCTAGCTACTGACCATAACTCTTTGAGTATGACCTTCCAGCCAATTCCTTATCCACCAGGGGGTCCATCTGTCAGACACATGGCACTGCAGTTTAAAGACAAAGATTTCATGCAGAACAGTGTCAAATTCTTTGCACAAGTCGAGGTAGATAGCATAAGCTGTTCTTCTTTCATCCACCAATGTGTGATAGAAGGTCACCAAACTTGTCAGGCATGATTTACCCTTGGTTAAGCCATGTTTGCTTAAATGAATTTGTGGGTTGTTTGGCGAGAATACAAAATGTTTTAACTGAGCTTGAATTGAGGAAGTTATTTCTAATCCAGGTTAAAATATTTGATCCTGTAAGAAAGGACCTACTAGAATCGTGAGGATGCTGATGATCAGGCCCCTGCTTCAGCTAGGAGTAAAATAGAAGACAGGGCATAAATATTGAGTCTTAATCACAAATACCATACAGGCACCATTCCCATAGCTTTAATGAAGTGTTTTGGAAGGTTACGTTTCATTCTAATTTGGAAATTCATTGATTTTGTTTTGAAATTAAAAGAGAAACATACACATTTTGAGAGCATTCACTCTCACTTAATTTCTGTGTTGTTAATCTAGGATAGGAACAAAATTTTTAGAGGACTGGATAAGTTATTTTGATGTTGTGAAGTAAAGCATTAGACCAAAGATTGGTTACAGGCTAGTGAATAAAACCCATAATACTTCAATCTCCCGTTTCAATATTTGAAGTGTTTACAGAGGCAAACATTATTCATGTCTGTGAAATATAGTTCCATGTATTTTACAAATGCACATAAGAATTATTGTTCTTTGTTGATTAGCAGTTCTGTTTTCATGTACGCTGTCTAGAAATGAACTAACAAAGTAAAATTTTACTTATCAGTATGAAATTTTGTGGGTGTAGGTTTGATTGTCAGAGACAAGATGAAATAAAGGAGAAAAACCATTGAAAATGGTTTTCAGATTAAAATACATTAAAGTTCTTACTTTCAAAAAAGTTTATTGCATATACTTAAATAGAGGTGACAGCTGAAAATGCTTCTAAGCAAAGAATAAGAAAGGAAAGAGCCACTTCAAAACAGTCTAGCTAATTGCGTGCTTAACATGACAGCAGATTGAATTCAGCATGGGTAAATGGAAGGTGACAACATATGGAAAGAGTGTATGAATTTTGTTTTGCCTGGTAACAGATTTTCAATTCATACAGTACATCTACTAACGTTCATGTTCAAATGTAAAGCAATATGCTAAGATGAAAAATATGTATTGAGCAATACTGTACTGCATGTAATTTATAAAACATTGACAAGGAGTACTTGGGACAATTGATAGAGATCAAAATATTAGAGGAATCCTCAGTTTAATAAGTTCTAGGCTGATTATTGTGAGATCTGATGTTAACATTTCCGTCAGATATTTTTAATTCACATATATGTAATTTTGAAAAAAATATCTATGGGTAGCATTACAGTTTCGTATTCAATTTTGATTATTTTTTTTTACAGGAATTTAACTTTAAAGGTACAGATTTTTCCATAAGTGAAGACATTAGAAAGATTATTTTTTAAAACAACAAAGAGAAATTAGAGATTAAAAAACTTTAACGGGTAGTATATTGAGTGCTATTGAAATCAATCACTTTTATTCATATTAAAAAAGCTTTATTAGGTGCTTTATGAAAGGCTGCAGTTCTCTGAGGAATACCAGAAATTGGCCACTCAAAGCTTGGATAAAGGGATCATCGATCAGTTTTACTTACATTAATTGTTTTGTGTTGGTTTGGTTTGTTTTGGTTTGGTTTTTTGGTTTGGTTTTTTTGTTTTTGTTTTGTTTTGTTTTGTTTTGTTTCAGTCCTCTCTCCCCTCTTCTTTGGTCTGAAGGAGAGTAGCTGCTCTTTCCTCCAGCACAAGAGGGTTTAGAAATGCAACATTTTGTTGTGTTTTTGCTCTGAGCAAAATTTACCAAAGAAAAAAACCAGGAAGATATTACCTAGTAAAACTTTTTAGGTTAAGTTGAACTGTAAGATACTAACAGATATTTCAGTACAGTTCCGTACTACATTATCTGCAATATTGGTGAAGCCAGAGAGAAGAAAATACCTCAAAAAATTGAAAATTCTAACCTACCTGCCTACATACTAGTTATACTGTAGCCTGTAGTTGCATAAAATCTTTTCCTTCCTGACACAGAATTATTGGGACAACAGAACATTATTTTCTGAAGAAGTGTGTTATCCAAGACAATGGCCTTGAGAGATTTTGATTTTGTATCCCTAGTCTGATTTTCATCATATTCTAATTGAAGGAATGCATTCATAATATTCTGGCTACATTACAGACAAAATTAAAAGTTATATATAATATCAATTACCTAGACACCATTCAAATAAACTCTCAATTCAAAATGCTATTGAATTTCATGGCAATCCAAAAGAGATTGTAAAATGAGATAGAAGTTTTTATCTTTAGTATTAACAATTCCTAAGTAATGGCCCATCCAAACCAGAACAGACAGTAGTCTAAAGGGAGGAAACAGAAGAAAAACAATATCAGGACCAAAAGAAAAATTAATAGGAGATTTTGAAGTACAGTGAGGAGAGTTTGATTTGATGAAGATGATGTACTAATCTAACAGTAAAATCACTATCTTAATTGCCTTTAAGTAATAGTTCTAAGCATTTATTTAAGCAGTAAAATTTTTTGTAATGTAATATCTTTGACTGGAAACCCTACATATTACCTTTTTAGGTGCTTATGCCTTTCTGGGATACCAAAATTGTGTAGCACAACAGTGTTACTTAATAGTTTTGTTAAAAGCTTAATACAGTGGGACAGTCACATATGCTTCTGTAACTGCTGTTCTGAATATGCAGAGTTCAAGGTACTCTGAACATCAGTAGGTAATCTGCAATCTCCTTAAAAGCTTGTGTTGTGAAGCCTGAGATCACTTAGTCAGATTCATGCTGGAAATATGGGTTGCTTGTGCTCATTGCTGCACTCCTATGAAGTTAAAAGCTCTCCTTATCCCACAGGGCAGGGCAATATTCTTGTGTTGATAGAAAAGGCAGCACTAAATTCAAGGAGATAAACAGTGAGAGGAGTATGGTTCTCATAGTAAGCTGTCACCATGGGCAAGACAACTTGACATGCTGGCCTGTTCTCCATTTTAAACAAGACATAGAGAGAAGAAAAAAGAAGATATACTCAGAATTCTGTGAAGATGTTACCAGAGTCTTGTTTATTTAGCTTAAATTAATTCAGATGCAATATTTATATTTTTGATTTTTTTCTTTGCTATGCTACAACATTTTTAGTAGTTACCTACACTGTTGTTTTGCTTCATAGTTCTTGATATGCATTATGTTTAACACTGTCTGTGAAAGTGGTTTATAGCTTATTTCTAATGTTTGCTTCTTTGTAATAAAAAAACTCCAGAAGAGCTTGCCAATTAATTTCCAAAATACGTCCTCTATTCCAGAAGCTAGAAAAAAAGAGCCTATACTATGTATATATAGTTATAAATAAGATATGTAAAACACAAAAAAACATTACTGCATTCAGAATTTAAAGTTTGAAGAAAAAATTACTACATTTGAACACAAATAATTAATTCTGGGCAATAAAACTGGAAATAAGAAAATTATTCTTTCTTAGAAGTAGCAGCTCCAAGCCTAGCATTGGGAAATACCATAACAGTCCATAATAAGAGTTGGAAAAGCAGTAATGTAAGGTCTTTTGGTCAGAAGAAAAAGACTGGCACAGCACATCCAGACATACACACACACACACAAAAAAGTTAGCACATTAATTGGTTATGTTATGAAGAAATAACATTTCTTTATTGTTAAACATTAATTGGTTATAGTTATGAAGAAATAACTAAATCATAATCACTCCAGATATCAATTTATTTTGATTTTCATGATGTCCCTTCCTTTCTTTTTAAATACCATCTTCTCTGAATTTTATTAAAATATTTGCTGAGATGACAATACATTGTAACACAAAACTTCTTTTAGACTGTAGATGTTGCAGTTGTCGCCCTCTGCTCTGTGAATAGGGTAGAATGTTACAACCACATCAGACAGAAAAAATATTTGGGTTTTTTCCCCCCTTTTCACTTCTGCATGTCATTGCAGTTATTAATTCTAAAAGCTGTGAATATTCTGACCATCAGTCCTCTGAAATAGCACCTCCTTCCCTATATCTTCAACAGCGAAGGCTTCAGAGAGGCTGCTGCTGTGCTTACTAGATTAAAACTCTTCCAGAACTAAAAAAAAAGATTTTTTATCTTCCATGTCAGAAAAGTTTATAAACAATTAAAGGAATTTAAAATAACTTGTTTAGTAGCCTTGAAGTTCAAGGAGCTTTTGTAAATCTGTGAAATATACAAAACAATTAGCCTTATTTAGCACTTTTAAATTAAACTAGATCTGGTCAGAAGAGGGAGTTAAAGGCTTTTAGCCCAATTAGTCCTCTGGCTCTATTGAGAGTACTTAGTTGCTGAACTTTGTTGCAAACTGGTGAATCCACAGTGACCTAGGACTATTATACCTCTTCGAAAATATTGTTGTGATAGAAAGATCATGGAAATGCTAAAACTGAAAAACCATCAATATACAGGATAGTAAAAAAAAAAAAAAATTCTTCACTGCATCATAATCTGCTACAACGATGAGACATCTATTAGGACAAAGAGTAACTTCAGAGTTGTCTTTGTTAAGTTACTCCTTTAGCTGAAAATAAAATTATTTGAAGGACAGAGGAAGGTTTTATAATAGTTTCTGCTTCTTCTTTTTTCTTTTTCTTTTTTTTGTTCTTTTTGACAAAATTACAACACTTGAAGAGTGGCTGTGGTGGTTGATTATACCTGGATTAAGTGCTAACTATGAAATTAAAGCATGACAGTTATCTTTCCTAATTTTTTGAGTTTAGCTTTCCTTGCAGCAGGGGTTATAGTACAGGTATATGGAACACAAAAGTGTGTTTTTAATTGAGGAGTTAACTTTATTTTGTTTGTTTATACTACTCTTGCATGTTGCTTTTTAAAATTCTGGCTTTTTGAATAGCTGCTCTTAGAACATTTTCAATGTAGTGTGAGACTGAAGTAACTATGTTTGGCTTTGAAGTCTACCAGATGGTTATGATTTCATGTATGATTCTATAGTCAGAGCACTGGGCTACTAGCAGCTATGTGCATCTACATGTGGAATTTTATACACATTTCTGCTTGAGCTCATGCACTCCAGGTATTTATGAAGACAAAATATGATTGTCATACTTTGGGGGAAGACTGTGGGAGCAGTTATCCTCTCAGGAAAGACAAAATATTTTTAAAATTTATTTATTTTAAATAGAATATCTTTACACTAAAGACATGGAAGTACCTTAAAATCCTTGTTTATAAAATATGGGGGTAGAAAGTAGAGTAGAAAAGAGCAATAATTTAATAAGAAACTTGTGTAGGGTTTTGTTTGGTCGTTTGGTTTTTTAAACCAGACTATAAATGGATGTGCTCTGCATGATCAAGGGTGAGTCAAAATAAAATGGAATCCTAGCAGAACAAGACAGTCAGTAAAAGTATGACACCCTCATAGTTAATGTTACAGCTGCTATGGAAACAATTAGTTTCCATTAGATTAAAGCTTAATTGTAAGGAAGAGTCTGGTGAAAAAACATCATATTCCAGAGTCCATTGCAAGGATTCCATATCTGCAACTCACACACTACAAAAAAAATGCTTTGTGTTTCATTACATCTAAAAGCTTATTCTTCTGTTGAGTTATGATTGAAGCTATATACAGGCATCAAAAGAAAATAAAACGTTTCGTTTCAAATTCATCAAGTGAGTAATATGACAAGTTACATGACTGCTTGTGCTCATTGTGATCATTTGCCCTTTATAATTAGAATACATTCCTATTTCAAGAAGAAAAGATACTGTTGTGTGTATTTTCCTATTTACTTTTTAAGTTATGCTGGTTTTACAGAATGAGACTTTTTAAATAAAAAAATTATCTGAACAATACATCCTAAGTACAGAGAAGTGGAATATTTATTCTCTTAAGAAGGAAGACATTATTTCAGTAGAACATTTAAGATTTATATTGGTTGTTCTAATTCAGGAACTTAAAAAAACCCAACAAAACAGTTTGGATTAGTCTTCAGTCTTTAACAACCTTAAAATTGTATTTTCATTGTAAACATACAATAACATAAGGCTAAATTCGCAACATAACATTATGTTCAGTTCTATAAAAAACAGGAAATTTATGCTTCTAACCCTGAAGCACTTGCAGTAAGACTTCTTAGTAGTGAAGAGAAATATATGAGTGGAAAATATTATAAAAATGAACAAGTCTTAGCTGATTAAACATTATCAGTTGATAAGTTATTCTGGATGTTTTGGGTTTTAGAAATATAAATGATTAAACTATTTTCAAAGAAGTAAAAATCCCACATAAGTGCCTGATATAATCAGGAAGCTTTATCAGAACATATATGAAGGAAGCACTGTTCCTAAACAAAGGATAAATATATGGGACAGTTCTCATGTTCTCTGAAATTTAAAAACTATGCAGCATTCATTTTAGAAGGAGCAAAAATAAATTAGTTCGGTTTATCTGCACTTACTCTCCCTGCACATCTTTAAATACTTCTTGTAATCAATGCAGGGTTCTGTCATGTCCCTCATGGATAAGTGAGGATTAATTCTCTGTTAGTTTTCTACTTCCCATGTTTTTTTGCTATTTTTCAGTGAATGCTTACTAAATATTTATTTAGTAAGTGAGCACTGCCTCATCATAAAGTGAGCACTGCTCATCATAAAGTGAGCACTGACTCAAAATCCCATGATAATGAGACTTGTGCAGGCACAGAACCAAAAGATGGACAGTGCTTTCCAGAGCATACACTGTAACAAAATGGACAATGTATGGATAAAAACATGTTGGAAATCACTGGGAAAAAAATGAGACAAAAGTGGTCATCATGGCAGATGGTAGTATGAGCTTTCAAGAGCATAAGCACTTCTATGGGTGGTTTTAGTCATCAGAGAAAAGTAGAGTTTTAATGAGGACTTTACAAGAAGTTAAAGAAATAGCTTTGAGAGATGTTTACAGGAAATTCTTCCCAAGCGTAAATAAAAACATGGAGGATGTTTATTTGAAAAATTAATAATGCAATGATGAGGATTAACATCATGAGCTACTGAGAGGTAGAAAATATCCTCTTGATACTGCTTAGAGAAAATCAATAGCTAAGACTTTTGAAAATTAAGCTGAGGTTAATATTTGATACAAAAAAAGGAGAAAAGAATAGCCATTGGAAGGACTGAAAATAAAGGGTACATCATATGACATGATGAAAGCCTGAATCAAAATATTTGCACAGGAATGGAACAGAAAATATGTATCTTAAACTCTAGACGTGATCCGAATATATAAAGCAAAGAAGGATCTATAGGCATAACACTGGTATTCACAATGCCTGAGGAGAAAAGGTGATTGTAGGGCTGAAATATAGGTAAGAAGTCAATATGTTTCTGTTAACCATGGTGAGCATGATGTAAGGTTTGTTATCTATAGGCTAGAAGGTTTAATTTGGACCTGATTAGAATGTCCTGGACTGAGGAAGTAAGGTTATGCTTTTTGCCTAAAGATACTAGCTGAATTTGTGGGTGAGATTATCTGGATTAGAATTCAAAAGGAAAAAAAACAACCCCAAAAAACTTAATTAGGCTTGGTGAGCACATTGGGACTCCTGTTGATAGACAGAGTGAGGAGAATTCTCTGATGGACTAAGAATTCATAAAGAGTCATGGAAGAAAAAGAAAAACAGTTTGATTATTCTGATGGTATTCATCATAGAAGATGAGAGTGGCATCCTGTCTCTCAGATTTGGATACAAAGCTATTAAAAGAGATTATGAGAGATTCTTCAGGAATCTTTTCACAAGTTGTCATTGACTGGAAAAAAGAAAAAGAAGAAAAAAAAAAAAGAAGTGGTAGCTGGAAAAGAAAATGGCATTCAAGGATAGACATTGTTTTGTCTGAAGACACTAGCCATCTGCAAGGAAAGAGCAACAAGAAATGGAGAAACTAGTTAAAAAGAAAAAAAAAAGCAGATAAAGATGATGGAAGAGAAAATAAGATTGAAGGAGATCCCTCAGAACAGGCTTGATGGGTGGGAGCGAAGGAGATATTTATCTAACTAAGAAACCACCTTGAGAAGAGAACAAGATCATTTCATGTTTTATCTTTTGTTTTCTTGAAAGAAGTTAAGCACACATTTTATGCAGAAGAAATGGAAGTAAAAGAAGAAAGAACAGTATCAAGATGGAAAAGGAATGGCTGGCATTCATTTAGAAAACTGCAATTACTTAACAAGAGACATGGCATGTCCTGGTCCACTTGATCAACTTCTGCAATACCAGAGAAGGAAGCAGGGAGTGGATGAAAGCAGTGAGCCTTTTGGGCAGAAGCCAGAACAAAGAGAAATACTGAATAAGTAAATAAACAAACAAACAAAAGGAAATAAAAAGAAAAGGGAAAACACAATTAAAAAAAAAAAATGATAGAAGAGCTAAAAGGAGAGAAGACAAGAACAAAGATAATACTTCTGGCTTGGAAACTACAAAACAGTCAGACAACTGAATTCTTGTTTGTACCTGTTTATAAAGGAAGAAGCGGAAAGATAAGTGAAGAGGTAATGGATCTGGGAAGGAATGTGCTTTTTGCATCCTAAGTGCTGGGTTTCACGTTTGCTTTTGATGAACATCATAGGCTTCCTCTGCCTTTACTCTAGCTTGTCCTGTGTTTCTGAATGGCAGCCCTGTGCCCCAGCGTATTTACCAATCCTCTCAGTTACATCTCATCCGCATACTTGCATATGGTGCCTTTCCATCCCATTGTTAGGTCATCAATAAAGATTTTTGGCTCCAGTACTGGCCCTGGAGGAATGCCACACATAACCAGCATTTGCACTGCTCATCATACTGTGTTGAACTTAGTCATCCAACCAATTTTCTATCCACTTTATAATCCATATCCATATATCCATATATCCAGTATATATCTTACCAGTCTAATTATAAGGATTATCTGGAAGTCCATGTCGAAGGCCTTTCTACAGTTGAGGTAAACAGTAACCATCACTCTCCATTGCACATTTAGCCTGTTACTTCATTATAGACAGCAGTGAGGTTGCTCAGACATGATTTGCCCGAAGTTAGTTATCAGCAACAATCCATGCTGACCATACAGAGTTGAGTTTATTATGTTTTGGTGCTAGTGGAAGTAAGTATGTGAACTATGTTACAGGGAATCAGGTAGAACCCAAGAAAAGAAACTTTGTAGGGCTTGTATATTAACCCCTCACATAGCTCAGGACCTGTTTTGGGAAACTGAAAAGTAAATACAGAAGAAAAATACAGCTTTTAAAACTCACCTAGACTAGATTGTAGTCTTAAGAAAGTACTTGAGCCTTTTTCTGAATGTTGGTTTTGTGTTTTTTTTCTAAAGAATGTTTTCCTCAGTCAGGACTTCATAAAAGAAATGGGTCATGCTAGTCCTTTTCCCTATTTAGATAATTTACACCGTTATCTAATGCAATAACAAAAATTACAGTGAGCATAGATAGCATCTTTTATGTGGATACTTAAGGTGCTGCATCCTCTTGATCTGTTAATGTTCTCTAATTATATGAGTGTGTTCTTCATACATTTAGCAGCAGCACAGGATCTAGATGTAGATATCCATCTTTCTTGCAGTCAGATAAAAAACATCTTTAAATATAATCTTTTATCCTAATCCATGTTATCCTTTTGTAATTTTACATGGGAGAAAATGAATAATCATTAGCAATAATAATCATCCTATTTCACTATGAGCTTGGAAAAGTATAAATACTCAATTGCATTATGAAATCTCAGCTGTGATTATCAATTGTAACAAAGACAGATGTGCAGGATTAGTTCATAAAATTTAATTAATTGTAGTTGAGACAGTCATTCAATAAGTGTTCTGATTTTGTATTTTTCATTTCTATGAAGAAAATGAAAAATTACACATAATTCACTATGTATTTTTGATACAAGTAAGTAGTTTTTAAATCTGACCTTAGTATTGATAATATAAAATGTGTAAGTCCAACAGTAGTAACATGACTTTGTTTGGATTTTAACAGTGCTGTTACATGAATGTGGGGGAAATAGAGAATTTTCCTGCTAAGAACAAACAAGCTGTTTACAAAGTCTTTTAGCACCAAAGGACAGATCAGAAAAGTCACACACATTGTTAGTTTTAGTGTTCAGAAACCTTCTAAAACCCAGAATTTGGAGGTGAATTTCTTAATTTCCCTTCATGTATGATGTACAAGGAAATTCCAGCATCTCACACAAACAGCTGCCATTTGATATGTTGATCAGAAAGACAGTGATACTCAGCATTCTCATCAGAAGATCCTTGAGCTAAAAAAACTATACAGGTGGCAAAAGTAAATACTAATTAGATCCACTCAGTCACTGAATTCCAGGCTGTAGGGAAGTACTTTTGTCCATATATTTATAGTACCTTGTCCTATAGTTAATCTTCCCAAACAGCTTCTGACCACTACCTTAGCTGACTAGCCATGTGCCATTAGTCAGCCAATGATCATACATGTGTTTTTTGCTTCATACATTAAAAAAAAGAAAAAAAAAAAAAAAGCTTTATTTCTTATGTTGAATAAACTTTTCTTGTTACATACAAATAGTATGTGAAGTTCAAACAGTTCTCAAATATTTAACAACATGGGCTGCAATTAAAACAGTTATTTACCTTTTTAAACAATTACCCTTTTTTAGCAAGAGAACTGCAGCTTTTTTTCTCATCTCATATTCTCCAAGTCCACTAAAATGAGAGTAGTTTGCACTGGTCTACCAGGGAGGCATAACGCTACAGAATTGTATAAAGCTGCTGCTTTGAACTTTCAAAAGTCATTACTGTCCATATCTCTCTGGATCTGACTTAAAGCTATGCTTGAATCGTAGATAAATTAAAATATGGGAGCAACATAAACTCAGTTGCTCCATCATAAATATTTAGTTCCACTTTAGACTTTTTGGGGTAGATCTTCATGGACCTGGCAGATATGACACAAGATACGAAGTGAGCTGACAGTCCATAAGTAGGAATTTGAGGAGGACACTCAAAAGGAAAGTTGAAGAGAAACACCTGACATTTCTTGTCTAAATTCTGCATATTCAAACAGAGCATGGTCTTCTAAAGACCATGGGAAGAAATAAGGAAGGTAGAATATCTGTATCATGAATGTCTTTGTTCTTTTCAATAATTTGCACAACAGAAAGTAATCCAATTCAAACTTGTAGCTGTGATTCTTTTGCCTGAATTTTTCCTGCCCAGAACACTTGATGACTCAGATACACCAAGCCCAGTTATGTGAGAAATAGACTTTGACTTTGGGTTTAGCTTTGGTAGGATGGCAGAATAATTAATGACGAGTAAAAGAACAAAAAAAAAACAAAAACAAAAAACAACAAACAAAATTTAAATCACACAAAGAATATAGGGGTTTTCTTGACCTGTAAACAATTCTCAACTGCCCTTTTTTGGAATAACTGACCCTTTGGCAATGAAAAAGGTTTTGGCAGAGATTCTGGAGTCTCCATCCTTTGAGACATTAAAAGCCCAATTGGGCACAACTGTGGGCAGCCTGCTGTAGCTGACCCTGTTTGAGCAGGGTTGAGGTTAGGCAATCTTCAGACATGGCTGTCAGCCCCAGTTTTCTATTGAAGACTTTTCAATAACAGGAAATGTATAGAAATTTTCAAAATATTATTGATCTGACATGTTTTAAACTATTTTTAGGTTTTTTTTCTTTTCCTTTTTTTGCCAAACTGTAGAGGAATGAAGCTGGGTTAATTAACATTGATAATACACAGCTGTGGTCTGGCTTCAGGGGTGGGGGGTTGGCCGATGTAGATAAGGTGCAGGTGTGGTGGGTTCTGTTAAGTGGTTGAGAGCCAATGAAAAGAGAGCAGCCAAGGAAGAAGCAGAGAGAGAATACATGTCCTGGAAGAGGAGAGACTAGGAGAAGGCAGCAGAGGGACTGGCATGAAGAGTATGTTGGTATATGATGGTAAAAGATGTTATGCAGCTGGTAGTTCTGAGAGTGCTGTGACACCAAACGAATGTGAAAATGACCTAACATGGTATCTTTATCGGAGATTTATTGGGAAGAACTGAAGATGAAGGCAAGAAAGGGAACCTTGTGGTTAATGTTTAGTACAGGCCACTTGATCAAGGGGAGCCTATTGACAAAGCCTTGTTACTCCAGCTACAGTAGGCAGCATGGTTGCTGTCTCTTGTTCTGCTGGAGAACTTCAACCAGCCCAACATCTGCTGAAAAAGTAGCATGACAAGCTGTGGGCAATCCACAAGACTCCTGGAGTGAATTGAGGATATCTTTTTAAGCCAGGTAATAGAAAATGCTACCAGAGGGAATGTGTTACTGCACTTGTTGGTTACCAACACCAGTGAGCTAATCAGAGAAGTTAAGACTGGAGGCAGCGCAGGTTGCAACAATCATGCTGGTGGCGTTTGTGGTGCTGAGGGATATGGGACAGGCGAAGACTAAAGTCAGAACCCTGAATTTTAGGAAAGCAAACTTCTAGCTGTTGAAGGAGTTAGTCAATAGGATCCCTAGGGAAACTACCCTCAGGGCAGAGGAGCAGAACAGAACTGGCAGATCTTAAGGGATGCTTTCCATACAGCAGAAGAGCTCTTGATCCTCAGATATAAGAAGATCAGGAAGGAACAGCAAGAGACTGTCATGGCTGTGTCAAGACCTGCTGATCAAACTAAAGGGCAAGAAGGAGATGCACAGGCAGTGGAAGCAGGGACAGGTATCCTGGGAAGGGTATAGGGATAATACTCAGTTGTGTAGGGAAGGGGTCAGGAAGACCAAGGCACAACGGGAGCTGAACTTTCCAAGAGACACAAGGGTTAACAAGAAGGGCTTCTTACAGATATGTCATCCAGAAAAATAAGGTCAAAGAAAGTGTACTCCTCAATGAACACAACTGGCAAACTGGTAGCAACAGACAAGGAAAAGACCTAGGAACTCAACAACTTTCTTTGCCTCAGTCTTTGCTGTCAGCCACTCCTCCTACACCTCTCGAGTGGATGGATGTCAAGGCAGGAACGTAAGAAAACTCCTACTGTAAGACAATAACAGAGTCATAGAATAATTTAGGTTGGAAAAGACCTTTGAAATCATCAATTCCAACCATTAACCCAAAACTGCCAAGTTCATAACAAAACTGTGTTGCTAAGCTCCACATCTGTGTGTTTTTAAAACATTTCCAGGGATGGTGATTCCACCACCTCCTTGGACATCCTGTTCCAATGCTTCACCACTTTTCAGCGAAGATTTTTTTTCCTAGTATCCAATCCAAACCTTCCTTGGTGTAACTTGAGGCTTTTTTCTCTTGTCCTGTTGCTAGTTACCTAGGTGAAGAGACCAGCACCCACCTGCCTACAACCTCTTTTCAGGCAGTTGTAGAGAACAGTGACATACCCTCTGAGTCTCCTTTCCAGACTAAACCTCAATTCCCTCAGTTGCTCTTTCTAAGACTTGTGCTCTTAGACCCTTCATCAGCTTTGTTGCCCTTCTTTGAATGCTCTCCAGCACCTCTACATCACTGCTAAAGTGACTGGCCCAAAACTGAACACAGTATTCATGGTGCATCCTCACCACTGCTGAACACAGGGGCAAAATTATTTCCCTAGTCCTGTTGGTGGTCACACTATTTTGGATACAGGCCAGGATACTGTTGGTTGCCCTGGCCACCTGGGCATACTTCTGGCTCATGTTCAGCTGGCCATCAAACAGCACCTCCAGGTCCTTTTCCACCAGACAGCTTTCTTTAGTGCCACCTAAGCACTCTTCCCCAAACCTGTAGCACTGTTGGCATTGTTTGAACCCAAGTGCAGGACCCATTATTTCCCCTTGTTGAACCTCATACAACTGGCCTCAGTGCATCAATCCAGCCTTTCCAGATCCCTCTGCAGAGCCTTCTTTTCCTCAAGTAGATCAGCACTCTCCTCAACTTGGTGTCATCTGTAAATTTACTGAGAGTGCACTTGATCCCTTCATCCAGATCGCCAATAAAGATATTAAACAGAACTGGTCCCAGCACTGAGCCCTGGGGAACACCACTTGTGACCATTTGCCAGTCAGATGTAACTCCATCTGCTACCACACTTTGGGCTTGACCATGCAGCCAGCTTTTAACCCAGCCATCCAAGCCACAAGCAGCCAGTTTCTCCAGGAGAATGCTGTGGGTCAAAGGATTTACTAAGGCCCAGGAAGACAACATCCGTGCCTTTCCCTCATCCACTAGGTGGGTCATCTTGTTGTAGAAGGAGATCAGGTTCATCAAGCAGGACCTGCCTTTCATTAACCTGTGCTGGCTGGACGTGATCCACCGGCTGTCGTGCATGTGCCATGTGATGGTGCTCAGTTTGATCTGCTTCATAACCTTCCCTGGCACCAAGGTCAGGCTGACAGGCCTGTAGTTTCCTTAGATCCTTCTTCCTGCCCTTCTTGTAGAAGGGCATGACATCTGCTAGCCTCCAGTCTTCTGGGACCTCTCCAGTTTGCTAGGACTGTTGATAAATGATGGAGAGTGGCTTGGCAAGCTCCTCCACCAGCTCCCTTAGTACCCTTTGGGTGGATTCCATCTGGCCCCATAACTTTTGAATGTATAAGTGAAGTAGTAGTCACTAACCATTTCTTCCTGGACTGTGGAGACATCATTCTTCTCCTCCTCATTCCCATATTTTAGCTCAGGGGGCTGAGTACCCAGAGTTGTTGGTCTTACTATTGTAAGACTGATAAGTACCTCAGCCTTTTCCTCACCCTTTGTGGCAATATTCCTTGCCACATCCAATAAAGGATGCAGATTATCCTTGGCCTCTTTTTGTTTCTAATATATTTGTAAGAACATTTTTTTGTTACCTTTTATGGCAGTGGTCAGCCTGATTTCTACCCAGGTTTTCACCTCTCTGATCTTTTCCCTGCATAACCTTGTGACATCCTTATAGTCCTCCCCAGTTGCCTGCCCTTTCTTCCAAAGGTGGCCAGCTCTCCTTTTCCCCCTGACTTCCAGCCAAAGCTCTCTCTTCAGCCAGGCAGGCCTTCTTCCCCACCGGCTTATCCTTTTGCACACAGGGAAGGCCTCCTCCTGCACCTTTAAGACTTCCTTCCTGAAGAATACCAAGCTTTTCTGGACCCCTTGACCCTTCAAAACTGCCTTTCAAGGGAATTTGTCAATCAGGCTCATAAATAGGCCTTTTCCCTGGCTGTCTCACTGACCAGCTGTGTCAGGAATTTATCTTCCACACACTCCAAGAATGTCCTAGATTGTTTCCTATCCATTGTGTTCTATTTCCAGAGGACATCCGGTAGGCTGAAATCCCACATGAGAAAATCAGGTGTTTGACCACCTGAGGAACCTGAATGTATGTAAGTCTATGGGACCTAATGAGATGCATAACAGAGTCCTGAGGGAATTGGCTGATGTAGTTGCCAAGCCACTCTCCATGATATTTGAAAAGTCATGGCAGTCAGGCGAAGTCCCTGGCAACTGGATACAGGGAAATACTGTAGGCATTTTTTAAAAAGGTGGAAAGGAGGACCCTGTGAACTACTGATCTGTCAGCTTCTCCTCTGTACCTGGGAATATTATGTAACAAATCCTTCTAGGAACTGTGCTAGGGACATGGAAGACAGGGACATGGCTCAAGACAGCCACTGTGGCTTCGCAAAAGGCAAGTCTTGCCTGACCAATCTAGTGGTCTTCTATGATGAGTGACTACATCAGTGGACAAGGAAAGAGTTACTGATGCCATCTATCTGGACTCCCATGAGGCTTTTGCCACATGTTTTGCCTTTAATATTCTTCTCCCTAAGTTGGAGAGATATGGATTTGATCGATGGACTGTTTGGTGGATAAGAAACTGGTTAGATGGTTGCATCCAGTGGGTAGTGATCAACATCTCAATATCCAGATGGACGTCAATGAGAAGTGGTGTCCCTCCAGCATCTGTACTGGGACAAGTACTGTTTAGTATCTTCATCCGTGACATAGACAGTGGGATTGAGTGTATCCTCAGAAAATCTGAAGATGATGCTAAGCTGAGTGGTGCAGTTGACATGCTGGAGGGAAGGGATGCCATTCAGAGCGATCTGGACAAGCTACAGAAGTGGGCCCATGTAAACCTCTTGGGGTTCAACAAGGCCAGGTGCAAGGCCTGCAGTTCAATACAGGTTGGAGCATGAGGGGATGGAGAACAGCCCTAGGAGAAGAACTTGAGGGTACTGGTGGATGAACAGCTGGACATGAGCCAGCAATGCACATCTGCAGCCCAGAAAGCCAGCCATAACCTGGGCTACATAAAAAGAAGAATGGCCAGGAGGTTGTGTGATGAGAGCCTGCCCCTCTGCTCTGGTGGGACCCCACCTGGAATATTGTGGTCAGCTCTAGAGTCCTCAGCACAGGAAAGACATGGACCTGTTGCAGCAGGTCCAAAGAAGGGCCACAGAAATGATCAGAGGGCTGGAACCTCTATGAAGTTCCTCTTCTGTGAAGACAGGCTGAGAGATTTGGGGTTGTTCAGTCTGGAAAAGAGAAGGCTGAGGAAGACCTTATTGTGGTCTTTCAATACCTAGAGGAGGCCTATAAGAAAGATGGGGACAGACTTTTTAGTAGGGCCTGTAGCATTAGAACAAGGGGTAATGGTTTTAAATCATTTTTTATAATGAGGGTGGTGAGGCACTGAAACAGGCTGTCTAGAGTAGTGGTAGATGCCCCAGCCCTGGAAACGTTCCAGGGCAGGCTGGACAGGGCTCTGAGTGATCTAATCTATCTGAAGATGTGCTGTTCATTGCAGGGCTGTTAGACTCAATGATTTTTAAAGGTTTCTTCCAACTCAAACTATTCTATGTTTCAATAATCCTATGATTCTATGATTTCAGTTAAAATAAAGCTAATTCCTTTCTCTGAATTATTTAAATCAGGTTTATTTTCCCACGACAAATAATTCTACAGGTTATCTGGTTCAACAGATTGCTTTTTCTTTTTCTGTGTGTAGATTGGTAAATCAGGAAGAAATATCCACATAAGAGATATTTAATCTTTTTGAGAGCTAGTTTGTGTTCATTTTCTTGTCTAATAAAGGGGTCATATTCAAGACATATTCTTCAGTACACTGCAATTGTTGCATTACAGTGTCACTTCAGGTAAGAATCTAATTACACCTATGGCCATGTAACTTGATTACTTCATCCTACCCAAATCTATGCATTCTGAGTAACCCCAGGATTCTTGTATGGGTTTCCTCAGTCAAAGATGCTGTAACAGTCATATACTAGTTTCATATCATAGTATGTAGTCATTTCAGTAAAATTAGATTGCCATTTGACAGTGACAGCTATAGTTCATTGTGTATTAAAAGATTAATTGTGACCATATCTATTCAAAAGATTAGTCTACACTGGCTAGAAAATGAAAGCTTGAGCTTTAGTACAATGGATATATTTAATTTCTTTGGAGAAATCTAGATGGAAGACAGATATCAGTCTGTTGCAAAGATAGTAATCAACTATTTATATTTAAAGTTTTTTTACTCAGATTCATAAATTTATGTCTCCAAGTCACTACTGAACAAGTTCTTCTAAGATTTTAACTTGTTTTGAAAAAGACCATTGAGAGATCACTAAAATGAGATAGGGTACAAGTAAGCATTGTTACAATTATTACTCTCTCTGCATACCCTCTTATTTGCTTGTTCCCAATGTTATCTTTATAAACTACCTAAACTGTGAAGTTTTCAATACACCATTTTTTTCCAAAGTAAACCACTATTTTCTAAAGTAATAGTATAATGCATAAGTAGTAGAAAACCTGTTCAATTACACTTAATGTAAGAAGTACTAGTAACTCACAGGGACAAGGTTTTGCTGGAGGAGCTTTTAGAAAAATAATTGTTTAGCTCCTAGTTTCGTATGAAACCAGCTACAGTGATTACCTAAACCTCTACAGAATTTCCTGAAATACAATGGATGTTGTATGCATTCAAGAGACTTTCAGGTGATACCAGTGATAAACTTGTATCAGTTTCTTAATGCTCAAAGAAAAACTCTTCAGTTACAAGAAAAATGAGTAAAGGATCAAGGAAAGAAACTAGACAAATATGGGAAATTTGTAATTTTACATTTGTTTTTTGATTCTAAGACCTATAGTGACATTCTAAATATTTTTGACTAGACAGATTAATCAACTGCCAGAACTGCTATGTTTTATGTAACTTAAGGGCCTGGATTTCTGAAAGATTGAGAGGACTGCCCCTGTACCACAGGTTTTGGAAAAGTGGTATGTAAATTCTAGCTTCTGAAATGATCATACAAAAGACTAACTTTTTCCTGTTTATTGGAGTTTGGGACTTACAGACACCCTGCATGCTTAAAGTAAAATAGTACTCATCCAAGGGTACCCTCATTTTGTATCAAAAGCCTCTGACACAGAAACTGCCTAATCTTCCTTAAAATCATCTAATTTTTGTCACTTTGACATTTTCAGGAATGAATGGTGAAACAGAATATTTAGCAGACTTAAACTTTAATCCTTTTTTTAATCCTTTTCCATGTACCATTATAAAGAATTGAAACAATTAGCACTTAACTAGTGAGGTAAAAGGTTTCAAAATATTACATTAAATCTTTCCAGAAAGAGAAAGAAATAAAATGTAATTATCCCTAAGGATATTCATAAACAAAATAGTAGCTTAAAAATAAATAAAGTTAAATCTATATTAAAAAGAAGGAACAAAAAAATTGAAAGCTTTGAAAATATTTTCTTTTTAATCTACAATTATATCTATTAATATAAATTACTTTTTAAACAATTTAGAAAGAACCCTTCCACCCACATATACACAAAGATGGTAATTATTTTTTGAATACTGAACTATATGATCCTCAGAAATAATGTACTTATTAAAAATTAAATAAAAATATATTAGCTTAAAATGTTTATTTTAGAAAATATGGCTATTAAGAGTATCTATATCTTAATTTGTAATCTGATTAGCAGATAATAGAAAACTACTGAAATGTGAGTCATGTGCATCTGTGAAATACGAAATTCTGAAATAAATAACAATGGTTTGCTAAGACTGTTGAGCTTTTCACTGTTAAGCAGGGACTTTGTTTCCGGAGCTGTTTTTTAAATGAGTACCTGTCCAAATAGGTTGACACAGGCACTGAATTTCTGCTTTTACAAAAAGAACACTAGAGGAAGAAGCTATATTCTGAATTTAACACGACTTGGAAATTGCACAGTTCATTTGTTTGTCTGTAAGGATAATTTATTTATTTATTTTACTCTGCTATAACCTATAATACCAAGTGAAATATTATCTCTGAGGTATTTGTTACTGAATGGAAAGATGTGTCAGCACAGCACTAGAACTACCGGTCAAATTCTAATTCAGTCATTAAAAATCTGCTTTTGATTTAACATCACAGTAAAATAAATTAAGCAAATGTTCTACTTAAACATTTTTTTACAGCTGTAACATGCATAGCTTTATCTGTCAAACTGTGTTCAATAAATTAATTACAGAAGCTGAACTCCTTTTCCTCAAGATGTTTAGTTCTATGCAGAGTTTGGTTTGGCTTTGTTTGTTTGTTTGGGTTGTTGTTTTTTTTTTTAAGTGCAAATGCTAATAACCTACATTTATTGAAGTGTCATTATAATATCTGCTAAAAAGGCCATCATTTCAGGCATATGAATGGTAGCCACTGACATATGTTTCTCAGGACCTTAGGGAAGATTTCTCAGGAGGTTTCCTAAAGAGACTGTCAGGCAACAGCAGCAACAAATTAGAAACAGATCTTGTTTTTGCAATTACCTGAGTCATGGTTTGCTCCCCAGTCTTCAGTTCTTCCCAGAAGCCCTTTGAAAGAATGCAATGGAATTATGGAGGAACAGTAAGGTGGAAGATCTGATGAGTGCTTCACCTGCACGACTTACCCTTCAGTATAATAGAGAACTAAAGAATACAGAATAAATCCTTTTTTTTTTTTTTTTTTTTTTTTTTTTTTAAAAACACACCAATATCCATCATGATAGAATGTTAAATTTAAATTAGAAGTAGAAAAGCAATTCCAATAAACTATGAACGGAACCTACTGGGCCCACTACAAAGTTATATTGTAAAAAGAGCCAGTGATGTTTAACTGCTTCTTTAAAGAGAAAAAAATGCACTCCTTTAATCTGTTCTGTGTTGATCTTAATCATGAATACATTTTCATGATAGTCAAGACTAATCACTAATCAGTCTTGACTGCTCCTATATATCAGAGAATGATTTCCAAACACCACCTCCTTGCTGCTTCCTATGCACATCCTTACATACTTGTTTTCTGTTTTTCATCTTGATTCAAATTAATGCTTCTCAAAATTTTTTTAAAAGATTTCATTAACCGAGTGTTTCTACATAATTCACTGTGTCATCACAGGGATTTTTAGAGATTCTGTAACGTAAAGCTCCTCCTTTACTTTAGACACATAGGGGTTAAAAAAAATCCTTCAATCTTTAACTGCTACTTATGTATGCTAAAGAAAGGTTTCTGGGAAGTAAATGGTCTTTTAGCAAAACAGTAGGAAAGATTCAAGCCTACCCTGTCGCTTAGACAACTAATTACACCATTACATGCAGCAATTACAATTAAAGATTTTCAGCTGATGAAAGGCATGTTCACTCCATTCTCATTACCTCATATTTCCTTGCCAACACTCAAGAGTATAATGATTTTGATGAAACAAAAACAACTCAAGAAGCAGTACTTTCTCAGTAGCATCAACAGACTAACTTAGGGACCACAATGGAACTCCTTCTCCCCATTATATAACATTTCATCTGAAGGAGTAACATCCATCCTTTGTGCTGAAGGTATTTTGTTTAAATTGGTCTTTACAAAAATGTGTTGTCAGGGATTCACTACAATGTTACCTTTATTGTTCAAGTCAGCAACTTATAGGACCCAGTTTAGGCTGCTTTCTTGGATTTAAACTAATTGACTTCTCCCAAATTTAAATAGTTCAAATAAATTGACAAAAGCCTCCTTGTACTGAACTGAATCATGCCAAAAAATGGGGGTAGTAATTTCATATGTGATAAATAAAATTATTTTCCATGATAATAAAGAACAGATTTAATCAATACTAGTCTAGCAAAGAAGAAAGAATATTTATTTCCCCCATGTATGTATCAGTCAATTTCATAATTAAGCATGGTCCAGAATATGCAGACCTAGAATAAGGAAAAATACCAAATAAGCATTTTGAAGACTGTGGAGAAGTTAGTTCTGTTCTATAACAATATTTAATAAATTCTGGATATGCAAATGGGTGTGGGAAAGTAATATATATGTCTTACTGCATTTTGAAAATTCCTGATCTTCCCCCACTGTCCATTAAATTGCACTGAAGAAAAATGTATGCTCCAAAGTATATGGTATTTTGTATGGTGTGACGTTGTTTGTTAGAGAAATTAGGTATAGTTTCAGAAGGGGATAAACTTTATGCTTGGATGTGTGATGTTTAATTTTGTCTTTGCTATTGTTAGGAAAAGAACTCAGCCTTAAGAGACACTAAATCTATTTTTTTTGTAATATGTCATCCAATTCCTTCTCCAGATAAAAAATATGTGTGTGCAACAGATGTTGATACTGTCATTCTTAATTTCTAGTTTCACAATCATTTCCATAGCAACAGAATGTTTTTATAAACGCTACATCGTTGCTTGTCTTTTGAGTAGAAGCAGCTGAGATGTGAATCCATACCTGATTTTCAAAAAAAAACCAACCCAAAAAGCATGAAAGATGATGTAAAAATTATTATTCAGATTAAGTTACTCATCTGGTTTATCTTGTTAATAAAGATGAAAGTCCCAGTGTCAGATATGTCACTGCAGCCCAATAACACATCTGCCTCTCAGGTGAGTGCAAGTATGCCTGCTGCAGAAGTGTAACTATATATTTTGAAGGAGAAGCTTTCATTAAGTTTGTTAAAGTCCAAGATAAATATGCTACCAAATCAGATTGTAACAGGGACTACTTGTTTTGGTTACCTTCCGTGTTTTATCTTCCGTTATGTCTGACCATTCCTCATTGGGGCTGTTTTCTGGTTACCTTTGCTTCTTCTCAAGTCAGTAAAGGGACTATGACACCTTTTTACGACCACTGTACTATGTGTTACATGTGAGGTGTGTGTTAACAGCTTTACAGACTTATGTTGTCCCTCCCAGGAACCTGTTTACTAGAAGAAAAAGAACTTTGTATAGTACTAACTTTATTAGTACTCATGAAATAGTATTTTGAACATGTGAGTCCTTTGATCTCAGTATTTTGCATTTCAAATTCATTATCCCATTTCTAATCTATTACTTCAGTCAGGACTCTTTTCTGTGCAAACTGATAGATGTAACTCATGTTTCACAAAAACAGTGTGGAAACCTCATTAAGGCTAAATGTTATTACAAATTATGTGGGGTAGGTTTTCCAGCATATTTTGTAGTCTTTGGTTTTTTTTCCAAACTTTTACCATTTGGCAATTTTAAAGCATTAATAAATTCTATTACTTAACAAGAGGATGTCAATTATCATGTATGACAACAGCACAACAGGTTTCTTTCAAGTTCAAACAATCATTAAGTGCAATAATAATAATAATAACATCTTCTATATACTTTTCAATTTGAGAATAGATTCTTACCAATCTCTTTTACATAACAAACAACTGATTAGACCATTTATCTGTGATAGAAGAGACACATTTTAAAATTGGTGTTGTAAGAGAAGCTCCAGGTTCCAATTATAGGTGGAATGTCAGGTGGAGGTATCCTTTTGCAGAAACTGCTTCTGCACAGAAAAAACCTCAAGTAAGCAAGCGAGCAAACCAACCAATTCAAAATCCCTGAGGTTAAGAATAAAAAGAAAAGGAAAGCCATAATGTTATATCCTGTGCTTAAGTCAGTGTTTCAGTTTCTTTTCTAAATAACTTTCATAGATTTCATCTAATAACTGGATACAAAGAAGGAAGAAAACCTTGGACTCACATATCTTCCTCAAACTTTTTACCAACTGCAATGTTACAATGAAGTGCAACCCATGTTTTTTTTCCCCAGGCAAATTTGCAAAAAGCTTGATCCCTGCTCATTTTGCAGCAAGATATATTAGAGATATTTACTAGTAGAAGAAAATTTCAGATACAAGACTTACTCTGAAACCACAGATTATGTACTAAATGAAAAAGACACACTTGCTAACCATGTTTTATTGTTTCTTTATGCCTGTGATGTTTTCCACATACTAATCCTCAGAATACTTCCAGTTCCCTGGGGGTTTTTTGCTCTGCTTTTTGAGAAAGGGTCAAATCACTTACAAGGAAGTGGGGTAAAGCAGCCTCTTGTATGTGAATGACAGGAATGTATGTGGATGTCAGGGATAAGACAGAAAAAGGAGAGAGAAAAGTATTTGGAAAAAAAATCAGGAGATGAAGGCTTATCCAGATTTGTGTGGGGAAGGGAAAGTAGGGCTTGGAAAAGGACGGGGAGTGTAGACCATATCCACACCAGATTGCTAATTTTGTTTTGTTAATTTTATTCTTCTATGCAAGACTGTAATTTCCTCAGCATTGGTATCTGACCTATGCAATCACAAACGTGATATGAACCAAATGGCAGAACCACATTTCAACTGAATTAGCCAGACCAAATTATGAGTGTCCAGAAGAAAGAATGTAGAACACATACAGTATCTGCAGAAGAACACGATACACTGTATAAAAAGCGTCAATAGAACATTCATTTGGGTGCAAATGTTACTTTTGATCCTTTTTATAGAACATCTGAAAGGGGAGAGTAAGTTTCCACTAAAACTAAACTGTGAGCCACATGGCATTTTTGAGCTCATACTAGGAAATTTAAAACCAGAATGGCTGTTGCTGAACTAATTCCTTCACAGAAATGTTGAAGTAAAAGAAACTGTTACAAAAAGTAGTAATTATTCCATTAATTTCTTTAAATGCTGTTATTGAAGATATTGTCTGCATTCATTAATCATAAAAAAAAATAAAAAAATTGGCAGATATATGAGTTATACAAAGTGGCACTCCAAACAGCAGCAGACATTCACAAAACCATGAGGTTTGGGGTTTGAATTTCTGAAAAGTGGATTCCTTAAATTTTATTGAAATCTTTTCATATACTGCCATTCTTCTATGAATGAAGCTATGCACAGAAGAAAAACATACTGAAATACTTCAGGTGCTTCACACTGCAAAGTTAGCCAGTCTGTCAGTTCCTGTTAAGTGCTTATTGCAGCACCTGTTGTTCTTGAAATTAGCCACAGCTGAGTTGACCAAGTTTAGGTGGAGGATATGGCACAGGGTTTAATTCTTTATGTAGCTTGAGCAGAAAAGTGTGGAAAAAAATATAATTTAATATGTAAGGTAATTGTTCTATAGAAGGAAAAAAAGAAAATTGTATGCCATTTAGCTAGGGAAGAGGATAAAATATGTTGTTGCAGTGATGTCATGGTGTAAAAAGAAATGTTAAGTATGATTGTTACTAAATAAAGTGCTTGTACAAGAGGGTTATGCAGAAAATAGGTCTAAGATATTCCTACAGAAGTTTTGAATTGGATTAGGAAGGGTACTTTTTGCATGTTCTTTGGAGTAACTCTAATATTGCTATAAATTTAGAAACTTGAATCTTGCCACAGTACAGATATGTCTCCAATACTTAAATACAGGTTATATGTCTACAGAAGAGATCAAGGGAGTTAGACTTACACATTGCACTGGTGTTAAAAACAAGTGGGTATTAATTTTAGATCACTTTGAAATTTTGGATGTGTTTTTGCTTATAATATTGTGTCCAAGAAACCTCCATTTCTATTCAATACTTATTGAGATCAGTTTCTAATTTGAAGCTGAAAAAGAAAAAGGTTGCTGCATAGCTTTAGAATTGTATGCTACCTTTCATGTATTCTGTGTTTCTTCAGCATAATTTCAATATAGCAAAACCAAGTTACCATTATGTCCTTCTTTATATCCAGGGGTGTTGTCTGAGTTAATTTAATTAAACAATATGTAACTCAAATAGCTGAAGCAGACACAAGTTTCTGCAGGAGAAACCTGATTAAGGAAACACTAATGAAAGAGAATCTGTATGCTGATATTCTGTAAGATACAAATCCAGAGCCCTTATTCTTGTATACCCATAATTACACATGTTCTTTCCCTCTATTTTTCATTATTTGATAGGGGGTGGGATTGGTGGGTATATGGAGAGGGAATAAGAAGATGAAGAGACTATATGACTATTGTTGTTAATGAGGTGTGAATGATATCAAGCTGTTGCCATAGGTCTTGCCAGGAAAGAGTCCTCAAGCGACAAGAAAAATGAATGAATTTCGGAACCTCCCTCGAGCAGATCTGTTGCTATGAAGTCAGAATTTCTTTTTAGATACTGAGTCAGCCCAATCTTTGATCACTTACACTGCTTTGCTGCTGCTGTTCATGAAAATGCTCTTTTTCATGAATTAATATCTCAGTATTGACCTCTTGGTCACTGTTGAAGCTATATTGAAAACAATGGATATCCAACACCCTAGCTAAGCCTTCTTCAGCCCCTCCTTCCTTCTCTTCAGACCCTTACCCTTTCAGACTGAAGAAACACTGTCTGGAAACACTTAGATCCTAGTGTAAGCAAAAAAGGAAGAATATAGTTCAATATAACATCCAAGGTTAGTCAAATTAAAAGATGGGATGTCTATTCATTTCAAAAATTGTTTCAAAATTGAAACCCATGCATAGTTCTGCAGTTTTATAAATTCATGGGCATAACACTTGTGCAATTTGTGGGGAAGTCCTCCAAACGATACCCTAGCAGCACAAAGCCACACAGTGGTGGGGTTTGAGTGATATCACATCCCTCATGCATTCCCATCAATGCTTCTGTCTCCCTTTGATGTGCTATTACTCCTGAATTTTCTTGGAGAGGGAAGGAAGAGAAAATAGGGGTAGCTAAGAAGGGCACAGCACGTAGGTAGTCCAGAAACCAGAGCCCTTAAGGAAACCTAAGCAAAGATGGGGCGAGGGTGTGTTAGGGTGTGTTGGTGTGTGTGTGTGTGGAATAGATGGTCTGCAACACTTGGTAGAAAAAAAGGATAATTACACAGAACCAAGGAGACTGGCCCACCTACTGAAAATAAATGGTTGGCATAAATATAAAGCTTTTACTGATTGCTTCTGAAAGATAAGTAGGCAGAAGATGTTTTGAAAAAGTATAAATGGGGAAAGTATTACAGTAAAATATGTTTTTTCTTTCAAGGTTGGGGGTTTTTTGATCATTTTTTGATATAACAGAATTTTAGGCTCACTGAAAAAGAACATTATGGCTTAAAGAAAAATACGTAAGTGTATCCCTCAGACTGAATTCAATGTATCGACAAGCTTTCTATGGAGTTCAGTATGCTATTTGAGTACAGGCTTAAGAACCTGCTGCTTTCATCCCGGTACTGTTCTGGAAACTATGTAATTTAGTGACATACAAAATATTCAAAAGTAGATTTTTACTATCATTATTTGAAACAGTTTAGCTGGTTTTTTTAATTATTATTATTTTGGGGGTTTTTTTGTGGGTTTTTTTCCCCTAATAGGGGAAGCAGTAAATTAGTTTTAAAAGTATGAAATTAATGAAATGAAACATTAATTCAGGGTCTAAGTCCACAAAATTTTTTCCATGGAATTTTCTTCATAACACATGAAATCTCCTGTGTAAACATCAAATTTTCCATTGAGTCCTTCAGTTGTTACTTCACACCATTTGCTTTAGTTTATTTCTCTGTTCTGTTTTGACCTTAGTTTGTTTTTACCAGTTCAGATTCAGTGTCACTTTACATATATTTGAACAAATAAAATGAGGGCTGTATTCTTCCTAGCTGTGACCAACTATGGTGCAAGATCTAAGGCGTTGCATGTTTCTGTCCTTAAGTTATTGTTGCTTTTATTTGGTTACCTTTGTGTTGACTTCTTTAAATATCCTGTAATTAAGCCATGTTTTCTCTGTTTTTAATTGCTTGAGTTCCTGTTGACGTATGAACTATGTGTCCCCCAGTTATTCCTTTCTAACATTTTAAGGGAATACTTTGAATTCAAAATTAAGTTCCTATGTATCTTAGAAGGTTCAAGTATTTTATTCATATGGATGACATTTACATTCACTGATGCTAATGAACACATACCAGATTAAAAGGCAAAATGATTTTCATGTTTTTATTGATTTTGGTGAAACAGGAGAATTCTATATTTATTGTTAACATTCAGGTTGTTTCGTGACTTCTCTTGCTTGAAGCTTGAAAACAGTTAACACTCAGGTCATTAACTCATTTAAAGTTGTGTTGGTCCTTTTATTGCAGTGACTTTTTCCCAAATGAGTACCTTGGGATGGATAAATAAGTAAATAATGGAACATGGGGTTCTAAATCAGCAATGAGTGCTTGATTTTCTTTTGTTCTACCAGATACAACATAGAAAAATACTTACAAACTTATGATCTTTAAATGAAAGAAAGAAAAAAAAAACACCTTCCCATTTGAAAAAACAGATTCATCAAGTCAGTGTTTCACTAAAATATTAACATAAAAGGTAAGTTTTCCTGAAGGACATTCATATGTCCTAACAATGTGCTGGTGTAATTCATATAGCTGCATTCAGGCAAAAAAAAATGGATGTAAATTTTTAAAAGTAGATATTCTTCTACAGACTTTTGACACATCAGTAACAAGTTTAATGGAAAGAACTATAAAGTTATGATTTTTTAGACTCACTTTTCTTGGGACGACTAAACATCAGGAGAAGAAATGTAGAAGACTGTCTCATACCTGACAACCAAAAATATAATAATTTTACCACATAAGGTAGATAGTATTGGCTGTCTTACACAGGAAGGGAAGGTTTGGAGTGGAAAGTTAAGGACTTTTTTGTTTTTACATAGTTAAACTGTGAGAGAGCTAGAAAATAAAACTACATTAGACACACTAATAAGAGTTAATCTTGTGGATACAATATCTGTCTGGAAGTTAATATTTTACCCTTAATTATTATTGTTGATATGTATCTTAGAAAAAAAAGAAGAAAGGACCTACCTGGCTGAAATGATACTAAGTTTGGAGGGACTGCAGGGCTATGCTTATCCTGCCTATGAAGGCATTTATAGCATAATATTTTATAAATTAATTGTTGTTTACATTCTTAGATTGAAAAGTCTGAAGAAGGAAGAGTTTATGCAAGTCTGTGTAAGCAACTGTTGGGGTTTTTCCCCTCTAGCAAATGCATTGTGGCATAAAAAGTGATAGAATCATTAATATTGATAGAATTTGGCAATCACAGCAAATAGAAGACATAATTTGTGGAAGTATCTTTCTGAAATTAATGTCCTGGTGTTAAAATACTCAGTTCAGCTGGCTTCTCATGGGGGGTGGGTGTGGGTGTGGGGGTTCCATTCCTTCTGGTTTAACTTTTCTGATGCACTTTTTTCCTCAGAATTTGAGTATGAAATGTTGCTTAGTGTCTTTGAAACTTGAAGTCTAATCATCATTGAAATGAAACTGTCTCTAAAGTAATGGAACACAAGCATGAAAATACAGAGTCATTAAATTACATTAAATCAAAAGACTGTGTTTTGATAGCTTCTGTCAGTACAAATATCAGAAGACATAATACTAATATCAGAAGTAATCTAATGATTTTATCATGATCTCATATATTTTATTAAAAACATCTCTGGAGTTTGAGTAACATTCTTCATATTTTGCAAACAACATTATCAGCCTCCATCAAGTGACCTCTAAGAAATTGTCCATGCCTATAGGAACTCGTGAACTCCCATGGACATCCTGGTGGCTGAAACAACCCTATATGGAGATTGGTTTACATCAACTGAAATAGATAACCAGCTTTTTCACCACACCTAGCTGTGTGCCCTTTCCAAAGCTTAGATGTGAATAAGACAAATGTGGCTGTTGAAAACTCAATCAATAGTTTACACCTTGAGAAAGAAGCTACCAGAGGTACTGATAATAAAGCAAAAGAATGAAGCTGAAGACCTCTGTTTTAAGGCACTGTCTGAAAAAGAGGAAGGGGAGACAGAATATCCAGAAAAGGAACAAGGGTATATCTGGAAAAACGAATAAGACAGTGTAACTGTCCTTACACTGATAATTTTTTATTACTTTTTCACAGGACCATTGAATGGTTGAAGTTTAAAGGGACCTCTGGAGGTCATCCTGTCCAACCACTCTGTTCAAGCAGGGTCAGCTAAACCAGATGACATTTGAATATCTCCAAAGGTGGAGATTTCACAACCACAATATTATTAACAATAATAATAATTATTAATGACTTTTATTCTTCTATCATTTTCTGTTTATGTTTATTAAGTGTATTCAGAAAAGATGACTGAATTGAAAACTGTCTGAGGAATATGCCATTTTCAGGAGAAATGAGGCCATGATATAAAAGTGTAGAGTTTTCTCCCACGCTCTCCCACAAACTCCTCAAAACCTAAAAAAGCAGATCTATTAACATTTCTAATACCCTCTTTGCTAAAAACAAATGTGTGTGTGTACATGTTGACCACAATCAACTGTATTAGGTACAGATGAAATGATAATATTTAATCTTACTGGATATTATAATTGCAGCTATGATGATATAAATATAAAACAAATTTGTATCTTTTTTTTTAGATCATATAGTAAAGGATAAAAAGAAAAGAGGGGGAAAAAAAGATTAAAAAAATCCTTCAGTTTTCTTCCAAAGATCCACCTGACACCATACCTTGTTCACGCTAAGCCCTTTAGTGTGATTTTATAAAGGCCGTTTCATTCACAACAATGAATATGCAAGGAAAAATTTAAACTGTGAATTTTTTCTCTAGATTTTAGATGGATGATCATCTCTGCACCATGTACTTTGCAAACAAGGGTCTCATATTAAATAATCTGTTCTCTTTTCATATATGTTGCTCTCCAGACTAAAGGAAGTATTTCCACTTATATATATGACTTGAAGATATTAGCACCTCAAGAGTCAAAGCTTGATCATCTGCTTCCAGAAACCCCAACCTCAGCAGAATACAAGCCAGTTTTTCAGAATAGTCTCCACACAATGGTGCGTTAGTGACTCAACCAAGGAAGTAGGAACGGTCATCTGTAAAACTAATTGCTGTTCTAAAAATGCTTATAGTAAATATATATTTGTTTTAAACTTACTTATGTTTATTTTTTGATAAACCAAAGTTCCTTCACAAAAGAAAAAAATGGTGTGGGTAAAATCTTTATACTTCTAAAATCTTTCTAGGAACTGATCTAGATTAGGCTTTTAGAGATATATTTATACTGCAATATTCTACCTACAAAGACGTACCTTGAAATTATTATTTCATTTCATAGTATATATATCTTCTTCTGACAAAATACAAAAAACAGCAAATTAATGTATTTATCTTGACAGACAGTAGCTCTGAATGATGGGATTAATGAGAACTAAACAGGTAAAATTAAACTTGGGTACAGCAGGCATAACAGTAATAACTCAAAAATATCATGCCCTGCCCCAGCAGCCACTCTCTTTCCTCTAGAGAGTTATATAGTGTTTTGCTTATAGCACTGCTGCATGTGAGTAAGATCATGGTTTTGAGACACTCTAAAAGTCTTTCGAAACCTCATTTTAACAATGCCCTCAAGAGAAACATAGCATTTTTTAAAAACAGGTCTATCCAGAAAACTCTTGGCTATACACTCAGCATTTCCATCATGTCATGACAGGCCACCCTGAGCTGTCAATAGTGTCTGCTGTATAAAAAATTACATCACTTTTAAGACACTCTTCACTTTACACTTAGATTCTTTTAAAAGTACGGTGCATCATGCACTTTACTCTTGCTTGTCTGTTTTTAATGTGTTTTGCTATATAATTCTGTATTTTTAATATTTCTAGTGACAAAAGACTGAACTGTAGAAATTCTTACAGTTCCACATGTATCTCTAGCAATTCAGTATTATTCCACCTGAATTATTAAGCATAAATAGGATAAGAATTAAACTTGTTTTGACAATATTGGCATATTTTTCTGCTGGGAAGTCCACTTAACTGTGTTAATCCAGCTCACTGACAAGTGTAATCAGGTGAAAATCTTAGTCACCCCCTAAATAGCTTTAATAATTAATTTTTCTCTCAGAGACTATACAACAATATTGAATTTCACAGTTTTATAAAACAAAAGTATCTTATATTTCCAAAGAAAAAAAAACAACCAAAAACCAATGGAAATAATCACAACAACAACAATAATAACAACAATAATATGATAGTATTATTATTTGAGAGTATTAGTGCTCTCATAGCTCCTGAAATATAACCATCGACTAGGAATTCTTTTCATTGAATGACACATATTGCACAAGTGAATAAACATCTCTGCCCTGAAACATTTAAATCTTGTATTCATTAAAAGACTTTCAAATATCTGGAAATGAGCCTGTTGTTATCTCTTAGGCATAAAAGTATACCTTCACAATATTAGAGCAAGCTGACATACAGATTATCAGTCAGATGTCTTCAGTGGGAGGATCTATGTAAAAATCTTTCAAGATAGTCAAACTTTGGTTACTCTAACAATGCTCAGATTGCCAAGTGATTGTAAATTTAAAAACTTTTTTTTTTTTTTTAAATCCTGAAACCTCCTCATTGACTTCAATGACATTTCATGCCCCTTAGAGACTGCTGTCAGGTGTTAAAGTTCAGTTATGTTTGACATAGAGTAGATTTGAACCATTGACCCATTAGAGTGTCTGCATCCTATTGCCAATTTCTTTAAGCTCTCCAGTCCTCTGGCATTACTTATCTCTGATAAGCAAATAAAAACTTATTGAAATGTAGACAGTATCACACAGGCCATTCCTCACAGTTTTTTTGAAATGTTTGTCTGTAGAAATAATTACAGAGCAACTAATAAATATTATGTGTAAGAAGTGTTTCTTTTTACATTTAAAGTAGATAATGCATTGCTTATTCATCTCTGCATTTTAGCAGGCATGAAAATGACTTTTTGCAGTTTGTAGAATATCGGCATTATATATTTGAAATGTACATAGTCAAAAAGTTCTAATCTGCCCAAATAACTTTCAGATAGTGAATGATTCAAATAGTTGCTTCATTTAATTTTGTATCTTTACTTCTAGTGCTGCCATCCTTGTCAGTTTTTCAGTTTCTGTACTGTCACTCAGCAAACTGAAAGGCACTGGATTATCCAAGGAACTGTGTGGTTCCCTGCAAGACTACCTGCAGGTGGACTACTGCAGCAACAGGTTACAGGTGTTCTGTACTTCATGCATTTAGGATCATCTCAAAGAGAATGAATACTGTTAATACCCAAGGGAAGGAGATACCAATCCTCCTATTTCTTCTTCAGGTCCTAAAGTTGTTCAGGTTACAGCTTTCTGCAAATCTATGTCTGTGTAATGTCCATTTCTCTAATCCTCCCCGCCCCCCCCATTTGTTAGTCTAGTCTCTCTTTGGAAAAGTCATAACATTTTACTTTATCAATTGCATTTTTATAGTGCTGTCACTACTCTGTTGGTTGTGTTTCAGTTTTCATAGAAAGAAAGTAAATAAAGAATTACAATTTTGTTTATAGTAAGCTAAAGTAATAATTTATTTTAAAATCACTGACATAACCAAACAACTTGGAGCAGATTTTCTTTACACTGAGATGAATTTTTTCTCATCTAAAAATTACCAGCTCTAGTGATCCTTTACAGTGGGTGATTAATGGTTTCCTCATGTTACATGTGACTTTCCTGGATCAGCCAGTGAAAAAAACATGGTTAGCTTCCCTGCTCCCCATATATATGTATGTACTTATATACATATATACACACACACACACGAAATAAGGAAAGTAGTGATGTGCAAGGAGAGAAGAGATGCATTCTAGTGAGATGGTTCCATCATATTTGTATATCAGATATGGTACTGCAGTGAATCAAGTTCTACTAGCAAACTTTTAATAATTCTCATTGTTCGTAATGGGTTATTTTGTTTTTCTCTATGCTTATATGAGAAAAAATGCACTGTCTTCAAAGTTACAAAACCACAAAAAGTAATTGGAAAGATAAAGTAAACTATTCTTCTATAAAAAAGAACATACAAGTGAACATTCAAGTGCAGTTTTACTTACTACCACTGCAGGTGGAATGCAAAACTGTAAGTATATTTGTGGTGACTGCCGATACAGAAACTTAAGCTATAGGTGCCTTTGGCAAGGACATTCCCTTTGGTTTTTGAAAAGCCAAGGAGACTAGGGAAGATCTCAAGCCACTGCAGGAAGGCAAATGTTACATGCATGTTCTACAAGGTTCAAAAAAGGTGGTTGAAAACAGTCAACATGGGTTTCTCTGACTTTTAACGTGACTGACCCTGGTGATAAAATGACTGGAGTTCTGGACACAGATTACTTTTATCTTGATTATAGCAAAGCTTTTGACACTGTCTCCTGCAATGTTCTTGTATCCAAGTTAGGAGATAACGGTCTGGATGTGAAGACAACCACTAAACAACTAGCTAGATGATCAGGCTCAGAGGGCCATGGCTAACTAGGTTGTACTCTGCCTGGAGGCTGGCAACAAGTGCTGTAGTGCAGGGTCTATGCCAGGACTTGTCCTGTTCAGTATCTTCACCAGTGACCTGGACGAAAGCACACCTGCCAAGTTTGTTGATGACACCAAGGGGGGGACTACCTGACATGCTTGAGGGCCAGGCTGCCTTCTGAGAACCTGGATAGGAAGGGGCTGCAAGTGACCCTGTGAAATTCAGCTAAGACAGAGGCTAAGCCCTAAAAGCAGAGCCCTGCATTAATGGCACTCTGGGGGTGGTAAAGCTGGGGAGCAGTTCTGTGGAGATGGTCCTGGGCCTTGCCAGGCAGTGAGCTGAGCAGGAGCCACTGTTTGGCAGCCAGCAGGGTCAGCAGCACTGTGAGCTAGGCTGTAGCATCAGGTGGTCACTATTCAGTGCTTGCTATATCACATCTAGATATGGTGTCCAGTTTTGGGCCCAGATAAACTGGAATGAAGCACCAAGTTGGGGCTGGGGCCTTTGACCTGTGAGGAAAGGCTGTAGTGCTGTGGCAAGTTCAGCTGGGAAAAGGAATGGCTTTGAGGGCACCCAACAGCATCACCAGCATCATTGGGAGAAATGGAGGAGACACAGCCAGGCTCTTCACAGTGGCTCATAGTGGGAGGACAAAAGGCAGAAGCACAAGCTGAAACATGAGATGATCAGGCTGGAGGTGAGGAGAAGCCTTCTTCCTACCGAGACAGCCCAGTCATGAAGCTAAGGCCCAGGGACTTGAACCTGATGCATTTCATGCCTTGACTGGGTGAAGCCCTGAGCAGCCTGATCTGACGCCAAGGCTGAGCCTGCTCTGGGCAAGGGCTGGGGCTGGACACCTCCCCAGATTCCCACCAGCCTGAATTACCCTGTGAATCTCTGAGTATGAACTCTGTGGTAATGTATGAAAACTATCGTTTATTTGATGGATTGGGAACTTTTCACAAAAGTGAAAAGCAATCAGCTGGGAAACTAATTAGAACAGAAACTGGCATAGCATTTGAAAGTTACAGAAGTTTGCAAATGTGAAGAAGGTGGACTGTGAGAGAAAAAATGATAGTTCAGAATTTAAAAGACTAAAAGTTGAAGGTGTATCTTTTAAAAACTGTAAATTACATGAAATTTATTTACTGTAAAAGTAAAAAAAAGTTTCAATCTTTTAAAACATGTTTTATTTCATGAAACAATACAGACCTTAAAAATCCAGAAGCTTTGTTGATTATAGAATCATTGAAACATGATATACTGTTGTAGACTAACCCCGCTAGGCAGCTAAGCCCACGCACTCACTCCCTGCACAGTGGGATGGGGAAGACTGTCATGGTTTAACCCCAGCTGGCAGCGAAGCCCCACACGGCTGCTCTCTCACTCCCTGCACAGTGGGATGGGGGAGAGCATTGGAAGAGTAAAAGTGAGAACACTCCTGCGTTGAGATGAAGACAGTTTAATAGGTAAGACAAAACCTACACACACCTCCAAAGCAAAACAAGGAATTAATTCACCACTACCCATGGGCAGGCAGGTGCTCAGCCATCCCCAGGAAAGCCGGGCTCCGTCACACATAATGGTTACTTTGGAAGTCAAAGGCCATAATGCTGAATGTCCCTCCCTCCTTCTTCTTCCCCCAGTTTATATACTGAGCATGATATCATGTGGTATGGAATACCTCTTTGGCTAGTGTGGGTCATCTGTGCTGGCTGTGTCCCCTCCCAAATTCCCATGTCCCTTCAGCCCTCTCACTGGCAGGGCCCAAGTAAGTGAAAAGTCATTGACTTAGTAAAAACATTACCCAGCAACAAACAAAAACATCCATTTTCAGGACAGCTAATGGTACTTCGTAAAGGAAACAAGTGCTATTTATTTTCTACCTCCCTCTGGCTGACTGCTTGTATTACTGGTGATAATATATACTAATCTTGAATCTTTTTGGCCTTGAGAGTGTTTCTGGTCAATATCAGGTAACCTGAAACATTTATGTCATATGCAATTTCCATTGCTATTATCAGGTTTACCTGCCAGAATATGGCCTGTGCCCTCAATTTATTCCTCTTTAGCTTCTGGGTGTAATTCAGTGACCTTATTTTAATCTTTAGTGGTGCCCACAAGTTTACAGCAATCTTTACAGAGATAATTCATCTTTTCTCATCCTCATGCAAAACCCATTGTCTTCAGGGACATGGAAAGTGTCAGTCTTCAGGATGATATATGCAGGAATGAACAGCAAAGCTTTCTTTTATGTTTTTCCTAGACTGTTAAACACCTGAGAAAGAGGGGCCAAACTTGGTCTAACCATCTGCATTGTGTTACTTGTGCAGAAATCTGAATGGAGTAAGAAGTGCTAAGAATAAAGATGAAAATAGGGATTAAAAAGAGTTCTTTAATCACAAGTTAAGACATCATAAAATATGAAAATAACTTTAGCTTTTCAGCTCAAGAAGTATTGTAATTTATTTCTAGCAAATTATTGGTTTTTGAGAGCAAAACAGATAACACATGTATGTAGGGCAAATCATCAGCAGGTATGTAACTTACCAGTTACTAGTGAACTGGAAGGCTATTATGAGGGTGAGAAGGTTTTTTTAAAGTAACCAAAAATCTTGGGCTGAACTGTGCAACACAAAGCTTGAAAAACAACAAATATTCCTTGAAGAGGAGATGTTCCCTTTTTTTAATGGAATTTCAATCTCCTGTGCCAGTTGGTTGACAGTGTAAATTTTGCCATCTCTTTAACTTTCTGATTTGTAGGCTGTGAAACTGCTGCTGACAGACCTCCAGGCCAAGGACTAAAGAAAACTGTTTCTCACAGCTGGAAAGGCTAAAAAAGAATTATGGAGTATTTGAGTTGTACAAGTCTGCTGTTTTGCAGCATAAGGAAGGCTATTATGACAGTGAATTCTTTTGTAGGTTCGACATGCTGCTAAACACCAAAAAGAAATGGATGTGATTAAAATATATGCCACCATCGTATGATTGTTGTTTTCTTTAAAAAAGAATCTTCAACTTTCCTCCAGTTGCCTTGCCAACAGATTTAAGTTCAAAAAGAAAGGCTAGTGGCTGAAATCCCAAAATACTTATTCTTTTCCCTTGTTGACAGTCATTTTGGATCAACATAGTCAGCATACAGAGCTCAGAGGAAGAGCTGTGGAATGACAGAGAAGTTATCAGACAACTGAAGAGTGAAATATTTCTTATTTTTAATGAGATGTTGTTTTCTCAAAACATGGTGTGCCTCCTCAAATCAAAACTAAGATACAAGTACACTCCAGGGTATGTATGCAAGAAAACAAGGAAAACGTGGTGACCTAAAGAAGCCCTAAACCTAAGGTTCCTGAATTCTATTAGAATTATTGAGAAGTAAATTTTATGTAGAAATTGCACATTAATATTCGACTAGCTTTGTTTCAGTATCACTGCCAAGCTGATGGTGGGAGAAATATTTCTCTTCTTAAAGTATTGTGAGGCAGATACACATCCAGGATGACAGCTTCCAAGTCTCTTTCTAAAAGATTCTCATTCCCTTCCACTTTCTTTCAGATCACATACATAAAATATGGTCAGCATAGGCTCTGTCACATTCCCAGGAGCCTGAGTTCAGTTTCTGATAGTGCCACTGTGGAGAAAATAATGTGAATTTCTCTGTATTACTGGACGGCCTTTGCATGTTAAGGATATGCCTACTTTCAAGGATGATGTTATGATGATAAATTGAAGATGGAGAGTGTGATTATATTGCCTCCCCATTATGATAATAGAGCAAAACCAAATTTTCTTTACCAGGATAACAAGCCTGCTGTTTTTAACCATATTTACTATTAATATAGTAATGTAGATAAACTGACTAAAAAAAAGCAATATTAACCACAGAGGTACCTCAACTCATTCCCAAAAGTGTTGTCTGCTTTTGAGAGGAGTGTAATATTTAGCTTTAATTTTTTGAGCTAATGAGAATACTTGTATTCAACAAAATAAGAAAGGAAAACTCTCTCTCAAATGAAAAAATAAAAATACTTGTAAGATTCACAGCACTTCTGCTGTCTGTTTGCTTGGAAATACTCCCAGAACCATAATTGCAATCTTTTCTGACCCCAGAAATATAGACAAAGAAAAAAATGTGTTTGTGCATTTAACACTTCAAAGGACAGATTATTATAAATTTAAATGTTTTAAAATCAGTGAGAAGGACAAAGTTTACCTAACAGTTTCCAGTTTTTTAATTAGATCTTGTTTTATTCTGTGTTTAGCTCTACAAAGTGTTCTTGCTTCCGCTACATGATAATAATATTTAAAAACCGAAATGGTGTTATTATTGGAATAAAATTGCTTGGTTTATATTTTCTCTTTGAGTCATAGAATACTGTACCATCTAAGTCTAGATTTTCATTTTTTTCCCACTTAGATAACCACTTCTTTGAAAAAGTATTTGGTTTTGAATCTTTCAGAATTATATTCATTTCTAAAATTGATCTCTTTTTCATATTTGATAACAAAGATATTTATCAATCTAATAACCATCAGAACAGGATAGTGCAGTTTGAGGTGTGATAGAATTTTTGCATTTACACCATCACATATTTAACCATCCTGAATTTACAGTGAAGTTATTGTCCTAGATGTGCACTCATACCTAAATCAGGTAGAGCACGTAATAAAAACATAAATCTGAAATTCCCTATTCAAACAGACTTACATCCAATTTGTTTTAAGCTATTGACTACCTTTGCTCAAAAAATGGGATGCTTAACATCTTCATTAATGAGTCTATACTATGGGACAGAGTGCACCATCATCAGGTTTGTAGAGGCTGCCAAAAGGGGAGGAATGGCTGATAAACTAGATGGGTGTGCCATTCAAAAGCAGCTGGATAGGCTGGAGAAAAGGCCCACAGTAATCTTTAAAGTTCACTTAAGGCAATTCAAAGCCCTGTTCCTGGGGAACAATAACTCCAGACACGAGTACAGGTTGGAAGCTGACCAGCTGGAAAGCAGCTCTGTAGAGAAGCACATGGAGGCTCTGGTGAGCACCAAGTTGACCATGACCCAGCAACAGGGTCTTGGGGAAAAGAAGACATCCTATGCTGCATTAGCAAATGCATTGCCTGCAGATCAAGGAGGGTGATTCTTCTCCATTCATTCCTGGTGGACATATCTGAATCGTGTGTTGGCTGCTGGGCTCCCCAGTACAAGAGACACATGGACATACTGGAGGAAGTCCAGTGAAGTGCCACAAAGACAATTGAGATACTGGAGTATCTGTCATATGAGGAGTGATACATGAATGAAGAGTGATAAGTAAATACACATTGATGAGGGGTTGAGTGAAGAAGAGTGCAACAGCCTTTTTTAAGCGGTTCCCAGTAATAGGTCAGGAGGCAATGATCACAAGTTAAAAGACATTGCGACTCCATATGAACACAAGTTATTTTTTTACATTGAGAAAGACTTCACACCAATGTTAATGTCTTACATATGTAATTAAATATTTAACTCAAACTGAGGGAATAATAAGGAGGTGAATGTTAAATACTCTATCCAAACTGATTTCTACCCCCCTTTTTTTTGAAGTGTTTAGTAGCTTTGCTCAAAAAGTGAGAAAGTGAAGACAGAGAACAACTACTAGTCATGTTCTGCAAAGGCCAACGAACAACTGATAACTGGATCAGGAAGATAACATACAAGAAAAAGGCAAGTGAGGCAAAATCAAAACAAAGAATTTAAACAGATTTGACCCATTCACACGTATCCTGTGACTGGGTAGTAGGGAAAACAGATAAACACCTCCCTCTGCATTTCCCCTCCTCAGAAGCTGTACAATGCAATAAGATTACCCTTCAGCTTCCTTTTCTCTGAACTACACAAGCTCAAAGTTCTTAGCCACTCCAGGCCTTTAATCAACTTTCTTGCCCTTGTCTGGACACAGTCATAGAGTCATAGATCATGCAGGTTGGAAAAGACCCTTAAGATCATCAAGTTCAACCATTAACGTGACACTGCCAAGCCCACCACTAAGCCATTTCCCTAAGCACCACCTCTACATACCTTGTAAATACCTCTAAGAATAGTGACTCAACTACTTCCCTGGGAAGCCTGTTCCAGTACTTGACAACCCTTGCCATGAAGAAAAGCTTCCTAACATCCAATCTAAACCTCCCCTGGCACCACCTGAGGCCATTTCCTCTTGTCCAATCACTTGCTGCCTGGGAGAAGAGTCCAACACCCACCTGTCTACCACTTCTATTAAGGCAGCTGTAGAGATCTCCCCTGAGACTCCTTTCCTCCAGACTAAACCCCAGTTCCCTCAGCCTTTTCTCATAGGACTGGTTGTCTAGACCCTTTGCCAGCTTCCTTGCTGTTCTTTGGACATGCTCCAGCACCTCAAGGTCTTTTTTGTAGTGAGGGGCTCAAGCCCAACCCAGTATTCAAGGTGCAGTCTCACCAGTGCCAAGTACAGGGGGACAATACCTTCCCTAGTGCTGCTGGCTACACTGCTGCTGATACAAGCCAGGATGCTGTTGGCCTTCTTGGCCATGTGGGCACACGGCTGGCTCATGTTGAGCTGGCCGTCTACCAGCATACTCAGGTCCTTTTCTGCCAGGCAGTTTTCCAGCCAGTCTTCCCCAAGCCTGTAGCGTTGTGTGGGGCTGTTGTGACCTGAGTGCAGGAGCCAGCTTTTAGCCTTGTAGTATCTCATACAATTGGCCTTGGTCCATCAATGCAGCCCATCCAGAGCCCCCTGTAGAGCCTTCCCACCCTTAAGCAGATCAACACTCCCAACCAATGTGGTGTCATTTGCAGACTTACTGCAGGTGCACTCAATCCTCTCATCCAGATCACTGGTAAGGAGATTAAACAGAACTGGCCCCAATACTGAGCTCTGGGGAGCACCACTTGTGACCTGGCACCAGATGGATTTGGTTCCATTCACCACAAGCCTGTGGGCCCTGCAGTCCAGCCAGATTTTTACTCAGCAAAGAATACGCTTGTCCAAGCCATGAGCAATCTAGTTTTTCCAGGGCAATGCTATGGGAAACGGTCTCAAAACCTTCATTAAATTCCAGGCAATAAATACCCACAGACATTCCCTCACCCACTAAGGGTGTCATTTGTCACAGAAGGAGATGATGTTTGTCAAGGAGGACTTGCCTTTCTTAAATCCATGCTGAAGGGGCCTGATCGCCTGCTTGTCCTGTACATGCTGTGTGATAACACTCAAGATGATGTGTTCCATAACTTTCCCCAGCACCAAGGTCAGGCTGATAAGCCTGTAGTTCTCTGATGCTCCGTCTGGACCTTCTTGTAGATGGGCATCACATTTGCTAACTTCCAGTCAACTGGGACTTCCCTGGTTAGCCAGGAGCGCTGATAAATGATTGAAAGTGGCTTGCTGAGCACTTCCACCAGTTCCCTGAGTACCCTTGGGTGGGTCATGTCTGGCCCCATAGACTTGGGTGTGTCTAAGTGGTTATTGAAATTCTCCCCTTGGATTATTGTGGTGTCACTCTGCTCCTTGTCCCTGTCTTCCAGCACAGAGGGCTGGGTACGCTGAGAAAACCTGGTCTTTATTATTAAAGACTGAGGCAAAGAAGGTGTTAAGTACATCAGCCTTTTCTTCAACCTTTGTCACTATTTCCTGCGCCCACATCTAGTAAGGGATGGAGATTCTCCTTAGCCCTGCTTTCATTTTATTGTATTTATAGACATAGTTTTTAAATTAGCTTTTACTGCAATAGCCAGATGAAGTTCTAGTCAGTCTTTGGGCCTTCTGGTTTTCTCCCTGCATAACCTCATGACACCTTTGTAGTCCTCCTGATCTGCCTGCCTCTTCTTCCAAAGTTCATAATTTTATTTTTATTTTTTTTCCTGAGTTCCAGGCAAAGGTCACTGTTCAGCCAGGCTGGTCTGGTCTTATTCCCCGCCAGCTCACCTTTTGGCATATAAAGTTGGCCTGCTCCTGCACCTTTAAGATTACGTTCTTGAAGAATGTTCAGACTTCCTGGATGCCTTTGCCCTTCAGGACTGCCTCCCAAGGGACTCTGTCATCCAGGCCATTAAACAGGCCAAAGTCTGCCCTCTGGAAGTCCAAGGTAATAGTTCATCTAACCCCACTCTTTTTCTGAGAACTGAAAAGTCTTTCATTTCAAGTTTGCTATGCCTAAGATGATCTCCAGCCATCACATCACCCATAAGTCCTCTGTGAACAACAGGACCAGTGAGGTGCCATCCCTAGTTTGCTCACATACCAACTGTGTCAGGAATTTCTCTTCCACGTACTCCAAAAACTTCCTAGGCTGTTTATTCTCTGCTGTATTTTATTTCCAGCAGATATCTGGTAAGTTGAAGTACTTCACAAGAACAAGAGCTAATGATCATGAAACAGCTGCTTACAGAATATTTCTTCTGTCTCTTCATCCAGGTTAGATGATCTATAACTGACTCCTACCATGATATCTGCTTTGTTGGCCTTTTCCTGTTTCTTACTCATAGATATTTAATTTCATTATCGCCATCATCAAGCTTAAGACAGACCAAACACTCCCTAACATACAGGGCTACCACACCACTTGTCCTTCCTAGCCTATCTCTTTAAAGTTTATAGCCATCCATTGCAGCACTCTGATTGTGTGAGTCATCCCACCATGTTTCTGTGACAGCAATTATGTCATAGCTTTCCAGTTGCACAATGGCTTCCAACTCTTCCTGTTTGTTGCCCGTGCTGTGTGCATTGGTATAGATGCACTTCTGTTGGGCTATTGATCATGTCACCTTTTTGAGGGGAGGAGCCCTAATTCCTATGAGACTTCAGGTTCAGGTCCTTCCATCATTTCTAACACAACATAATTCTTGAGTCTTTGCTACTGCATGGCTCTCCATCCCCTGCAAGCGCTGGGATGGCAGACCAAGGGACCTCGCTAGCACACTAGTTCCTCAAACATTGGTATGCTGCCCCCAGGTTGACCTCCAGGGAGCCTGTTTTATCCGTTTCCCCTTTCAAATCTTGTCTAAAGCTCTTTCAATGAGCCCTGCTAACTCCTGTGTGAATGTTCTTCTTAAATTTTGGGGCCCAGAACTGCACTCAAGTTGAGGCTGTACCAAATGCTAAATACAGTGGGATAATCACCTCTTTTGATGGGCTGGTTACACTGTGTTTGGTGCACCCCAGGTGTCGTTTGCCCTCTTGGCTGCCAGAGCACACTGCTGACTCACATTGAGCTTGCTGCTGACCAGCACCCCCAGATCCATTTCTGCAGGGCTGCTGAATACATGTACATCAATTAGTCACTGTGGGAATGGCTATGCATAAAAGGAAACTGAAGAGAACTATTATTTGCAGATCTAAAAAAAAAAAATTAAAAACAAATTGAAGAAATAGAGGTGGTTGAGGGATATTTTTGCATTATATACAATGCATGATGGCCCATTCCTGAAACACACATGCACATATGAGTATATTCTTTTCTGTATTTTTGTGGGTTTTCTTACTAGTGTCACAGCATAATTCATGTTAGTAAATATTTATAGTCTTTGTATGTTTATTATATCTAGATGATGATCTCTGTTTACCATAATGAGACCTATTTTTATATTGAATAATGCAATATGATAAAATCTACCAGTCTTTAAATAGTGTTAAGACTTGATTGGATAGAAGTTAATTATAAGATCAACTCACAGTCATAAATGAAAGGTATAACTAGAGTATAACTTGTTCTTAGTTACAAATTTATTGATGACTTATTGAGTCCCCCAAGTCTTTCACATTTATTAATAATTCTACTGGCTTGGGCTGGGATAGAGTTTATTTTCTTCATAGTTATTCATATATGGCTATGTTTTGGATTTCTGATTAGAAAAGTGTTGATAACACACTGATGTTTTAGTTACTGCTGAATGGTACGTGCACAGTGTCAAGGCATCCTCTGTTTCCAGCTCTTTTCTTCCAACGAGTAGGCTTGGAGTGCATAAGAATTTGGGAGATGACACAGCCGGCACAGCTGATCCCAACTGGCCAAAGGGATATCCCATACCATATGATGTCATGGTCAGCAAATAAAAGCTGGAGAAAAGAATAAGGAAGGGGTCCTTCAGAATTATGTCATTTATTTTACCAAATAACTAATACATGTAATAAAGACCTGTTATCCTGAAGATAGCTGAATATCTGTCTGCTGATGAGAAGCAGTGAATGAATACCTTATTTTGCTTTACTTGCATGCACAGCTTTTGCTTCATCAGTTAAATTATCTTTACTGCAACCCACATATTTTCTCACTTGCACCCTTTTGATTGTCTTCCTCATCCCACTGTGGGGGAGTGACCGAGCAGCTGTGTAGGGCTTAGCTACCCAGTAGGGTTAAACCATGGCATAATGTTATTGCCAGGGAGTTTATAGGCTTTTTTCTTTTTTTTTTTTTTTTTAACATAGTGTGACTTATCTGATTACATTACTCTTGGTGGAAAACATAAGTGTTTTTATTCTATTTTTTTGTGAAGTAGCGAGTACTACTATTAGAAAATAATATAAAACAGTGTGAGAGTGATCAGTTGCAGCATTTAACAGGGCAGTTAGCTAGGTTACTTCACAATTCTTGTTCAAAAACCTGTAAAATTACCAATTAGATGCTTAATTGAGAAATGTATAGCTGACAATATTGACATTTGAATGACCAGAAACATCTACTGTCTTCCATCATTGACATAATTTATTATGCATGACTGCAATACAAAAGAATTTTTTGGACTGTCAAGCAATTTTATTAATTTGTTTATTTTCTTAGAATGAGTTTTCTACATAAAAGGGTAACTGGCCATCAGTAGTAGGCATTATTCTGTAACGCATTATATAGAAACATGTCATTAGTTAAAAACATGCACTCCAAGTGCTCTGAAATACCTTTTTTGATCTGATTTTTTGTGTCTCAAAATTCAGCTATTGGCTTCACTTCTTTTTGAGACTTTTAAACAGAGGAATAAGGTTGGAAGAAAAGGCAAGAGTATTTAGCTATATCAGTCTAAGAATGCATGATTGCCTCCTTTAAGTGCAGCATATTTTTAAAATTATTTAAATGATAGATTGTGTACATATTGACTGTGAAAAAAATTCTCACAACTTTCTGTTTCATATGGTAAGAAGTAAAGCATCTAATCTATAGATAATCTCTAATCTTTCACAGAAGTGTATTTACATACAGATAGTGTTACTCAATTCTTTATCAGTAAACACTATAATGTGAGGCCTTTCTGTTTGGTTGGGGTTGTTTGTTTGTTTGTTTTGTTTTGTTTTAAATTATTATTCTTATAACTGAAGAAGGTGACAAAACGGAAAAGAACAGTAAGGCTATCTGGAACATTATGTGATTATCCAGTCAGACTAGTTTATTTCTATGCTTTTTCTGCAGAGGACTGTGTTTATAGGTTACCCAAAGAGTGAAGACAGTTTCTCTTTAACCACTTGATTCTTTCCATAGAAAAACTCCATAAACTTCATTTCAGTGTATAATGTGTTTAAGTCCTTCTGCATTTAATGCTTTGAGAATCAAACCCAAGGTTTTAAGGAAATGGTGTAGTGTGACACATACTGTGTTCATGTGAATTTAACTCTATTATAAACATCCTTAGTGAGCTCAGCATATTTGTTTACAAAAATCGTAGCTTGTATCAGGTCTGAAGAGAGTGAAGGTGTTGGGTCATTATGTATTTGGCTGTCAAAAATAGCTGTGCAGGCTGTAAGCAGAAATTATACCAAGTTTTCATCTCTTTCTTTTAATCTCAACTGAATACACAGAGTGATCATGGGACTGCAGGGACCTTATTTTTCTTGGAAATAATTGAAGAGGCATGCAAGTGTGGCAGATTGCCACTATAGCTGTGTCTGCACAACTTCTGCAAAGCTGTTTTTATAGATTTCCATTAGCTAGAGGACAGCTGAACCACTAGCGGTGAAGAACTTCCTCTACTGTGCATAGTTAATTAGTAAGTTCATTTATTAATTGAACTTGTCCTAATTACACAAGTAAATGGTAGATATTAACAAATGGAATACTGGATGCTTTACATACCTATCTTCAAAGTTGAATTGTGTATATCTAAGTAGCACTCGATGGATTGTGCACAATTTAGTACTTAGAACTCTTAATGCTTCATACATTCAGTACATTTTAATGAATATATATTCCAGTAACAAAAAAAGAACATGCCAGTACAGCCTCAGCTTTCCTAAACATTTTTGACATAAGAATATTTTCATATCATTATTTGTTCTTTACTTAGCTTTTTAACAGGCTGAATTTTCTTCCCCTGACCCAGGTCGTTACAAACCATATTTCTAGGAGTTTCATGCAAGGGAAAAAGAAAAATGATAGGCTGAGACATTCATCATGTTTTCCCCCCTTATGTATGTGGTATTTTTAAGGAACAATGTGTAAGCACTTAAGACTAGATTTTGTCTTCAGTTATCAAAAGTGCTAAAATGGGAAAAGCGGCTAACTGGGAAAGTTATCACAGACATTGTAACTACTTAGAGGCAAAACCGCCTGTAAGAATAAAAGCGTAAGTTCTGTGTATGAGTTCTTTAACTCTCTGCACTTAAAGCCCAATGAACAAAAAAATAATGACTGCAGTTTCTGAGGTTTGAATATGGACCTTAACCATAGCTTGTGTTGTATAAGCTTACCTTTATAAAATGCAAAGTGTGCTTAACTATGTGAAATAAAATATATAGGGGAAAAATAATAAAGCAAGCAAAATGTAAACTGCTACATATGCATTCAGAATATTCCCAGAATGGATTTCTGGAGCTCATGGTGGATGAATTTGAAAGAATTCAATATATTTCATTTTTTAAAATATCTTTGTTGTTGAAGAGAATTTTTCTCAAGACAAATGTGGAGCTCTAAACTTGGTTTTGTGTAAGGTATGTGTATACTCCTTTTCTATATATGACATAAGTCTCTTCAAAAAAACTTAATGTTTGAAGAAGTTTTTTAGAAGAGTTTTCCTCCAGCTTCCTGGACTCTTGCATTGTTCACTTTGAAATTCACAAATCAGGCAATTGGATCTGCACAAAACAGATAGCTGAGCAGGTTTTTTAATCTATACTATAGTGTAAGGAAAGGGGAAGCACGTATCTAGATCAGGCTAATCCAATAATGATTAGGTAAAACAAAAGGTGTAATGTCCACAGCTGAACATTGTCTCCTATCTCACTTTGATCCGGGGGGCATTAGCTGTTGGTCTGCAGTCAGTCAGAAAATGTATACACATTATCTACATTTATTAAAAAGTTAATTACCTAAATGACCTCTGTTCAGCCCTTCAGAGTTTTGTTTGGATAAGTCCTCCTTCGCTCTGCCTCCAGAAACAAAAAAAAGGAGGAAATTAACAGGAAACAGCCATCTCCCCTTAGTTCTTCCCTCCACTTCCTCTCCATGGAAAGGTACTCCGTTTCACCCATCTGCACGCACACATTAAATTAGCATCCAGTGTATGTTTGTGGCAAGCTCAGCAAAACATTTTCTTGGTATATATGGACCACATAAAGTATTTGTTAAATCTTCCAAATAACAACATGGAATTTATGCTCCAGATGTCTGAGATGCTGCCTCTTATGAATTGTATTTTTGCCTTGCAAACACTTCTGTGAAGATGTTTTTCAGTTTGTACCTCTTTTCACTAGTGTGAATGTCTGAAACAGATGGGCAGTGTTTATCATTAACACATGTACAAAAGCGCCCGGTTGTGGTTGGTTTTGAATTCTCATGTGATATAGATGGTGGTAACTTCTTTGTCTTGCCAAGCCCCTCAATTTTTTCTTCCATGAAGCTTTATAATGCATACTTAAGACACATAGGTGAATTGAACTAGGAACTTTCATAGATTACTTTTGCTGAATAAAAGGCTATTTTCTGAATGTCAGGAATGCAAAGCTTCTTCCAATATGCTGAAGCATTGTTTGATGTCTGCATGACAAATTTTAGAGTCTGACTTGTATTTTGCAGCTTTAAAGACAGTACAGTTCATACTTTTTTATAGTGTGAAGAAGCATTACATCTACTTGGAGGAAGACCTTGCATACGTTTTATTGTGTGAAAAGCATTTTAAGCTTACTTATAAGCAGTGAAATAGTTATTAACTGAAATCCTGTTAGTCACAGTGTCTTAAGAAAGGAGACAATATTATAAAACATTGGAGACAATGAATAATTCTTTTATTATACCATAATCTTTGCAGCAAGGTTTTTTGGAAATTTTCACCATGTTCTGCTCTACCAAATTTAAAGAGTACTCATATATGAATAATAATAAACATTGACATTACAGCCCAATATTGGTTTGCTGTGATACTAAAAATACAGAGAACCTTCATTAGGTAATTGCTAATGCACTTTTATGTCAAGTCATTTGCTATTCATACAAACCCTGTGTGAAGATAAATTCAGTTATTAGATGGGTGGATATGAACTGGTTCTCTAAAAAGGTAGATCCTACAATATTTAACAGACAACTCAGACTAAAGTGTTCTAGCTTCTTATTTGTCACTGTATAATCTGAAAGAACTGGAAATCAATCATATACCATACATTCTTCTGTTATGAGAAAAATGCGCCAGAAGTCACTAATGATATATGAGATGGCTGTGATGGGGTGAGAAGAGCAACTATTCCTGTGTATTAACTATAACCTTTGACTCCCTTCAACAAACCCCCCCACTTTTTTTATAATGTACCTCTTTTTATATGAACAGAATGTATACAAGACATTTAAAAAAATACAAGGACTCTCTGAAGTAATGCATTAAAAATGAGTGCTATTTTTATAGAATGCTGGATGGAAGACAGACGCAGAGAGTAATTATGGACAATAATTGTAAAATGCCAAAGCAAAATGAGATCTTCTGGTAAAAATATTTTTCCCTATTGAAAACACAATCCAATGGCACACTCATGGCTCAGTTCCACTGCCTCATGTTTTCATGTTTGGATGTTTATGTGTTTATGCTTTTGTTTTCTGTGATGTAAGCATTGGATCATGAGGAACAATGGGGGCAGTGAAACAAATGCATGAGGAAAACATTGAAATCTGACATCTTAGGTTCTGCTTTACTTCATAAACCAGATTGGGGGGGAGGGGGGGGGATGAGAGGGAGGGAGTATGACAGGTTTTGGGTGAGCTCCTACGTACATGTAATTTTTTGTTTGAAACCCACAATTTCCTAATTCCTAGTCATAATTTTACCTACCAACTGTATTTGAGATAGTCTTCAGGAATCATGCTACCTCTCTTGGACTAAATAAGAAATACCTGTGAAACCAGAGAGGAGTATTAAGAATGAGGGTGTGAGAAAGACAAAGGCAGAGCAGCCAAGTCAGATATAGACTTCCACAGAAAAAGTGAGGGAGATGGTAGCATCAGTGCGTGCTGCTTTTTGGTTTATCCTTCCTTTTTTATAATTGCCTAGGGTTTGTAGTTGTCTCACATCCTACAATCTTGCCTGTTTGTGTGGTTTACACACAAAATGTGAACAGAGGAGTTACAGAAAATTTTGAGGGAAAAATTGTTTAATGTCGTGCTATTAATATAAATAATATATTTTATTATTAATTTATGTATTATTATTAAATAAATATATTTGAATATTATTAAATTCTATATAATTATTAAATAAATATATTCCAGCTCTGTACCTGAAATACATGAAAAAAGTGGAGTGCTTCGTTATACATTATGAAGATCTGTTTAAAGTATTACATTTCCATGTATCTAGTACCTAAAATTATTTAAAATAAAGCACAGGGTATGTGTAATAACACTATAAAACCAGCTAATTCTTCATGTTCCTAACGTAAATGCTTAGATAAAATAGCTTTCATGCCTGATACTGATTCTACACACACCTACGGTTTTAACTGCTGAATTGTAATTGCTGGTTTATATTTATGTGATTTAAATATCAGGCAGGTTTAAATTCACTGGTAGTAATTTTCTTGGAAATTTGTTCAGCTTTTCTGATGTTCATTTCAGAGTTGTTAGGTCTTAACACTAACCTTTCAGCAGTTTTTCTCAAATACTCGAGAAAGACTGGTTCACAACATGTTAAATGTTAGAGGAAATTAAATCTTGGCTGGGACATCATTGGGAAAGGAAATACAGAAGACCTGGAAAAAAAGGAAAATGTAGTATTTCAGCTTTTCCTTTTAGGTACTTTGTATAAGATAGCCTATATCAATTTTGAGACTTATGTTAGAAATTAAAGGCCTTTGTAAGATAAATAGACAAATAAACAAACAAACAAACAAACAAATAAATAAATATCTAATTTAAAAGCCAAACACCTTATTCTGAAAACTTGATAAGTGACAGATAGATATACACTCAGATTGCACATGCTAAAATGGGGACTCACTACAACAGCTCCACAATACACAGCAGAAAATAGTAAAAATTCTTACAAAAAGCATGTGAAAGACCATGTAAAATATCTAACCATTCGATATGCAAACTATGTATTTAAATGATAGCATTCAAAAGTTCTGTAATCAAAATCTCCTTATTTCATGAAAGCCTTAAATTAATCCATTTTCAGTTTGGAACTGGTAATTGCCAAACTGATTAATTTAAGATATTGAGAAAGGGACCCTGAAATCTTCCATGCTAGGAGAGTCTTTGATAGAGCATTTGAAAGGTGGTGTCTGGCTGTAACATTGCACACTGTGGGAATTCCTGGGAAAATTATATTAGACCTAACAAATCAGAATGACTCCATGAAAGGCCCGTCAGTGGCAAAAAACATGATGAAAGAACTGTGGTGCTTGGAGATCAGATTTATTAATTTGACATTTAGAATAAATGTAGGCTAGCCTGCAGGTATATAACTAAAATGTCCAAAACCCAGTTGCATGTAGGAACCATTGAAGAGTTCAGGAGAAACACCTCATTGATGTAAAAAATGAAGAATGCTTATGACAAGAAATTTTGAGGTAGTAGCTTTTTAAGCCCAAGTAGATGAAAATAAAACAAGAAAAATACTTTCATTTTCAATTGCACAAATATTATTTGCATTAAAACAAACATGCATGTTTGCAAACATATGTATTACAGAAACTTGACCTGGATGATGGTATGGTAGCAAAGTGTGCATTTTTAATCTTTTTTTTTTTTTTCCCTGTATTTTGATCACTTAAGGTCTTAGTTATTTTTATATTTTTTTATGGCTTGAGATAAGGCTGAGTCATCTCTGTGCAGTAGTCTACACATTATTAAGTTGTTTGACATTATTTTTACTGACCTGTCTCTAACTAAGAAGACTAACTAAGTGTCATAAATCTGTGTGATTTGGTTTGTTTTCATTCTGTAACATCAAAATATTACAGTGTATTAATAAGCAACTGCACAGAAAAGCAGTCACCCTCTACAACCTCTTATGTTACCTCTAAGAAGGTTACCCACTCTTTCTTAGGGTTGTGCTACTTCTCATCTCAAATTTGTAATCTGTGTTAGACTGTACAGTCTCCTTTTCTTCTGTAAAAATGCTGCTGAGTCTCCCATAAAGACAAATGTCATTGCCTGTTTATTAAGTGCTTTCTCTGCAAAATCCAAGGCAATAGAAATATTTTTAAGTGTCCTTTAAACTGTCTCTGTTTTTTGAGATTCCTCTGCTAGTGAGGAGAATTTGAAGGAAAAGTTTCTCTCTGTTTTGACAAAATATAATTGTAATACTTAGTGACTCTTGTATGTTTATAAATGGAAAGCTTTTCACAACTATTGATCTTTAAAGTCATTGAACAGGTGTTTTTTCCCAGTTTAACAATGAGAAGACTTAAAGACAAAACCATGATTTATCCAATAGTGAAAAATAAATCAGTGGAAAAATAAGGAATACAGTTCTTTCGTACTGTAATTGTGGGACCATATTGCCTCTTTTATCAAAATAGCACTTAGTAAATGAACTGAAGCTTTGTTCTTCAGCAAATAAAAGTATTTTTGTAATTAAAAACAAGTGTTTTCATTTCAAAATAAAGCATACTGCTAACACCAGACATGGTCAGATTGTGGAATCATCATTCTCCATTGATATTTAATTATTTGACTTCATAGGAGGTATAAATGAAAAAAAACCCCACTCTTTCCCAGTGAAACAAACCCCTCATGAGCCTGTTGCAGAATACATACACATTTTAAATAATCTGTTCAGATCACACAGTGAATCAGAACTAGATTTAAAGCAGTGTGGCTCACGCTAGTAACTTGTTTTCTTTAATATGATCTCTGCAGAAAAGAGCTACAAAGTTGGTGCATTATGTGTGTAAGAGGGATGGAATTAAATTACCATGGCCATCTTTCCAGGCATTTTTCTTAAAATGTTTTAACAGTGCTTGAAGTTCTCTGGGAAGCAACAAGATATATACAGTTTACAGAAGGAACCACAAAATAGTTTGCTCTTCCACTTGCACCCAGGCACTCTGAATTCTTTCTTTGTTTTGTGACCTGTAACTATCTAACATTTCTTACTTGTAGGATTTTGATGGAAAATTTGCCATCTCAGTTAGCAGTGAATGATTGTTATATTATGTTGTAATGGCTTGCTCTCTCCCTTTCTCTCTTGCCTCCACCTTCCCTAACACACACACATTAAAGCTTTCTTACCATCTACTTTCTTGATAGGTAGAATAGAACTTGTGGATTGATAGTGGAAAATATTTTTCAGACATCTGTTGTTGGTTTCTAGTACAGGTCAAGGTATTATTAAATCATGTAAGTGAAGTGTAAAGACATTTATTTCTCTAGTTTCTGTGTGCATTTTGACATTAAAAAACTAAACCACACCATTTTTCACTTGTTCTGTCAATTGCTGTCGTATAATACATATTAAAAAATACATATATGATACCTTTTTTCTAACTCTATTTTCCATGATTTTTTAATTGACAGTTTTAATACGGCAGAATATATCCTGTGACAATTACTACTTGTTTTCAGATTTACATTCTCGTGGAACATATTATCTGGGAAAAAGCTTGCATCTAAATATGAAATTTTAAGATACAGGCTGGTAAAATTTCTACAGATACTAAAATCAGACTGTCTGCTCTCAGTAGCCATAAAGGAGCTGGAAATCCTGCATAAAAAATTTATGTAGAATACCAATTGCTTTTCTTTACCTTTTGCCTAAAAAATATCATTTATTCATATCAGGTCTAAAAGCAATAAAAGAAAATATTCCAATTGTTAATCAAGGCTTTGTAAAATGGAAAGTTAGTAAATTATGTGAATGGCATGAAACCAAAAGGCATTCACTGCTTATTGTTGGATAGTCAGTAAATCATAATGAAAATACATAGTGATTATTACGTGGTGTAATGTATGATATGGCTTGTGGCTATCTATAAGATGCATATATACCTCAGAAAGACAGTATTGTTACAGTATTATTAAAACCATTATTTAATTATTATTAAAAATAATATATTGAGGGGTATACTCTTCACCGGGTTGAAAACTGGTTTGACAGTGGGGCCCACAGGCTTGTGGTGAATGGAACCAAATCCATCTGGTGCCAGGTCACGAGTGGTGCTCCCCAGAGCTCAGTATTGGGGCCAGTTCTGTTTAATCTCCTTACCAGTGATCTGGATGAGAGGATTGAGTGCACCTGCAGTAAGTCTGCAAATGACACCACATTGGTTGGGAGTGTTGATCTGCTTAAGGGTGGGAAGGCTCTACAGGGGGCTCTGGATGGGCTGCATTGATGGACCAAGGCCAATTGTATGAGATACTACAAGGCTAAAAGCTGGCTCCTGCACTCAGGTCACAACAGCCCCACACAACGCTACAGGCTTGGGGAAGACTGGCTGGAAAACTGCCTGGCAGAAAAGGACCTGAGTATGCTGGTAGACGGCCAGCTCAACATGAGCCAGCCGTGTGCCCACATGGCCAAGAAGGCCAACAGCATCCTGGCTTGTATCAGCAGCAGTGTAGCCAGCAGCACTAGGGAAGGTATTGTCCCCCTGTACTTGGCACTGGTGAGACTGCACCTTGAATACTGGGTTGGGCTTGAGCCCCTCACTACAAAAAAGACCTTGAGGTGCTGGAGCATGTCCAAAGAACAGCAAGGAAGCTGGCAAAGGGTCTAGACAACCAGTCCTATGAGAAAAGGCTGAGGGAACTGGGGTTTAGTCTGGAGGAAAGGAGTCTCAGGGGAGATCTCTACAGCTGCCTTAATAGAAGTGGTAGACAGGTGGGTGTTGGACTCTTCTCCCAGGCAGCAAGTGATTGGACAAGAGGAAATGGCCTCAGGTGGTGCCAGGGGAGGTTTAGATTGGATGTTAGGAAGCTTTTCTTCATGGCAAGGGTTGTCAAGTACTGGAACAGGCTTCCCAGGGAAGTAGTTGAGTCACTATTCTTAGAGGTATTTACAAGGTATGTAGAGGTGGTGCTTAGGGAAATGGCTTAGTGGTGGGCTTGGCAGTGTCACGTTAATGGTTGAACTTGATGATCTTAAGGGTCTTTTCCAACCTGCATGATCTATGACTCTATGACTGTGTCCAGACAAGGGCAAGAAAGTTGATTAAAGGCCTGGAGTGGCTAAGAACTTTGAGCTTGTGTAGTTCAGAGAAAAGGAAGCTGAAGGGTAATCTTATTGCATTGTACAGCTTCTGAGGAGGGGAAATGCAGAGGGAGGTGTTTATCTGTTTTCCCTACTACCCAGTCACAGGATACGTGTGAATGGGTCAAATCTGTTTAAATTCTTTGTTTTGATTTTGCCTCACTTGCCTTTTTCTTGTATGTTATCTTCCTGATCCAGTTATCAGTTGTTCGTTGGCCTTTGCAGAACATGACTAGTAGTTGTTCTCTGTCTTCACTTTCTCACTTTTTGAGCAAAGCTACTAAACACTTCAAAAAAAAGGGGGGTAGAAATCAGTTTGGATAGAGTATTTAACATTCACCTCCTTATTATTCCCTCAGTTTGAGTTAAATATTTAATTACATATGTAAGACATTAACATTGGTGTGAAGTCTTTCTCAATGTAAAAAAATAACTTGTGTTCATATGGAGTCGCAATGTCTTTTAACTTGTGATCATTGCCTCCTGACCTATTACTGGGAACCGCTTAAAAAAGGCTGTTGCACTCTTCTTCACTCAACCCCTCATCAATGTGTATTTACTTATCACTCTTCATTCATGTATCACTCCTCATATGACAGATACTCCAGTATCTCAATTGTCTTTGTGGCACTTCACTGGACTTCCTCCAGTATGTCCATGTGTCTCTTGTACTGGGGAGCCCAGCAGCCAACACACGATTCAGATATGTCCACCAGGAATGAATGGAGAAGAATCACCCTCCTTGATCTGCAGGCAATGCATTTGCTAATGCAGCATAGGATGTCTTCTTTTCCCCAAGACCCTGTTGCTGGGTCATGGTCAACTTGGTGCTCACCAGAGCCTCCATGTGCTTCTCTACAGAGCTGCTTTCCAGCTGGTCAGCTTCCAACCTGTACTCGTGTCTGGAGTTATTGTTCCCCAGGAACAGGGCTTTGAATTGCCTTAAGTGAACTTTAAAGATTACTGTGGGCCTTTTCTCCAGCCTATCCAGCTGCTTTGAATGGCACAACCCATCTAGTTTATCAGCCATTCCTCCCCTTTTGGCAGCCTCTACAAACCTGATGATGGTGCACTCTGTCCCATAGTATAGACTCATTAATGAAGATGTTAAGCATCCCATTTTTTGAGCAAAGGTAGTCAATAGCTTAAAACAAATTGGATGTAAGTCTGTTTGAATAGGGAATTTCAGATTTATGTTTTTATTACGTGCTCTACCTGATTTAGGTATGAGTGCACATCTAGGACAATAACTTCACTGTAAATTCAGGATGGTTAAATATGTGATGGTGTAAATGCAAAAATTCTATCACACCTCAAACTGCACTGCCTAAATGATTTTTTATGATTCTCTATGTTGTCTAATTTGTAAAGTACTGATTATTTAATTTCTCAATGTATTAATGAAAGTATTCAACAAAACTAAATGTAAGCCTGGCTCCTGGGATGGAGAAAACCCTACAGAAGAAAAGTCAGGGAAGATTAGCTGGTATGAGAATAATAGGCCTTTTTGCCCTTGGGATGCAAGGCTGGCCATCAGACAGCATTGCCCTCAGGCAGTAAAAAGCCACCACCACATCCCAGGCTACACAAGCAGATTTGGGGAAGGATCCCGACCTGAAGGTCCTACACACAGGACAGACACTGACCTACTGGAAAGACTCCCAGGGAGGCTACCAAAGTGGCTGAGGTCTGGGACACAGGCATTCTG